>NC_044291.2:300000-600000 GCF_004027225.2 Strigops habroptila
AAGCTATTTGTAGGCAAATTCTTTTTCTCACAGGAAACGTAAGAGGATGCTTTAGCAGTGCTGCGACTCGCAGGCTGTAACGCAGCCGCTGGGGACTCGTCTGGCGCTTGCCTGTGAACTCCCTGTCTCCCAGCACACTCCTGCTTCACCACAAAGCACCAGCATCTGTGGAGCCCATGTACCAGCTTTTACAGCAGTCTGATTATCTCCCTGTTGTGATTGGTGCTGGTTTGCGAGTCTGAACCTCAAAACATTTTGGTCCATTTCAGTTGAAGTGACCTGAGCTGGAGGGAGGTCGGGGGGGGGGGGAGGGTGGGTGGATGATGACTTCTGGATCCATCATGAGGCTGCGGGGCCCCCAGAGGGTTTCCAAGTAGCCAGATCACCCGGCAACCTGTGTATTCACCTTCCCCCAGGCATGTGCTTTCCCCTTAGATCTCAAAGAGCCCGAAACTCTCCGTGAGTAAAAGAGCCAGCCTGGCTTTGACTGATGCCAGCTCTGCAGGTACGGGCAGAACAGGCAGAGCTACACGAGGCCACTTTGGTCCACATGGTCCAGCCTAGGTTTCCAGGCAGCTGAGGAACAGGGGACTGCTCTGCACAGGAAAGAAATGAAACCTCAAAGGACTTTTCTTCCCAGTTTACTAAAAGTCCTCTCCAGCAGAAAGGAAGGAAATCCCATCTGTGTGGTGTGCCCACCGCTTGCAATTCCTCCAATATAATAAGCTTATGAGCTTCTGCAGCTCAGACCCTTTGATGAACTTGTACCAGGAGAAAAGCCATAGCGTGGCCTCAAAGCCATACCTAAAGCTGGCAGCGTGGAGGGCTTCGTCCCCCGTCTCGTGAGAAGATCATCTCCTTTATCCCCTGCCCAAGAGAGGCCAACCAGCGCAGTCTTGGAGGAGCCTAAGCTGGAGTTTGGTAGCAATTTAAAGAAAAAAAACCTACAAGCTTTTTCACCAAAGCCTATTTTTCAGGCTGGCAGCTTCTGACGGTTATTGCACCACCTAAGCTTTCTGTAATGGGTACCTAGGAAAGGAAGGAAGCAGAGGACTTGGCTGCAGAGCAGGAGCAGTGGCTGACCCATGGGAGCGCAGGGCAGGAGCACCAGCACATGAACAGGACGGAGAAGGCAGGCTGGGCTGTGCATGCCCCGAGCATCCCTGAGCATCTCTGAGCTAGCACCCACTGCTGGGGCTCCCTGCAGCGCTGACACAGCCTCACGGCAGCACCGAGTGAAGCAGAGGAGGGCTGGAGCCAGTCTTGCTGTGGGCAGAGCGCTCCAGTTGGGCTCTGGGACCCCACGGGCACCCTCTGATCTCCCCCACCTCACACAGAGAAAACCAGTGACTCGCTTTCCTCCCCATCACAGCTCTCCAAGGGGCATGAACCCAACGGTGAGAACTGATTGTGTTTGCCTGGCGCTGAGGTAAGAGCCGGGAGCGATTTCTGCCGGGAGCGGGTGCAGATGCAAGGCCAGTGTGAGTGACAGCAAAGCCACGTTGCTTCCCTCCTGCCACATGTGAGCAGCATCCGTCACCCGGGCGAGGGAAGGGAATGATGCTGGCACTCGGCTTCTGACGAAAATTCACTTGCCCTCCTTTCCCTTGTGTGCAAGGAGGCTGTTGGCTGGGCAGGGACATGATGAATAAAGCTGTGGGCTGCAGAGTGTCTCCTACAGTGGCCTCGAGTGCTGCAGCCCCCCCTTCCCTGCAGAGCCGCCCGCTCTCTGCTCAGGTGCTCAGCAGCGGCTGCTCTATCCACTGCTTGTACTCATTTTCTTTTCAGAGCCTTGGGGAGGACTCCTTCTCTCACCCTCCCTGCTGATGTGAACCCTGCTGCCCTATTATGCTGATCTCAGGCTGGTTTTCACTGTCGAACTGCTGGTGGTCCCCTCTACGTCCCCCGCCTGCGCTTCCCACAGCCAGGCACACATTTCCTGGGCTTGATCCAACCAGCACTGAAATAAAGAGAAAATCTCCTCCTGTTTTCAGGTTGGATCAGGTCGCTGGCCTGGCAAGGATGGGCTGAGACTTGCTTTTGGGTTTCTGCTAACTTTCCTCTAAAATGTCCTTCAGAAAAAGGCAATTATCACAGCGCCATTAAGGCTTTACCCATTGCACGGCCAGACAACTTGCCAGGAGTCTTTTAAAATGACCTTTAAACAACAGACCCTGTCTTGTTTACTGCATGTTTCTGAACACAACAGTAATGCATCCAGATGTCACCCGTGTCTACCGTAGGCCTGGCTATTTCTGGAAACACACCACAGGCAAATTGCTTGGCTGATGTCAGATAGTGTTGTAGGGGGAATGTGACAAGTTTCCATCTCTTTGACCAAAGCTCAGAGACGGTTCCAGGGCGGCGGAGCTGCGTGTGCCTCCACCTTGGCCCCTCTGGCGGCTCCCGTGCTGGATCGGGCAGAGCTCCCACACTGCCATGCTGGGTGTGCGCTGCTGCCCATGGCACGTGTCCTGCAGGTCAGTGGTGGGGAGAGAAGCACTGGAGGCACCGAGGAGAGGCTGAGCTACCTCATGGCCAGGCAGACCGGGGGAAGATGTCTCAGTGCCATTTATTCTGCATGAAGATGAACACCAGCTCTAACCCAACACAGGCGCTTGTTTCAATGGGCAGGATAAATCTCTGCCTGAAGCGGGTGAACAGAGCTGCCCCAGCCCCTGGCTCATCACTTGTCTCCACTCCTTGGCCTGCCCAGAAGAGCACCAGGGTCATCCCAGGCTGCAGCTCACACCACTGCCCTCCAACTGCACTGAGAAATCCGTACTCTTGGCCATGTAGGATGGGGCAAAATCACTGGTGTGTGACTTTGGCCTAAATCAGCTCCGCTCCTGTCCCCACCTTTGCGCTGCCTCTGACACAGGCACCTTGAGAACCACACAGTCCATGGGAGCCAGGTCCTCCCTCTGGTGCCCTGAACTGCTGTTAATGGGTCATGGCTGTTATTAAGCTTTCCAGGGACAGATGTGCCCAAGGAGTTTCAAAATGTTATTATGACTTTTATTCTACAACCTTTCCAGCTGACCTCTGCTCAGGGCTGCTCTCATGGGAATCACAGGTTCCTGAGGTCCCAGCCTTGTCCAGGTTGGCCACAGCTGTGATCTGAAAGGTCTGAAGAGGGTCAGAGCCCATCACCCAACCTATTCATCATCCCTCTGCCAATCTGTGGGGCTGGGATATATGCCTTTTTCACAGGCCAAGGGTGAACACACTCTGCCTACTGTAATAAATTAGATCATGAGGACAGAAGGAGACAACATTGTCACGGGAAGAAGTGTAAATTAGAATGGGAACAAGTGGCAAGCTCAGCCCAACACCTGCCACCTCTCCCCATCCCTTCCCTGCTCTTCAATGTTATAAGCTGCATCACAAGCTGTGGCTGCAGGAGCCCTGCCAGCAACAAGCACCTCTTCGCTGGCCACATCCTTATCCATATCCATGACAACACAACAGCCAGGTACCAGAACACGGCGAGCGAGAAGGTAGCAAGTCATCTCCATTTCTTACACCAGCACCAATGCAGCCGGGCACTGCACAGTCACATGGAAAGGTCTGAGTTAGGTAAAGCCCTCACAGCTTGGCCAGTGGCAAAACCCTCCCTGACCCATGTGCTGGGCACCGAGGACGTGTCCTGACATGCCCAAAAGTTGGGGCACAGACTTCTTCAGCCTGCAAGGATGCAGCTGAGCTCTCTGGGCTGCACTAAATGCTTGAAAGAATTAAACTCCTTTATCTCTTTGAATCTGGTGCCCAGAAGAACTTTGTAAGGCTTCTACAGGGGTGTTCAGGCATGGCTGTAGGGTCAGTGGGTGTCAATCAGCTTTAGACATGGAAATGGCTTTAGAAAAAGTTGGGTCAACATGCCACTGACAGCAAAAGGGTCCACTGTCACTTAGTCACTTCTGAACATGTTCTTCTTACATTGCAAAGCCCATGAGACCAAACCTTCAGGCTTGACTCTCGTGTCACCTACATGAGGGGCTAGGGACTGCTGCAGTTACAATGGAAAAGGATCAGGAGATGTGACAGTAGAAGGATCCAGGCTTTGCTGGAAAACAAACTGAAACATGGTGGAGAGCCAGCCAGTAACCACAGCGCTGGCAACGTCCTGCGACTCTTGTGCTCAGGTAGGCACAGGTATTTAAGAGCTGCCTGTATTTGTACTGCTGTTTCCTTCCCTTCCCCTCACATCCCCGTATCCTTCTAAGTGAGAACCAATGTACTGAGGGGTGATAAATCAACATCAGTCACTTTGCAGGGGATTTTGTTGAAGTTCTTTGTACCTACTGAGCACCAGCACCATTCCTGTCATCATCCTGCACAGAAATCCTGACACAGAGAGGAAGGAAGCTCACTTCTAATTACAGCTGCACAGTCTTTAAGGTGTTTGAAGTCTCTTTTCACCACCTGACAGCCATAATGCATCTTCCTGCTCAGTTCAGACAAGACAAAAACCAACCGCGAAAGGCTGCAAACAACCTTCCATTGTTCACACACCATCGCAAGGGGCGAGAGCCTAACTACAGGTGTGGGGGCAGCTCAGGCACCCACAGGGTCACACACAATTTCTGCAAACTGTTTTCCCTTAGTAGCATTGCAATTTAGGTGCTTACTCAGTGAAGACAAATCCAGTGACCAAAACCCCATCACATCGGGTCCGTTTGCTGAAGTGAGGCCACCCAGGAGCACCGTCTGCACTCTAAACACTGGGATATCCACCAGGGTTCCTAAAATGACAGACACCCGTCAGGGAAGACTGAAGCACGTGATTTTACCTCCTAGGTCTTATGCTGATTTCACTGCTCATTTTAGGCTAGGAGACAATCTGTTGAACCTCAAAGTGCAGTCTTCTCTTACCTTTAATTTATTCTGTCAGAAAACTGTCTACCTTAATGAGTATGAGCACACCCCCACTGCCTTCCAAGTTTGGTGATCTGTTATGTCAAATATAAATAATCCTGTCTGAAACCAGGCGATACGGGGAAATGAAAAGCCATCTTCCCCTGGGGGATTTCTTTCTCCCTCCCACAGCCCCCCCGAGCCCGCGGACTACCTTCAGCATCCTGAACAACGTCCATGTGCCTCGGAGAGCGCAGACCTAGACAGCTGCTGTATTAATGAAATAGTGGTAAAAACCAACCCACAGATAATTGTGCTGTTGCCTTCCTCACGTTCAACCTGGAGTCCTCTCCATTACCATTGCTTCACTGTGTGTGAGCAAGTGGTGGTTTGCTGCCTAACCTGGGGCTGGGGTGGTCTCTACAAACTCCTCTGGATGGAGTGGGGGGTTCCAATGTCCTTTGGAGCCAGGACACAAGATAGAAACAAACCCTTATCCTGGTGAGATGCCCAGACAGGCTACCAAGAATGTTCACTTTCAGCTCCATGCTGAGGGTGCAAAGGATGAGCCATTCCTGGGGCAGAGAAGGATGCGACCCAGGCAAGCCGGGGATGGGGACAGCTTTCCCACCCCATCCATGAGAGATGCTTTCATGACTTCCTTCATAGGCATGCCTTTGAAACTAAAGATGCTGTAGGATGAGGGAAAACCAAGCCTGGAGCACCCTGGTATTTTTCATCCTGGTCTAAGGCAGCGGGAATTGACCAATCCCCCTGAGACCGGCTGCTGGGGAGCAGATGCTGTGCAGTTCTCTGTTCCCTGTTCGCTCTGACCCTGCTTCAAATCTCTTCCCGGCCCCAGCTCCCGCTGCCGGGGCTGTCCCTGCTTTCCCCCTCGCCGGCATCCCCGCGGGTTCCGCCGGTTCCCGCGGAGCAGCCATCCCGCCGCTGCCGAACGGCGGCACAGGATGCGCCGGGGGGGTGGTGAGGGAGAAGTAAACAGGGCAGAAGCGCCGCAAAGGACCCCGGCGTGGCGATAGCCGGGGACAAGGAGGCCGGGGACCGGCAGTGCGTGTGCGTGTGCGGTGCCGGAGCCCCCGCGCCGCTGCCCTTCCCTCCCGCTTACCTTCAGTGGGGGAATTGTGCCGGATCTCGCAGGTGAGGACCGCGGCTCCCGAAGCCTCCCCTCGGAGAGCGCCAACGCAAACAAGAAACAGTTGAAAATAATTAGCAGATGATGAAGATGAACCCGCGAGGCGCGGACGCGGCTGCGGCGTGGAGCGGAACCGGCAGCAGCCACGCTCGGCACATGGCCGGGCCCCGCAGCCGCGGCTCTGCGGGGGAGCTCCCCCCTCCCCGCCCCGCGCCCCAGCGCCGCCGGGGCCGCCAATGACGGCGGCGGGAGCGGAGCAGCCCCCCCGAGTCCCGCACCGCCCGCAGCATCCCCCGCACCCCGCCCGGGCCCCGCACTCCCTTCCAAGGATACCGGGATGCGGGCCTGAGCTGGGCATCGCGGGGGAAAGAGCGGGGAAGACCCGGGTCGCCCCCCATGGAACCAGGTCATCCCCGTGGAACCGGGGGACTCCCCCTCACAGGGCTGGGAACACCATAGTTTGGCCGAGGGAGCTTTCATCCCCAGCCCAGGGAAAGCATCCCACCTCCTGCAGGGAAGAAAATAGAAGAAAATAGGAGAAAACCAAGGGAAACCCCACAGCATTCCCCGTTTAGCCCCACAAGGGTCCCGGGGCACTTTTACACGTGCTGCAATTTTGTCCCATGCATGTTTCTCGGGAGCTGTGCTGAGGGTTTTGCTGTCTGGTTTCAGTACAAACCACCCCTGGGATCTCCTCTTCCCAAACCCATGCCCGTTCCAGCACAACCTCAGCTACTGCAGAAGTCCTCATCCACAGCTTCCTCCGAAGTCACCGTTATCGTACAGGGCACTCTGGGCACTCGCAGTGGTGATTCACAAGACGTCCTTTGTGTCACGTCCCAGAGCTGAAAAAAACAGTGTCTGGTAACAACAGAACTCGGGATCAACCCCGGCAGTTGGAGCTGGCATCTCCCCTTAGCAGGTTGGCAACCTGCAGAGGCACTGGCACCAAATGGCCTGTCCCAGCCATGCAGGGAGGTTGTCCCCGTCCCCAGGCTGCTGTGACAGGGAAGCAAAACCTGCCCCAGCTCTCCCGCTGCACCCCTGAGCGCAGCAGCCACCCTGCGCAGAGCAGCACCTTCGCTCCCCGGTCACAGGGGATGCTCAGGGTGTCCGGAAGGGCCCATTGCACACGCTGCCATCCGCCTTGCCTGCTGTCACCCACGTCATCTGCAAGACATCAGCCTCTTTGGGCCACAGGGACCCTTCTGCAGGCCACTGCCGTGGCCAGCCTCCCGGTGACGCCACGGGGAGGACAAGCATGTCCAGCCTGGAGTGCCTCTGGCTGTCGGGACGTGTGACTCTCGTCCTGCAGCGTTTATTCCCTGCCTGACTCGCGTTTCCAGTCCCAGTTATTCCTACGAGCTAACTTAATTTTTCTCTTTGGCAGTTTTAGCCCATCGATACTTGTTCTGTCCTTGTTGACTGATGAGAATAATTAGTCTCTGGTCCTTTTATAGCACATCTGCTCTTTTTAAGATGGTATCGCTTATAGCACTCTTTTAATCTATAGAGGGGGAAACAGTTGCATTTAATTAATTGCTCCCTAAATAAACTAATTACTGACAGTAATTTCAGCACACTTTGTATGCAGTTCAAACGCCTGTGCAGAGATGTGAAAGGCAAGTCATGCAGCCTAATGACAAGAAATGGAAGCAAGGGGGCAAGATACAGTTTATCTTTAGAGAGTCTACTTAAGACTATTATTGTTTAATTATTACAGACTGCATCGGTTAGTACTGAGCTGGCTATGTCATGGCTCCAGTTCAGTTTTCTTCAAGGTTGCTTGGACTATGTGCAAAAGATATTGCAAAACTATGCCAGGAAAGAAAACAATTTTAGCTTTTTATTACTTCTATGGGTCAAATGTCGTTGTCTGGCAATTTATCACGGTATCTCTGCTCAGAAATATGAACGATGGAGGTTCTTTGCTCGGGCCATTCATTTCAGTTCCTATGCCTGGACTCCTGCACTGCAATAAACAGCCTCCTCGCCTCCCAGTGAGGATGTCAAAGCAATTCTGCACTCTTCTGAGCCCAGGACAGAAGCAATGAAAAACAATGTTAGAACAAGGACTTTGCAAATGCTTGGGCTGCCTTGTACAAATATAGGGCTTGTTTTCTGGACCCTAGAATAAGCTCTACTTACTCTAAGAGCAATTCTGTGAAGATCAGTTACCGTGACCTTGCTCCATGTCCCTCTCGCACCCACGGGTCCCTGTGGCTTACCACTCTGCTCCAGGCAGGTTCGGAGCTGAAGGTGCCCTGGGGCCAGGGCTGCCAAGTGTTACTCTGAGATTTCTGTCCTTGAAGGTGACAACCTCAGGGTGGCAAGGGATGTATCTGCTTAAAAGAGTTAACAAAGCAGCCACAGAGAGAAACTGCTTCTTAAGCGCATGCTTTAACCTGAACAGAGGAATTGCCCAGTGCCACAAGCCAGCATGCTCCACAATCACAGTGTTCAACACCCCAGCCCGTGACTGGCACCGCAGTGGCCATGCTGGCGGGTGACACCAGCCGCAGCCACGGCAGCACGGGCAGAGGTGCCCCGAGGTTGTGCCAGGGAAGGGCTCGCCTGGCACCTCCCATCAGCTCGAGCCTCTGCACCGACGTGACAGACCAGACTGCCCGAATGTGATCCCGTGCAGCTGCTGCGCTGGGTAGCAGTGCCCAGGAAGGGCTTAGAGAGGCGGGGGGGAGTTTAAGGGTGCTCGTCACAGACTCCCTCAGGCCCCTTTACGCAGTCCTCACCGCAGAGGCAGGAATACCAGGGGGCTGTTGAACTGAAGGGGCTCAGGAAGACCTGGGGGAATAATCCTTCCATGGGCATCTGGGCCATGGTGGGAACATCCAGAGCCTTCTGTGACAGCCTGGGAGAGCCAAAGAGACTGTACCTTCTGGAAACACCTTCTCCCTCAGCTTATTGATCCCTTTAAGGCTGTCAAGAGACTTGCAGGGCAAGCACTCCCTGTACAGAAGTCATGTTGAGTTTTCTGAAGGAAATCATATTTATCCACTATTTCTACCCTTTATTCAACCTCCTGCTTTACTTGTCTGTGACAAACTTCAAACTTGCAGGGCCTGCAGCCGTTGTCATTCACTACATCAACCCTTTTGCTAAGCTGATAAAGCTGCATCTTCAAACTCCTCAGGCTCTTTTGGCCCCATGTCTTCTCCTGGATCAGCTCCTCTTGATGCTGATCCTGGCTTGCTGTGTAATCTTCAGGAAGCAGCTTACTGCCAGAAAGCAATGGCTCGAGGAAAAGCAACAAGAAAGGCTGTCATCAAAGAGCAGAGCCCCATGCAGAAGGGCTCAGCACCAACCCACCCCCTGAACACTCACATGGCAGACAGCCCTGCCCTGGACCCATGCCCACAGCACATTCCAGCTCCTTCTGCTGTTGTTTCTTACCAGATTGAAGAAGAACTCTTCCCCACTGCTCTGGAGATGCGAGAGGTCACTTCTCACAAGCAAGATGGGTCCTGCAAAAGGAGGGATAGCAGGTCATGTGGGGGGGCAAAGCAGGCTGTCCTGCATCTGAAAAGCAAGAAATGGATTTTGTGTGGTTTTAAATGACACAGCAGATCCTTCCTTACTGAGCTTGGTATTCTCCACCACATGTCAGATAACAAAGGATGGAAAGATGTCTGCTTGGACTCACAGGGAGAGCAGTAGGAGAGAAAACAAGTGATAGACGGTCATCCATGGTGAAGGGCATCTGGAAGGCCAGGAAGGAGCTGAAACAGCCATGGGCTGGGAACATCACCCACTGGTGAGCATGGAGGATGAGAGGAGGAAGCCACTGATGGAGACTGGGAGCCTGGGGGTAGCACCTGCTGGGAAGAGAAGAGCCATTGCCATGATAGGACTGGAGCAAGCTTGTCATGCCTCTTTTGCAGAACACGGCTTGAGTTTATCCTGCTTGAAGCATCTTTTGCAGGGACATGTGGATCTGTGTTACAGTGCGTGGAGATGGTTACTGCAAAGCCACTTTATTTATGGTGGTTTTATTGGCAGGGGAGTGGGAGTACAATACAATTTTAGCCACTCTGATGTCTCCATCTCCCTTACATCCCACCTCCATTTCTAGAGCAGTGTTTTCTTCAAATTTCATGATTCCTTGAACTGTACAAGGGACTTTCTGTACCTGAAACAGTACAAGATTTGCTGGATGGTCTTGCTGAGCAGGGTCATACACGGGCAGTTTTGGGAGAGCTGATGACTGTAGGTCTCCACCACCATTCCCAGTCCTGGCCCCCAGCAGCTGTGAGCATCAGGATTTCTTTGCATATGGCAGAAATGGGGTAGGGCCAAGATCTGCTCAGCTGGGACGAACTTGAGCGCGAAGAACAATGCACTTCTCACTGTGTGCTGCAGGATCCAGCTCTCGAGATGGGCAGGGGCAGCACGTGGAGCATTTCAGACAGACCCTGCTGGAGATGAGAGGAGTCTCCAGGGCTGTTGAGTCCGAGACCACTGCTCCGCTGTGCTCCACTTCTCCAGCTAACACAGATCTCTCCCACTGGCACTATCCACCGGATCACACAGCCCTTCACAAACACACCCAGAGAACACTGTTGTCTCTTCCTGTCCTTTTCAGATATTTTGAGTATTTGTGGCAACCTCTCCTGTTTATATAACAAAGCCACAGCCCCATGTTTGTGGCACCATATCCATGGTAACCCTAATATAGCATGCACAGACTACATTGCATTAGGTGGCTCAGCTGCGGCAGCACCGGGGAGGGAGTTTCTCTGGGCTGCTGAGCCGTGTGAGCAGCCCGGTGCAAGGGGCCTGGCAATGGTGCTCTCCTATCACTAATTTTGGCCTTTCTCCTGCTCTCCCATCCCCAGCTCGCCATGGCAAGGCGCTAGGCACAACCACCCCAATCATTCGCACTGTGGCCCACGGCCCAGGTGACACAGAGACATTAAATGCTTGCCCATGCCTCTGTTGGGCAAACAGAAACTCAGATTTGCAGCCCAGCACCCTCTTGGTGCACAGCAAAGCCAAGGAGCAGCCTGCAGACCCCTTCTGATTTCTGACGGCAACAGGACTGAGGAAAAGTGATCCTTTTAAAAGGACAATAAACAATTGTCCCGCCACTGGGATGTTATCAAACAGTTCCTGTGAGCCACGGGGCTGGTCCAGCCTCTCCAGCTCTGGGGTGAAGGGTGGATCTGGCCAGGGAAACTGCACAGAGCACTGGTCAGGGCAGGGGGCTCTGCATGACTGCCTGTCCACGTGAACATCTCCCCTGTGTGCGAGCCTTCTCTTCCGCCTCCTCACACCATGTCAGGTTCAGCCTGAGCCAGACACTGCCTAACCTCATCAGCACGGAGGCAGATTCGATCCTGGCGCTGGCTGGCTGCGGATGGGGGCTTCGAACAGCAGAGCCCCAGGGCAGGAGAGCTGCATGGCAGACAGCAGTCCCTTGCCTTCCTTCCATCCCTGCCCTCACCCAAATTGAATTTCCATTTACGTTAGCAAGGCAATGGATTATAGCTCGGAGGGGTGCTGCCTGCTTCAATCCCTAATTTGGTGCATCAACTGTGTTTAAACCCACTTACCTGTAAGTCAGTGTCTGTTCCAAGCAGGCAGCCCTCATCTCCTGCCAACGTCCCTGCACATACACCAGGCACTGCTGCTCCCGGGCTCTGGAAACCACGGCTCATCTCCCTTTAGGGCTGGCTTTGCACCCAGGGTCCTTAATGGCAGTGAAAGGCCACGGCAGCTTCAGCACGTCACCAGGAGGGTCTGGATGTGCAGCTCTGCAGAGGATGGGGCCAGCAACACGTGGAAAGGGATTAACACTGGTGCTGGGTTCATGGGCCTGAGGACTCAGTGAGCACTGTCCATTAAAAACAGCCCTTCTCCAGGGCTCACAGCCTGCGCCAGGTACTCCCTGTGCATTACTGCACCTTTAGTTCTTTCTGCCGGGTTTTTGGCAGGCTCTGGGGTTGTGGGGGGCACCTGAGCCTGTCTCCAGCACAGGATGCTCCCGTGGTACCTCCATCTGTCCTGGCATTAGCTCAGGCAAGAGGAGAGGGGCCGGACGCACAGCTCCTGTCCTGCAGCCTCCCCAGCGCTGCCCTGGTGGGGGGATGCAGTTCTGCATCAGCCCTGGGCAGCGGGAGTCAGGAAACCGGCATTGCTGCACCTCATTGAAGTCTCAAAAAAACCACCCCCAGCAACGAGTGGAAAGCTGGATCCTCGCTCGGCGGCCGGATTTGTGAGCAATGACTGGGGAGGAACTGAAGGGGGGAGAGAGATATACATAATTTTTTTATCTTTAAATAAATTCTTGCTGCTTATCTGCAAAGTTCAGCTGTTTCCAAGCTGACGTGCCCATGTTATGCTGTTCCGCTGCAAATTCCTTCTGTACAGGAACGCTCAGGAGCTCCACTCACACATGCCAGCACCCTGGAGTTCCACCTCTAATAGATGGAGGCAGAACTCATTAGCTAAGGACCCCCCCATGTCCCCCAGTGATGCCATGCTGGCAGCTCAGCTTCTTTCCCTTTACAATGAGGAAACAAAGCCAAGAGAGAAGTGAGTGAATCAGTGCTTGGAGGTCAGAATGGGGCAAGGCTGTTCTTGGGGGTTTGTAACGCAGCCAGATGCCTGCCCGAGCGGGCACGGCTGCAGGACAAGGGGCCTCCATCTGATGCCTTCACACTAGGATCCTGGAGCACAGCACGTCCAGGGATGAGCCCAGGAGCCTCGGGCAAAGGGGGGGATGCTGCCTCCTCGCTCAGGAGATGAAGAGGTGCAGACCCAGCTCCTCGCTGTGAGCCCAGGGCACGGCAGGGTTCAGTTCACACCTCCCGTAAGCACGGCCCCAGGAGCCTTCCCAGCAGCTCTAAAGACCTCGTGCATGTTACGCTACCCAGACATGGGCTTTTAGAGCTGACACAGCGGCATGAGGGCTGGTGCGGGGCTGTGCCATGCACTGGGGTCACTGCACCCATGGGGCGAGGGATGGGGTGAGGGACGTGCTCACCGGGGAGAGTGCGGCTCCCGGCTCTCTCTGCTTTGGCCTTTTGCCTGGTAAAGCTGAATGACAGACCAAAACCTCTTACCAGCAGGTCACCCGACAAGGAGAGACACTCTGGATCAATTGCTGCATTCCTGAGTAATGGTTGTGTCTTAGGACAGTAAAAACCTCATCGAATTTAACATAGAGATGCACTCACTGATGATTCATTAAAACACCAGGCACTGAGCTAGATCTATTTCCCCTCATTACACAGGGCTGGGAAACATGGGTCTGCCCCTGTGACATTGCTGCAAGGACCACGAGTGAAACCCAAGATGCAGAGGGGACCAGAGGGGACTCCGCATGGAAGGCATCCGAGAGCATCACTTGTCATGTGAGTGGCATTAATAAAGCAAGACCACAAACTCAGAGACTAAAGCAAGGCCGAGTGTGTGCATCAAAGATCTACAGGCGGTTCACTACAATTCCAATTAACATAGGAAAGCTAATAACCAAAAGAGAATACATCAGCCCTTAAACAAATCAGAAGGGGGAGGGTGAAGAGACAAAAGGTGCCTTTAAACTGCCAAAGTCCCAGCTGCTACAGAAACAAACGAAAAACAAATATTCAACCTCTCCAAAGGTTCAGGTAGGTTGCACCTTGAGAGGAGTCTGAGGGAAATGAGTGTTTTCTCTGGCATTTAGCTCTGCAGGGAAAATATTCCAAACACTGTCAATATGACTTAATGCTTGAGAGCTCAGACAAGGTCCTGCGTGCCATCAGGGCTCCTTTTGCTAGTTACATTGTTGGAAAGCAGAAGAGAAAATCTCAAAGCCTGCAATATCTCCCATTTGCCTTCCTATTCCTGACATACTCAACATCATGGGATAGTTATCTAAGTAATCAGTGCAGGGCAGATACGCTCTCCGTGTCCCATCCTAGAGTAATCTGAAAGGAAAAGCACACCCTGAGCAGCTGCTGGGGGCAGCACTGTTGAGCCCTTGTTTCTCCCAGGTGCTCTTGGGGTGAAATCTGGGCACAGCAAAGCCCTGTGGTGAGGGGACAGGGCAGAGGAGCAGCCGGGAGCTGCCAGGGCAGGAGGCTGAGAAGGGCACAATTCAGTGCCTCCGACAGTTAATAACCAAAATTGTCATTTTTCCACCTGGAAAAGTAAACTGAGTCCCAGAGGTGTCCTCCATAGGCAACACATCCCCATGGGGTATTTTGGTGGGGTTTGACAACCCCCCGCCCCCCCGATCTGGCCACCTTTCCGGTGATAAGTGATCCCAGGCTGGGATTTGTGGTTGGGATGCTCCTGGGGCTATCCCGGAGCAGAGTGCAGGCAGGGCCGGCTGCAGAGCTGGGCAGGAGGCAGCACAGGAAGGGCAGAGATGTCCACACAGGGCTCAGCGAGAGCAGCCTGCGATTAAACAGCCCTTTCCAGCCACTAAGGAAGATTTAAGAGTGAATAACATCAGCCCAGTCAAATTCAATTGCTATTGATAATGTCCATGTGCAATTAGAGCCAATTAAGGGGAAGCAGCGAATGACAAGTGTTTGGCCAGGAGGTGGGGGGTCAATACGACAGCCCAATTTCCCAACAACCAAATGCAATTAAGGTCTCTCACTTACCCGGCTCGCCCAGGAGGGCCAGCACATAAATGGGTGAAGCCAGGCGTGCGGGTGCCGTCCTGCCCAGCATGCAGACCTCCGGGAGCAAGCCCTGCTCCTGTCCCAGCTTCAAGCTGCGGGAAGTGGCATCCATGTACTTCACCATGATCGCGGTGTTCCTGGTCATCTTGGTGGTGGCCCTGCAGGGCTCGGCACCCCGCGGGAGCGATTTTCCCTACAAGGTGCCCCTGGATCCCCAGGGGCTGCTGGAGCTCTCCTGGAACGTCAGCTATCCCAAGCAAACCTTGCATTTCCAGCTCCTCGTCAGGGACCTGCAGTTCGGGCTCCTCTTCGGAATGTCAGACAGGGGCGAGTTTGAGAATGCGGACCTGGCCGTGCTCTGGAGCGACGGGCACAACTCCTACTTTGGGGTGAGTTGTGTGTTTGCATGGCTGCTTTGGGGCTGCCTCCCTGCGGGTCAATCTGGCTCATGGTGTGGAAGTAGGGCTGGTCCAGGGCACGGCGCACGCTGGAACACTGCTGCTGCTTGGGTGGAAGGGGTCCCAAAGGGCTTGGAGGTTTCTATCCCAGAGGGACCGACAGATCGGGTCTATGCTATGGGCTTGGCACAGGATCTTAAACCTAAAGAGAAAGAATAAATACAGCAACACATCAGCAAGGCAGAGTGGAACCAGAGCCTGGATGTCTCTGCTGTGCTTAGGTGCAAAGAGCTACTGGTGGCTGTGTAGACCAGCTCACACACGCACACAGGATCCATCGACACCCTGGTTCACTCGTGTGCTGCGGTCAGTCACAGTAAAAGCTAACCACAGCTCCCATTAATGACACTGTGCCAGTGCAGGAACCACCAGCCAGAGGCTCCTCCTGCCACGGCCGGAGGGAAGGGCAGGACATGGAAAACCCGACTCGGTGCCTGCAGCTGTGTTACCAGGAACGCCACGTGCAAACGCATTTGGGCACCGTGCAAACGCCTGGCGCGGCCCAGGGACACACGGCTCATTTTGCTGTTTGATGTGACAGTGCTGCTGCAAAACCCTGTCCTTCCTGGCACTGGTGGCTTGTCCAGGGTCACGTTTGCTTTGTCTTCCCACTGGGGTGGCAGTTGCAGGCACGACCCCCTGCTCTCCAGCAGCTCCCTGTCCCCAGAACACCACAGAAGGATTCAATGCAACCGTGCCCGGCTGCAGAGAGCAGTGCCCATTTTTCCCCATCTGAGGCTTTACAGTAAGTTAAATTTTACCTCTCCGCTTACTTCAAATTAACCATAAAACACATTCTTTCACCATCAGCCATAGTGTGAGCTGCAGCGTAATGAAAGGATGAAAAGAAGGGTTTATTATCTGTACTGTTTTCCTGCTAATTACCAGCATTCCGGATGTGTGGTGGCTCAAATGCTACAGTATTTCACAGCATCATGTTAAAAAACCATAAAGAATCATTTCTAATCTGCTTTCATGTGCTCACTGAACGACAAACTGCATTAAGCACTGGGCAGCATTTGGGCTTTCTCTTTCAGTTGGTGAACAGCATCAAGCATCCTGCAAGGAGGTTTCTAGAAGTCTTTCCAGTCCTGGTTTTCTCTCTCCAAACAGCCTTTCTTCTAGACAAGTATGTCAGCTTTTAAAAAGATCCAAATTTGCTTAACCCCCCATGTACTATGAGATCAATTTGCACACCATATTCCTATGAAGACAAATGTCATGCTAGCTTCATGTAGCTGATTTCACTCTCCCCCTCTAAGGACAATATGTTCTCGAAATATTGCTCTATACTTCTGGCTGAAATGGTGCCAAGATGCTTTATTCTTTTTCTCTTCTGCTTTTTCCCGCAAGATAAGAGAACCGATGCCACTTGTGTACGTACAGTGAGGTACTTCCTAGGTGCCTTCTCTCTGTAAACAAAAGATATCAACGGGAGATGCAAAAGAACAAGACAACAGCACTGTTCAAATCCAAATTATTACAGGATTTCATATTCCAAACCTTCAAATCCTTGAGCACAGGAGTAACCTACTGCTTTGCTTCTCCATGTGGCTTTGTCACCATTGTCAACAGTGAGCAGTTCTGGCTGGGCTGCTGAGAGCATCTGGCCACAACAAATGAAGGATTTTGAAGCGGCAATTTCTAGGGCTGACACTACAGCCCAGCAAGGGTCTGAGTTTGAACTGAGAGCACTTTGTGGCAGGGGTCTGGCAGAGCACATCAACCCTGAAGGTCCTTCCCCAGCCAAGTACACCCAAACCACAGCACAGACCAATGTAACACCAACACAGCTGCAGGCTTTCCCCGAGATGCATCTCAACTTGGGAGGGTCTTTCTGCAGCCTGTCACTGCTGGGTCATGTATTTCACAGGGCTGCCTGTGCCGAGCACCAGGGCTCCCGTGGCAAGGGCTGTGGGCTGCTGGACCAGGGCTAGGGGCATCCAAAACACAGGCTCCCTCCACCCTGGGATGCAGAGGGTGAGCAGGAGGACTCATGGTGCAGTGCTGCCGGTGGTCAGCGCCTGGCTCCCACTGAGCGTGCACTCTTCCTTCCACAGGATGCCTGGACTGATGCCCAGGGGCAGCTCCACATGGACTCGCAGCAGGACTACCAGCTCCTCGGGGCCCGGAGGGCTCCTGAGGGGCTCTACCTCCTCTTCAGAAGAGCCTTCAGCACCTGCGACCCCAAGGACTATCTCATAGAGGTACAGCATCACCCTCCGCCCGTAACACCCCCAGCCCCGTGCCAGTCCTGGGCAGAGCTCCGAAATCAACCTGCACGGTTCCACCTGGCCAGTGCTTTGATTCGAGGGCAGCATCAGGTGTCCGTGCTGTGTAAGGCAGAAGGGAAGCATGCTACAGATGTCGGTCCTGGGACATGAGTAATGTTTGGCACAATCTATTTACAACCCCTTATAAACCTCTATAAAGTGTAGATTTTAGCTCATTTGCATCATCCCCTCCTGTTAAGCATGTGTTAGGTCTATATAAATACCCTCCTGCATCACTCCGGTTTGCAGTCTGGAGCCAACTGTTTGGAGTGTTACAAAAAGGTGTTGGTGGTGTTCAATGAGAGGCAAAGAGGGGGTATGGCAGGAGCTGCAGTGCACTTGTGTGTGGTTCGGGGTCTGCATTCACCACTCACCTGTGAGATGGGATACGGGGGAAACCTTCCCAGCAGGGATGTCAAAGAGCTTTGGGGTCTCAGCCATGGACCTGGGTGCAGGCAGGAATCAGTGCAAGGCTCATTGCAGATGAAAGCCTTTGGTGGGCAGGATATTTTAAAGCCAACGTGGGCACAGAGCATCCTCGACTTTCTGTTGCTGGTTTTCAGAAGCTTGTCGTGTGGTGAGAAACGTCTACCGTCTGCCAAAACAGAGAGCCCTGCAAGGAAAAAACCTGCTGTGTGAACTGGGAAAAGACTTGCAGGTCTCTGTTCTCTGGTCCTTTAAGGAAAAGTTCTTCTCTTTTTCCTTTCTTCCTTATCTCCTGTCCAGAGCTCACTGGGTTCAGCAGCACCTTCCTTGCTTGCAGTAGACTTTCAGCAGAGCTTCTTGTGGTACCCCCCAATAGAAGCTGGAGAAAGGGAGGATTTGAAGGAGAAGTTTTGTTTCTGCTGTTCCTCCCCAGGCTGCTGCCCAGGGGCAAGGCTGGGGCTGCAGGGTGGGATGAACCCTGACGTGGTTGTCCCAGCCTTGAGCTCAGGAGGGATGAGGGGCTCTGAAAGAGCAGAGAGGAGATGTTACCTTTACTGATACCACCCAGGGGAAACTTTTCAGACTCTCCCAGCTGGTAGGAAACCCTCTGTGATCATGTCAGCCAAAGGAATGCCCTGAAATCTACACTCTTAGGACAGCAAAGTGAACTACTGGTGAGGTCATGTGTCAAAATGTCTCAAAACGTGTCAAAAGGCGCATTCCTGGATTCATGACACCAGTACTGGTGCTGATAGTCCATGCAATTCATGATTCTGCATGAAAAACTGCCTGATACACTTTGCTCTCGCTTCAGGATGGCACCGTGCACCTCATCTATGGGATCCTGGAGAAACCAGTCCATTCCCTCCAAGCCATCAACATCTCTGCCATCCACAGGGGACTGCAGAGGGTGCAGCTGCTAAAGCCCAACATCACCGTTCCTGAGCTGCCCAGCGACATGAAGACCATGGAGATAACAGCCCCTGACATTGTCATTCCCAGCCAGGAGACGACCTACTGGTGTTACATGGCAGAGCTTCCACATGGCTTCCCCAAGCACCACATTATCATGGTAAGAGGCAGGAGAAGGGGGTTGCTTTCCCTGGGCCAGATCAACCATCGTGTTCACATTCAGCTACACTGCGAAGTTCACCTCTTCCACACCCTTTCACAGGGAGGCTTTCAGTCCCATACATCTTCCCAACATGGTACCAAACCATTTCCCAGAGCCATCCCACCAGCCAGTAGCATCCTCATGTCTCCTAGAGAACCCAGAACCTGAAGCTCCTCAGCAGGAGGCGGCAGGTTGGTGACCTTCCGCCCAGCACAGTGAGCAGGTACCAGGGCAGGCTCAAGGCAGCTCCCTTGCGAAGCTGACCCCTGCAGGAAGCAGAGCTGCAGCCGTCGGGGCAGACTCGTGGCGGGATCATGGCACGTAGTGAGCTGCGCAGGCAGGACCGCGGCTCACAGTGAGCCGCGCAGGCAGCCCAGGCCCAGGGAAGCGCAGGGTGAGGTTGGTCCGATGGCCCACCGTGAGCTGCTGGCAGAGCATCAATAGCATTGGTCGCCCTGTCCAGGCTCGGGACGTGCCCTCGCACACCCAGGGCCAAAGCACACAGTGGGAGAGGGAAAACCTGACGCAGGAGCCGGAGCGGGTGCGTAGCCATTTACAGGGGAGAGACGACGTTGCAAAGGAAAACTCGGGAGGAGGATTTTCTCTCCAACAGATGGTGTGAAATGAATCATCTGTGTGTAAGTAAAAAGTGCATAACTCCTGCTCCCTCCCTGCTGCTGCAGACCACGTCTGCAGCTGGTGCTTTTAGCCAGAGCCGTTCCTCGGGCTTGTTTGAAGTCTCTTTCTACCCCAAATCCCACTCTCTGTGCCCCAAGCAGCTGCTGGCTATAATCAAAACCCAGTAGCTGCAGGCACAGGTACTGCAAGGGGGCCAGGACTCTCTGCAGGAGACAGCAATGTCCCCAGGGTCACCCCAACCCTGAAAACTGGCAAAGGACTCAGCCACCACAAAGCAGACCAAGATCTTCTGCTGATCAGGTGCATCTGTCACTAAAGAAGGGACAAGATGTTTCTCTATGGATTGTGGTGGACTCTGGGTTGATCCCAAAGCCAGTCAAGAACTCTTGGCCATTGATGCCTCACACCCAGCACAACCTTCCCTCCCCATCATGCAGCAGAAATTGTCCCCATTCAGTAATGGGCAGCAACATACCTGCCTTGGGCTTCTGGTGGAGCCTGCACAGGCAGCAGCTGCTGGGGATGGGATCCAGCAAACGGTCTTAATGCATCCTCCTTCTTGGACGCTGCTTTGCAGTATGAGCCAGTGATCACAGCGGGCAACGAGGCCCTGGTCCACCACATGGAAGTCTTCCAGTGTGCTGCCGAGTTCGACAGCTTCCCCCACTACAACGGGCCCTGTGACTCCAAGATGAAGCCAGAGCGGCTCAACTACTGCAGGCACGTGCTTGCAGCGTGGGCCATGGGAGCGCAGGTGGGTGCGAGATGGGACCAGCACCCCAGGTGCATTCCTGCTGCCTCCCCACCTTTCCTGATCCCACCTTGGGATTGCCCCGTGCCCGCTGCCCCTTTGGGTCCAGCCCTGTCTGACCTCCCCATCCTCCCCTTGGATGCGTCCGAGTTTCCACCTCACCCCAGCCCACCCGCCACAGGTCAGTGTGATGCCCCTGCTCAGTAGTTACGCCATTGCATGTGCATGCCGGCATGTGAGAAGCCTTTGGAAGCAAGGCCAGGTCTCCAAGCACAATCAAGAGCACAAGTCACGTCCCTCAGCCCACGGTGGGGGTCAGGATTATGCCCAGACATTTCCCTTTTCAGCCCTGTCCCCAGGAAAACCACCCCACCGCTCCCCTAACACACACCCCTCCTCTGCTTCCAGGCTTTCTACTACCCCGAAGAAGCGGGTCTTGCCTTTGGTGGCCCAGGCTCCTCCAGATACTTGCGTCTCGAGGTTCATTACCACAATCCCCTGATGTTCAAAGGTGAGTGTGTGGGGGGTGATGCCCGGTGAGTGGCAGGTAAAGCCAGGGAATGGCACTCTGCTGGGGAGACTCCACAGTCCACACAGGAGAAAGCTGGCCAAAATCACAGCCAACTTTCTGGAGATCCAATGGACCAGATCTGTCCTAGCAGGAGGAATACATTAAATCCCCACCATGCTGCTGCCTTTGGGGTCTCAGCAAAACCATCCTCTCTGCAGGCTGACCCCTCCTCCTGCCTGCCCAGCAGCAGGAGGGGTGCTTGGGGAAGGGAGCCTGGCTGAGCCCCGAGGGCAGAAACCTGCCCCACACGGTGTTCCTGCAGGGCTGTGATCCAGGGCAACGGCAGTGCTTAGCTGAGCCTCACAGGGTGCCCCTCCAGGGTCTGAGCAAGGCGGTGGTGGTGGGGCTGAGCTCAGAGCCAGCCACCTGAGAGACAGCAACAGCCTGGCTGGGATGGGGGAATTGAGATGTTGTTTCACTGGTGCTCCTGCTTCATAACATCGTCAGGAGACACATTTGGGGAAAAAAAAAAAGGATTACAAACAACTCAGTTTCTTCATTAACATAAACCCAAGTAGCTTCTTGACTACCCAAGTATATTTTTAGGAGACCAGAGCATATGTACTGTAGATCAATCACAGCGCATTCAGCAACTCAAGAAGAAACACATCTATAAATATAGAGCTCACATCTTTCATAATTTTTCTGCTTTTGCATGTTGACCAATAGTGTCTCCCCCGTTATTCTTATCCCTGGGTGGCTCCAGCCCAGAAACAGGGAGTTCTGAGCTGGCCTGATCCCTCCTGACCTACTGAACCTGCTCTTTCCCTTTGCTCACAAAGCTGGGTAGCAAATGGGAGCCAGAGCTCAGCTTTGCATCTCAGCAGAGCTTGCTGCTGCCTCTGCCTGCCCCACGATCCACATCTGCCAGGGCACATCATGGGCACAGGGTCTTCTCCAGCTCCCACCAGCTCCTGAGGGGAGGTTAAACAGAGCACACTGTAAGAGTGACAAGAAGCTTTCCAAATGCAAGGAGTACCTGCTCCACAGGGACGTCTCCTCCTGCCAGGCCCCCAGTGAATAACGGCACGGTCTTAGCTTTATGGATGCATCAGTTAAGAAGATGCAATGAGCCATATTTCTGGGGGAGTTCTACAAAGCACGCCGTGATCTGCCCTTCTGCTTTGGGCTCTCCAAAGGCACTCCCTTACTTCACTCTCTCAGGAGAAATTCAACCTCAGGTTGGTGACCTCTCCAGGGGACCAAGCACGTGTCTGGGGCCACTCAGTAAAGACTTGCTTGAAAATATCTAGGATTTAAAAACAGGAAGAATTGCACACGTGAAGAAGCTGCACACGAGAGGCTGGTGCCCATCTCCCCACTGCAGCACTGGTCGCTTTTCACACCTGACCCTGTCCGCAGCCGTCACTTTCCTGTGTGACCCACAGACTTGTCCTCTCGCCTGGCAGGTCGCCGCGACTCCTCAGGGATCCGCCTCTACTACACGGCCACCCTGCGCCAGCACGATGCCGGCATCATGGAGCTGGGCTTGGTTTACACACCGGTGATGGCCATTCCCCCGGGTGAGGACGCCTTTGTCCTCACGGGCTATTGCACCGACAAGTGCACTCAGCTGGTGAGTCCCCATCCTCTCTGCTCCTGCTCTGCCTTGGAGAAGAGAGGTTGCAAATGCCTTTTCCCCGGTCCCAGACAGCAGTGATACGGTACAAAGCTCTGGGCTACCTATTCCCAGTTTTAAAGTCCCTGAGCCCCTTACTATGAGGTATCACTGGAAAGAAAAATCTGCTGTGTAGAACAAACAGTGAGCAGCTGGTTGGGATGCACTGAATCCCCCTCGAAGCAGCTCTCCTGGGGAGCCATCTGTTCCACTCCCCGGGGTACCATTCCCATAAAACTCACTGCCAAGCTGGCTGTGCCTCAGTGGTGCTTTCCCCCATGGTGATGGGAACACTGGCATCTGCTTCCAAGGAGCTCACCAAGAGCTCTCTCAAAGATGGTTTCAAAGTGCCTTCCTTCCTCTCGGGGAAGCTTTAGTGGGTGTTTTTTGTAGGGTCTACCCAAAAGGGATCATTTGTGCAATCCCAAACCCCTGTGTGGGAGCCAGTGCGGGGATGGCTGGTCCCGAGCACACAGCAAGGGGGTGCACGGGAGCGGAGACAGGCGAGGGATGGGGCCAGGGGCAGGGGCTTGAGCCGTCCTTCCCCCAGGCTCTGCCCGCCGCCGGCATCCGCATCTTCGCCTCCCAGCTCCACACTCACCTGGCGGGAAGGAAAGTGGTGACGGTGCTGTCGCGGGACGGGCGGGAGCGGCAGGTCGTGAACTCTGACGGTCACTACAGCCCCCACTTCCAGGTACAGGGTCCGCAGGGGCGGGGGGGGTTCCGCTGGGCACCACCTGCGGGTGCCCTGGGCATAGAGCCACCACCTTGCCCTGACGTGGCCCCTTTCCTCCCCTCCAGGAGATCCGCATGCTGAAGGAGGTGGTTCCCGTTTTTCCAGTGAGTAGCTCCAAAACCCAGACAGCGCAAAGCGCTTCCCCTGACCCTGCAGCCCGAGCCCCCTACTTTACATCGCCTCATCCTCTCCACACACAGGCACTGTTGTGCCCCCCCGGGGGGCTGTGGGAGGGCACGATCCCTGTGCCCCCAAGTCACATCTCCCACCCCTGTGTGGATGCCTTGGGGAAACCGGTGTGTGGGCAACTGAACAGTGCTGGGAGCTAAATGAGCACCTCATGTAGCTGGGCTTCCTCTAGCAAAGAGAGGCTCCTTGGAGCGTGAAGGCAACCCATGCATGCACTGGAGGTGCCACCTCTTCCACTATGGAAGAAGTGGAAGAGCTTTGGCAGCAAATGTGGTGGGAAAGGGTGGTAGAACACAGGCCGAATGTGCCCCGGGGCTGTACGGGGGAAGAAGGACCTGGCTGCAGAGGGAAGGGTACCTACAGGAGCCATTGTGCCCCAAGAGCTGCTCAAAAGACACAGCACCCATTGAAACCATACCCAGGCAGTGCTCCAGGGTGCCCCATGGGCTCCAGCACCAACCGTGCCAGGGAGACAGTTGCGCCATCAAGTAGGGTCCAGGTCTGGCAATTCAAAATGCTGCTGAAGTGCATGGTTTCAGGTGCTTCAGTCCTGCAAAGACTCTTAAGAAGTGAGGAAAGTGGGAGATGCCACCCCTGGGATGCTGCCCAAGGGAATCTCCTCAGGGGATGCAGGCTGAGCCAGCGTTCCCGTGGCACTGCAGAGGTGCTGTGGGGAACAGGCTGCCCGGGGGCTGCTCCACTGCAGGGAGCAGAGATTTGCTACGCTCCAAACTCCCTGATCAGAGACAGGAAATGCCGCGTTCTGACACCTACACGTGTCTCTGAACCCCGCAGGGTGACGAGCTCATCACGACCTGCACATACAACACGGAGGATCGGAGCCGAGCCACTGTGGTGAGTGCAGGGTCTGGCCTCTGCTGCACACCAGGGCTGGGGGCACCCACTAAATGGGCACCCGCGTGAGCCTGGGCTGAATCACAGCCAGAACCCAGGGGGAGGGTGGTAAAGGAGCGAGCCCACAGGGCTCTGCTGCCTGCAGCGGGATGCCAAGGTGCTAATTGAGAAGCAGCATGTGTCACTAATTCCCATCACACACTGTTCCACCAGAGATTAATTGTAATTAAAGAGAAGTGGCATTTTTTGACAGTTCATGTTATTTTCTTACCTAGGCAGTAAAAAAAGAGCCTGTCAGAGGTACCATCAACAGACACAAAGCTAAATATAGCAGAGGGATTATAGGAAATCTGCATTTTGCTGTAAACCACACGATCTAGCCTCAAAGTCTGTCCTTGCATAAAGGGCAGATGGGCAGCGCACTGCCCGCCTCGTGCACACGAAAGGGTGCATCTATAGGTGCATGTGCACGCGTGCACATGGGTGTGAGCTCTGTGCCCCGGCAAGGCAGAGCCGGACCCTGGTGTCTGTGCCACAGGGCGGGTTCGGCATCCTGGAGGAGATGTGTGTGAACTACGTGCACTACTACCCCCAGACCCAGCTGGAGCTCTGCAAAAGCGCCGTGGATCCGGGCTACCTGCACCGGTACTTCAACCTCGTCAACAGGTACAGACTGTGCTGAGGGGAGAGGGACACAGCAGCACCCTTGCCTAGTGACACAGGGAAAAAGCTCAATGTGGAGTCTGAGGCGCTGGCTGTGCAGTGGTCATGGGGGGCACTTGGGCAGTGGGGGTTCAGGAGCTGGAGGACAGCCTTGCCCTCCCCGGCCCCAGCACAGGCAGCCAAAGCCAGGGATTTAAGGGGAGAACAGCCGGGAAGGGAGAGCATTCCCAGGATGAGACTTCCCAGCAAGTGTCAGTGCGTGACCAACTGTTTATGCGCAAAGTACTTGTTGTAACCCAAGGCAGACGCCAAGCATCCCTGCCAAGGGAGCAGGCTGCGGCTCACTCACCCACAGCGCGAGGCGTGAGATGCTGGCCTCGCACGGGGTGTCCTGCTCACAGGCAGCCCCAGATCTCCCCGTGGAGCTGCCGACTGTGGTGGGCTCTCCCTGCTCCCAGCACCGACTTCGGAGCTGTTCCAGGCTGAGCTTTAAGCAGGGAAAACTAGACACATCCAGTGCTGACAGGGGACAGCGCCACTGCCTTTCAGCAAGGCATTTCTCCTACCTTCAGGTTTAACGATGAGGAGGTGTGCACGTGTCCGCAGGTCTCCGTCCCACAGCAGTTTTACTCCATCCCCTGGAACACGTTCAACAGGGATGTGCTGAAATCCCTCTACAGCTTTGCTCCGATCTCCATGCACTGCAACAAATCCTCTGCTGTCCGGTTCCCGGTATGTATGGCATCACAGCCAGTTCCACAGCAGAACTCCCAGCCCAGGTAAAAGGCAGCTTTTAAAAGCTGAGGACATGGCTGATCCCAGCAGGCTCAGGGCAGGGAGCTGGAGCTGCTCAGGGAGCGCTGGCGCTCTGAGGACACTGAGACCAGCCCTGGTGCTTAGAACAACCTGGCAGGAGCCACCATGGCTGTGCCCGGCCAGGCTCAGCCAGAGCTGCATTTGCCTGAGGCGGTCTGGAGGCTGCTGAGTGTTTCAGCAGGGCTGGCTCCAGATCCAAGGAGAAACGTGAGGTTGGTTTTAGGGTTTTGGCAAAGCACATCAGGTCCCAGCAGCGCGAGCACATTATAGCATCTGTGCAGCCTCCGAACGCAGCGACCCAGCAGAACGTGAAGGATAAAGGGCTGTGAGATCTTTAAATGAAAACCAGGCCCAGCAGTGCTGGCCATGACGATGATGGTGGTGAGCATGTAAAACCACTGATGGTCCCTATCACCATCAGCTCCCAACACCATTCATCAGTGTAATAAACTTACATGATATGCTATTTCTGCATCCAATGCCATCCACCACAGCACCGGAGGATGAGCAGCTGATTGTATCCAACCATCAGCTTTCTGCCCCAGTAAATCCCCTTTAGCAGTCTGCTCTGGAGGGGCAGAAACCTTTCCAGTTCCTTGGAACCCTTTCCCAGAACCCGGGCACTGGAGACCTGGCACCTCTTGGCCATGCAACGCTCCGCTGCAGGGAAAGACACGGTGCAGAAGTTTTGTGCAGCAGCAAAATTATGAGTTAAGCCTCTTAATTATGGCCCAGACACATCTCGTGATTTCAGAGAGGCCGGGGGGGGGGGTGGCTGGGAAGCGACTCGAGTGGAGCAGAGCCGATGCCAACACAAATTGGGTCAGGAGCATCGCAGCGAGGGCGAAGGAGCCGAGCTGCCCCTCCTGCTCTGCCGGTGTGTTCAGAGCCAGCCCCAGTTTAAGACATCTCATTTATTCCACACTGCTTCTGCCAAGAGAAAAGCACCAGCTCTAATTAAGCTCGTGTTTTTGCAGTTCAGCGATCCCAAATCTGAGGAGATTTCTGGAAGGATTGAGTGCTGTTAATTACTGAGCAAAATCTCAGGGTAACACTTGTGAGTGGCTGCAGGGATTTTGCTGTCCCCAGCTCCCTGCACCTACAAGGGCTCACAGTGAACTCTCTATACTCTCTACATTCAAATTTCCACTCAAAAGCACTAAAAACAACTATAAAGACACTCCAAATGCCTCTGACCTACCCCAAGAGCAGGCAAGGGGTGAGCACAGGGTTTGGATGCGTTGGCAGGGGAGATGGCTGCTGCAGACAGGCTCAGGCTGGGGCCCAGTGCTGGAGCAGGCACACCCTGAACACCATTAACTGCTCTTTTAAGCAATAAGGGTGCAGGAAAATAGTCGTTTCTCCAGCCTGTGCTCCCCTGCAGTGATGTCCCCTCTCTGGACACTCCTGTGAGCCCAATGCCCTCCACCTTTCCCAGGCTTTTCCTGGTGCAGGCTTGGCCCGTTTCACTTGCCATGCAACGAGACATTTCATCTGAAAACAAATTCAGCTTCCCTCTTGCTGTGACTCACGGCTCTCGCTCCCCCTGCAAAACCCCCCCTCCTGCTCACACTGCGGCGCAGCCGGCGGCCAAACCGCGGTATCACCGAACCAGAGCCCAGCCTGAGCCCGCTGTGCCCTCGCAGCCCCTCGGCCAGCGCCAGCCCAGATCAACACACCACATCTGGGCTAGATCCTGCCCAGGGGCTCAGCTCTTGGCACTGTCTGACCGTGGCAGATTGCTCCTTGCAGGGAGCATCACCAGGACGAGGTGTCCCCATGCACGCACGGAGCAGGGCGTTTGTCCCCGGTGCGGTCACCTTGAGCCCTGACGGCTGTGACAGCCCCGCGGCACCTCGCCAGGCTGCTGCATCCTCCCGCTCCACAGCGGCTGCCCATGAACATGCACGGTGCAAACGTCATCTCCAACCAACCTTCCTGCCGCTACCTGGGAGACTGCGTTTTCCAGGGCTGAGCTGAGGCTCCGTGCGACTCCGTGGTTTGAGTTGTCTGTGTCTGATTTGGTGGGTAACACTTTCTGGGGTGGAAGCTCCTGAAGTGTGGTGGGTTTGCACAACATGGTGCACTGCAGACGTCTGAACTGCTAAGGGGAGGTGTAGGTGCATCTACAATACAGATAAATTAGTAACATCTCATACGAAAACATCCTGCTTTGGGTGAAAAACATTTGAAGTGTTAAAGATCACATCATTTTCACACGTAGGAAGAAATATGGACTCTCCAAGTACCAAAGCCCCGGCTAGGTCTCATGGTGCTGAACTCTCTTGCAGGGCGAGTGGGAGAAGCAGCCGCTTCCCATCATCACCGAGAGGCTGCAGGAGCCGGTCCCGCAGTGCCCACCTGCCCCGGGGCCTCGGCCTGTGGCCCCCGTCCCCCTCGACCTGGGTGAGCTCAGGAGGGACTGACCCGACACCTCCTCCTTCCATCCCACGGGAAGTGCCTCCAGGCAGAAGCATCCACGGGAACATTGTCCTGCCGCTCTCCCGGCACCCCTGCCCGCACGGCAATGCTGGCTGGTGCCCTGGCCCCTGCCTTGGGAGGGGGTTAGGGCTCATGAGCTCGAGTTCAGAATGTACTCTGGAGATGGAAAGCGCTATATTTAGTGTGTTATTAGCAATCCTGGCTCTGAGTAATGCTGCTTTCCGCCCCCAGAATAATAACACGGAGGTTTGCTATTGTGCCGAACCCAGCGCGGCCCCGGGGAGGGGGGAGAAGCCTGTTTTCCTGCAGGGAAACTGAGGCATGGAGCAAAGACCTGTGTGGAGCAGCACACAAGCCTTCCCAGCGCCCCACAGTCCCGCCTAGCCCAGGGCGGCTCCATGGGCACTCTCCCACACTGGCACCTGGAGCAGGGGCAGGAGGATGGAGGGAGGGATGGAAGAAAGCAGGGATGGAGGGACGGAGGTGTGACACCCCCCCGCACTCGCCTCCCTGCTGCAGGGACCGTGCTCCCCACCGCGCTTCTCCTCCCGCTCCCCCATGCTGGGGATTATTTGTCTTGATGCCACCAGATGCCAATGGCTGGCAACAAATGATACGTCTGTGGTGGGGTTAGAAAGAAGGAGGGATGGGGAGGAGGGACACGGCGGGGGTGGGGGGAGACAAACCTTTCAGTAGGAAAAATGACTCCATTAAACATCTAAATGTTAAAAAAAAAAAAAAAAAAGGAAAAAATTAGAAATTGCTTTTTGCTGTTGAACTCCAAAGGGAGAACGCTCAGGAGGAGCTGAGGAAGGCCACTGGTGCTGCACGGAGCCCGCTGGTCCCGGCTGGGCACCTGCCCCTTGCTGTGCTGGGACAGAGGGATCCAGGGCAGGCAGCAGCCAAATCCTGCCCTCCCCGCCACCATGGGATAAAGGAGATCTTGGGTCAGAACATGGGGGATCAGAAAAGCCTTTCTGAAGCAAAACTTGGTCCTGGCAGGCATGCAGTGGATCCCGGGCAGGGAGGCAGCATGCTCGGTCCCTCATTTATCCGCAGGACAAACGGACAGGACAGTGGCCACCTCCTCTGCTCTCCACCAGGGCAGGATCAGAGGGTGCAATCGTCTCCTCTTCAGAGAAAAATTAATCTCAATCTTGTTTGTCAATGTTTCCAGTAAAACCAAAGCATTTGAGAGTTCCAGCTCTTGCCTGTGGCGCTTGTTGCATGAAGCTGAGGAATTGAAATCAGCTCTAAAGAGGTTATAAACCAAGCAAACCTAGTCAAGGGAAATAAAGTGAACAGCATGCAGTGTGACTATTCCTTCAGGCAGGTAAAAGCTTCAGCAGAGATCAAGGACCCAGATTCCAACAGCACTCGCCTTTGGGAGTGTCTTTCATTCTCTGGGGCACAGCATCAGAACCTCTCCCCAGTTAAGCACCAAGGGCTGCACAGCACCACTGTGCTTTGCTCGTCTCAAACCCGGGGCTCCCGGGCACCAGCTACAGCCCCATCCCCACAGCTGAAAACTGGGACCCGCCTTTGCTCCCTCAGAAGGACAAAGTCATCGTTCAGACCTGGAGATGGACCCTCCAGCACAGCCAGTGCACACCGAGACAGCACCAATAAAGCCGAGGCAGGCACTGCATGTGTCACACCCCAGGCTTCATCTCCTAAAGGCGCAGATTACCACTGGAAGTGACAGAGCCTCACTCTGAACGTTGGAGCCACAATGAAGCATTTTGCCAAAGCAGGACCTGAAGCCGCGGCTGTGACGGGGGTGGAGACAAACTTGTGCTTGTGGAGATGGGAAGAACATGCCTGGAACCGCCTCGGTAAAGCCGACAACTTCATGGTGCAGAACTATCCTGCAGCGGGCAGAGCATCCACCGCGTGCGTGCCCCTGGGCCTCCTGCCCCTTCCCTCCACAGCCCCCCAGTGCTCCCACCCCAGCTCCGGGTCCCCAGGGCACGGCCAGGGCAGGTGACACTGTCGGAGCAGGGACAGATGCAGAAGGGACCAGTGGGATGGCAGCTTTGGAGGCTACAGCTGTATTAACAGCAGTTAGTTTAAAAACTCCATTTCCAGACAGCGTGAAACTATGTTTTGAGGGAAAGAGTTTCCAGCAAAGTCAAAAATTGAAACCACTTCATTTGCAGCCGAGCAGAACGTTGTTTTCAGGCCACTTAACCCAAGGAAAAGAGTTATTGCTTTAGCAGCACTGCTTCATTTAGAAAACAGAGCAACAACATCTTAGGACTTTTTGGCATCTCTTTCTCACCTTCGCCTATAATTTAACCCAATTTTGGTTGATAAGTTCGCTGCAGGTGATTCCTTGGCTCTCCCAGCAGACCCTGGAGCCGCCTGGGGCACCCAGGGCTGGGAATTCAGCTGGCAGCTCCCAATGGCATCTTCCCTCTCCCATCGCAGCTGCAGCCCTGCTCGCCAGCCCCGCACTCAGTAGAAGCCCTTCACTCGCTGGTTGTCCGGGTCAAACGGGGACCTGGTGTGTGCCTGTGCAGGGTAGGGCACCCCCATCCGCTCCAGCTGATAGCTGCCGCTCCGCACGAAATCCAGCGAGACCTGCAGGGCCGAGCCATGGAGAACACCCCAGGAGGTGCCGTGAGACCCCCATGGGCACCAGCCCCCGCCAGCGTCCCAGCTCCAGCACTGGGCCGGCTCCCACAGAGCTGCTTCCCACAGAAACCCAGCTCTGCTGCCCCAGGAGGATGCACAGGGAGGAGGGAAATGGATTGTTAAAAGCACTCAGCTAAAAACAAATAAAAACAACGCACTACATTTTTTCAAGACGTCGTTTTGGGTTTTTCTGTGTATTTTCTCACTGGCACCCAGTGCAAAGTGCACTCAGAGCCAGGCTGTGGGAGCTCATTGCCAGAGGGGCCACCCCAACACCCCACAGGGTCAGCCCTGGCTGCAGGAGGGGACTGTGGTGGCAGCCAGGATGTCACTAGCTGGTGCAACAGGCATGAGCTGAGCCCATGGGGTCACCCAGTGCTGGAAATTGTCAGTAATTCATCACCACAGAATGTTTGTTTCCCTCCACCCTGCTTCACCCCCGTACCTCTTGTGCTCCTGTGACTCTCTAGCCCTGATGCTGCAGAGACATCCCATCCTGGACCCCTGTCCCCAAAGCCAGGGAGATCACACCTGGTCACTGAAGGGCCACATCCTTGGGAAGGATGGGCCACAAGCAGCATGGCAAGGTTCTGAGCAGCCGTGCTGGGGGCTGCAAGAGGGGACAGGCAGGGATGACCGGGAGAACAAGAGTAACAGGGAGAAGAGAGAGTGGGAAAGGAAAGGAACATCTAGGGCAGAACATTCACAATAAGGAGAAAAGGTCCCTTCAGGGTCTGAGGGAGCAACTGGAACACAAACCCACTTGACTTGGGAATCTTCCACTGATGCAGGATTAAAAACCAAGGCAAGCAAGAGGATGAAAGCACAAGCATATGCACTTGCTCTTGGTTTGCAACAGGGAGGGTCTCTGGGGATGTCATCCGCAGCCTTCTGTCCCCACACAGGTTCCCTGGCCTCTGCCTACAGCACGCTGCTTAATGAGGGCATCTGATTTACTACCCAGGAAAGCCAGGGTTAATTAGGAGGCTGCTGCACGCCTATTGGCCGCTGCTCTGTATGACATAAGTTAATTCACTGCTGCAATTGCTCAGCTGCAATTAACTGAGCAGCACTTGAGCTGGAGACCGACCCTGCCACCGAGCCGCAGCATCGCTTGGAATCCAATAGGTTTGTGCAGGTGGCTTCAAATCGAAACCAGTGCTACGTCCTCCCGGCAAAGCCCCAGGGTCTGCACTCACCGGGCCCCCCGCCGGGTCACGGATGTAGCCGTAGGCGATGGTTTTGTCGATGGTAAATCCAAAGTCTGCTCGACGGATGTGGCCGACCACCTCCCCATCCCGCCAGACCGCCTCCAGGCCGAACATTGGCACCTTCCTGCAAGGAGAGGGCAGAGATGCTGTCGGCAAACCCCGCGTTGGGACCCCACGGGCCAGAGGGGTCTGGAGGGACCGGACCCCACATGGCGGGGCTCCCACTGCCCACAGGTTCATGAACCTCCCTGTGCTGATCCCAGCCCGACTTGCAAAACCTCCGCTGATGTGGGTGAAACAAGATAAACCCACTCCCTGCCACAGTGCTTCCAGCTCCCATTAAACATCCGGCAGGGAATTTGCGGTGGGATTTAAATTAGAGACAGAATTAGAGCGTGGAAAGCAGCTGAGCCAGCCTGCAGCTGAGCTCCACGTGCGTGCCCGGGTGCGGGGTAGATGGGGATAGCTGAAGGTGCTCATCCTGGGGCACCCAGTGGTACTCACTCCTCGGTGGTGAAGCAGACGAGCCGGCGGAAGATGCCCTTGGCTTTCTGAGCCTCCACAGCCTCCCGGCCCAGGAAGGGGATGCTGGACTTGAGCTTGCAGGTGAAGGCTAAACCTGCTTCTAGCGGGGTATCATCGGGGCGCAGGTCTGCGTGCCAGTGCCTGTATCCTGCAGAGAGCAAGCATGGGTCCACAGTCTCTCCCTGCCATGGCAGCAAGCCCACGGTGAGCAGCATCAGATCGAGACACCACCCCTGCCTCTTGGACACCCCTGTGGCCCTTGATTCACTTGGCCCTGGACAAAGCACCCTCAAGAGGAGGCCATGCTGGGGAAGTCTCAGCAAGGAGCACTGGTACCAGTAGCATCCCTGCCAGTAGCTGCCAGAGCTCTGGTCTCACACCAACCCGCCCACCCTTGAAGCTGGGAAAAACCCATCTGGTCCCCGGCCGGAGGCAAAGCAGCAAGCGCTGCTGCAAGGAAACCAAGAAACCTTTCTCGATGCTGAGGCTGTCGATGGCTCTGTAGCCAGCGTTGGCAATGCCGTGCCGGGCACCCGCCTGCATCACTGCCTGGTAAACCTTCACGCAGTCCGCCCGGGGCACGTGCAGCTCCCAGCCCAGCTCCCCGACGAACGACAGCCTCATGGCACGGACCTGCGAAAGGCAAGAGGCCAACGCCGCTGCGATGGAGCCGGGCTGTGCAGCATGGAGAGGCTGCCGAGCCGTGTGCTGCCACCGCAGGGGAACGCTGGCTTGTCCAGGAACACCCGGCTGCGGGGGACGGTCTTTCTCTGCTCTCCCTGAGTTTCTCGTCTCTGACTGCCTGAGCCTGGCACCTCAAACCAGCTCTTGTCAGCGCCCAGCAGGGATGGCCGGCGGGTGGAGGTGGCTGCGTCCAGCATCCTCTTGCTACTGATCCCAGGGCTGCCAGAGCCAGCAGGCTAGGGTTAGATGCGATGCTCCACCTGGGCTGGGGTTAGTGGCGATGCTCTATCTCGACCCAGGCTGGGGTTAGCTGTGATGCTCCATCTCCACCCAGGCTGGGGTTAGCTGTGATGCTCCAGCTCCAGCCGGGTTTTGTCTCCCTCTACTGATCCGTCAACATCAGAAGAAAGCCTGTGGGCACCTCCAGCCCTGCATCTCCCCAGATCAGCCCATCAGATGGGAAAGCCAGTCCCCAGCAGGACTGTCCTGCTTTGGGGTACTTTGTGGCTGCTGTCCCCTGGGGATGACCCCACTTGGGGTGGTGTTCTCAGAGCAGCACCCAAAGGCGCTGCGCTCCCACCCTGCACCGCTCACCCTGGGAGGATGCTCAGGTTCCCCCCAGTGGAGGTTGTGTCCCAAAGTGTTATTTCTCTGCTGTCAAATCAGCTCAAAAAAAGTATGAAGCTCCAAAGAGGAATGAGCAGATCAGCACAGGGGACTTGGTGCTTCCCGGAGGAAGCCTCATCCAGGGAGACATGCCTGCCTGCCTGCAGACCTCTGAGCTGTGTCGGGACTGCCCTGCCTGTGTTCATCCTCCTTCTCACCCATGCTTGCCTGCATCCTCCTGTTGTCCCTGTGGAAACAGTCTTAATTCCCAAAGCTTTCCAGGCCAGTTGGGGCCACCCCAGCTCAGGCACCTTCCCTGGAGATGGCCTGTGACTCTGAGTCGTTTTCCCTCTGCTGTATCCCTTTGGATTTCTCCACTTCCTTCCCAACAAAACCCCCTCTGGTTCACCCTTTTGGATGCACATCAACTGCAAATGCAGAGACTTCCAGACTGGTTCTGTCTTGCCCATGCTGGCTCTGGATGTCACTGGGACAGAAGCTGCATCTTGCCCTTTGCTGAGCTCTTACTGCAACCAGGAGCTCGTCTCAGCTCTGCTCTCTAACCCCAGGTACGAATAACAACAGGCAGTGATAGGCACAAGAAGCACCAAAGGGTTGCCCGGGCTCTGTTGTGAGGACAGCCACAGGCAGTGGCTAAGAACCCAAACCCATCCTTGCCTCCCCCAGCATTCCCGGGCTTTACCAGCACTGCAGAAATAACGTCCTCAAGCAGAATTTATGGCAGCTTTTTTTACAGACACCTTAACCTTTACAGTGGAAGTGGAGAGGAGGAAGGAATGCTGCAGGTATGGGGAATGTGCTCTGAGCCTCCTCACAAGCTGTGAGCCACCCTTCGCTCCCCGCCACAGCCCCACAGCAAAGCACAAAAACTGGCAATTGCTTTGTGAGGTGCATAGGCACAAGGGGCGTGGAAAAGCTTTTCACTCCACACAAAGGTGTCATCTAATTAGGGAGCAGCCAGTGCTGAAGCCGCTGCAGCCGGCTGCCATGCTCATCCCAGCGGGAGATGCTCCGGGATTGACAGGCTCCTCCTCGGCTCATTGACCCTGCCTGCGGCTCCCAGCCAGCACTGCGCCTGAAGTTACTTCTGGGAGAAGCTGCCTCAACCCACCACTGCTCTGAGCATCCCAGAGAAAGCGATGAGGTGGAGCAGGGCTCCAGAGAAAGCGGGAATCCTTGGGAAAAATGGAGTGCCAGTTGTTAGCTTTGCCAGGCCAGGTGGAGGTACCCCATGTGTGCATACCCCAGGCAGGGATGCGCATCCCACCACAGAGGCCAAGGGGGATGTTGAGGGCTGGGCTCAGCCGCTCCTACCGGCCTCCTGCTGAATTCCCCTGGGAACAGGTTTTTCTGTTAGATTTCAAGCAGAGCTATGCAACGGCATCAATTCCTGGGCTTTAGAGCAGCAATTCAAAAGCATTTTAAGTATCTAGAAAATGAAAACCTGAACTTCACCCTGTATCCAGCAGTGAAATTCAAACGGGGACCTTTCACTGATGCTCAATACAATGAGACACGCTATATATAAACTCACAAACCAGTCGGTAATTTCCAGAGTCATTAGCTCTGCTGGAGCTCTCCTTTCACTCCAGCTGATTTTGTTCCACTACTGAGTTAATGCATGAAAATCTCAGTGATAACTTTTTAAAGATGCTGGGTTCAGTTTAATGCCTCTGGAAAGCAATAATATCACGAAGGCGTCAGCCCACTGTCCTGAGAACGCTCCAATGTTGGTGTGGGATGGATTCCCCTGTGCTCATCGTGCAGCGGGGGCTGCAGGAGACCTCCTGAAGGGTGGCCCAGCAGCAGGCAGGGACCCCCCAGCCCAGAGCCCTCACACACCCCTCGGGCTGTTCTCCTGGCAGTCAGGGCATTTACACTCTAAAGCATCCACAAGATGTCTACAGCGAGCTCTAGCTGGATTAGTTTTTATATACTTAAAGTGAAATGCAAATAAACTGATCACACTCTTGAAATGGGAACATTTATACACCTTTCCCAGGGAGTCAGTAGGTTATTATGAGATGTTACCAGCTTGCCACAGGCATGACGGGGCAGGACATGGGGAGGGTTGTGACTCACTGATGGAGGCTAAAATGCAATGTGTTGGACAACCTGTAACAGTGGATTGGGCGACACTGGTCACACTGTGGGGTTTTGGCACCCGGAGCACAGGGCGCACTGATGGGGGTGGTTTGGAGGATTAATGTGACTCGGGCAAAACCTGTGTCTTAGTCAAACCACTCTAAACCTTCACTAGGCTTCTGCTCACAAATCAAGAAGCCTTAATTTCGTTTAGCAGCAATCTCTAGAGCAGCCAGCTGCATTCGAATTAAAGCCACTTTAATTCTGAACGAAAAGTGGCCGCACGCGGCTTAACCCAATTTCAGTAATGCCCAGCCTGCCTCCAGCCCCCGCCTGCCAATGCCTTGGACAGGATTGACCTCTGCACCCCCGCCTCCGATCAGACACCAGCCGAGAGCCGGGGAGCCCGGCACGGCCCCTCCTGCAGCCAGCCCCTCCGGCTGCCCGCACATCCCATGGGAAGGACGGGCTACAGCCAACTGCTCTTCCAAAGTGGTGTTCTTGCAGTGAAAGGATTATTTCCTATGGGGTGAACATCAGTAAGAAACCAAGGCAGAGCTGCTCGTGCGAACCTTGCCACAGCATTGCCCCGGTACCAAAACTTGCCAGCAGCAGGTTTTCCCCACAATGTTTCTCCTTTGACAAAACATACCTTCACAGCCACCAACTCTTCTGTTCAGGGTGCTTCCAGCAGGCTATATCAGTGCCTTCACACATGACAAAACTCCCTAGAGAACTGCCATCACCCCCTTTCCCAGGGATAACTTCAGACCACGCTGGGCAAGGCAGGGGAGAGATTTAAGGTGCTTTTCTTGCTGCCCTGCACCAGGCAGGATGGAGGAGTCCAAGCAACCTGAGAGCACCACAAAACCTCACTGCAGCCCTGGGGACTGATCCACCTCTCTGCAACACAACACAGCCAACACTTTAGGCTGAGCCTTCCTGCCTCAACACCTCCGAGCGATGCCACACAATGTGCTAAACCCATGGCTGCGGGTCCTGGCAGAGGCGCTGGGCTGCAGCCTGGCCAAGGTGCATCTCCCACAGCTTGTGGGGACTGTCGCGCTCGGGGCAGTGTGCACGTGCCTGCCCCGTGCTCTGCAGGCAGCACTGCAGGCAGCGCAGGCAGCACAAGCTCACCTCCACCTGCAGAACACAGCACCGGCACTGCCTCCCAAATGATGGGTTGTGGGGCAGGAGCCAGCAACATCCCCCCTCCTTGACTCTCACCAGGCTCCCGAGCCAGCGGCGGTGCTGCTTTTCACCATCACCCCAAAGAGCTTCCATCCCCTTGCTGAGGGGCTTAGCCCGAGGTGTCAGCACAGAGCATTAGCATTTCTGTGCTTTTCTTGCATAACCACTGACGTGAGCCTGAAGTCTGGGCAAATGCAGGATGATCTGTGCTTGTACAGGAAGCTTAAGGCTGTCAGACTTCTCCTGTGATCAAATACAGCAGCTCCCTGGGCTCCCCAGCTCTCACCACCAGTACTTGACGTGCTTCACTTTACATCACCCCTGTGTTTTTATGAAGAAGGTTTCTAGAGAGTCAGAGAAATCTCTCTATCACCAGTGCTGACCCCTAATCTGTGCCAGGCGTCTCTTGTTCCTCCAACATCACTGCAAAGCCATAAGTCACCATGTCCCTTCCCTGAGCTCAGCCTGGGCTATGACAGCACGGGGTGTCTGGGGGAGCAACTGGCACCAGGTGGGCAGCTGGGGGAAAACCCTGCTCCCACCCTGGTTTTTGGCCTTTTCCAACCAAAAAACCCAACAAAACCTCCCAGCTGCCCACTGAGCCCTGTGGAGGCAGGCAGGTCCCCAGCAGGATGCTCAGGCTGGCGGCGGTCACCCAGTCAACAGAGCTCCTGGGCAGCTCAAGGGCCATCCCCATCCTACCGTGCACCCTGCGGCCATGACGAGCTTGTGCGTGGAGAAGGGAAAAGCCTCGTTGCTGAGGTCGGTGTCCAGCACTTCCTGGAGGACAACACGGCTGTGGGGAAAGAGCAAACGGCCGCGGTGACGGGGCGCAGCTCCCAGCCTGCTCTGAGGGCTGTCACTAAAGGTACTTTCTTGTCTTGTTGGCAAGACAAACATCTCCCCCCAGAGTGGAGCTGACATGGGTGACACGGCGTGCTGTGAGAGCCTCAAAAGAAGTGCCAATTCCCCAGCAAATGGAGTGTTGCTCCAGCCAGAGCATCGCCTGTTGTCATGGGGCTCACACCCACCCCTGCCTGACACAGCCACCTGCATCTGAGACATCCCTCCATCCATCCCTGCATCACTCCCCTCCATCCATTCCTCCCACTCTCCATGGTCAGGGCGCAAGGAGGGGCCCACAACACTGCTCCTCACCTCAGGGGGCCCTGGATGCTCATCATGCCCAGCTCCTCCGAGCAGTCGAGGAGCTTGCACTGGAGCTTCATGTCCTGCAGCACAGTGGTGATGTGGGACCAGTTGTGCTGAGCCACTGCCCCACCGATAGCCAGGTAGTAGCCGTCCCCTGGAAGACACCCCCCAGCAGCCTTTCAGGGTCAAGACCGTGGGGCTAGGGGTGATGCCCTGCTCAGCCTGGGGCTGGTTTTGCTCTCCAGAGGCTGAGCTGCAGCCCTGAGTCCCTCCAGCTTGCACAGCCCGGGGGGACTGCCATGAAAGGGGGATTACGTAGAGCTGGGGCAAAGGAGGGCTTTGGGGCTCTGCTCATGTGCATGCTGCCTTTTGTGGTGCTCAGCACAGTGAAAAACAAATGACCATTAAAATCTGAAAGAAGAAAAGGTAAAAGAGGCTGTCTGAGCCCTGGAGGTGCCTCTGCGTGTGTGAGCAGCATGGCAAGAGAAAGAATTCTTTGTCCCTTGAGACCAACAGCAAAAGCATCCGCTCTTTTGTCCCACTACAGAATGGAAGCCAAAGTGTGGAGGGAGCTGTGAAATGCCAGGGGAAGCAGGGCGGATGGCAGTGACTGGGCCATAACCAGTGCAGGGGCTGCGCTGTGTACGAGGAGGAATTTCATCTCATCAGTAATCCTGGGTGGAAAAATCCCCAGGGATGGAGTTTGAGAGCTGATTAATATGGAATCAATCTTCCCTCTGTCTCTCCTGCCACTACAGAATTTCTCTCTGATAGTCTGTCATAACGACAGCAAGTGCAGCCACCCACTGTAATTGGAAAAATAGACTTTGCTGCAATTAAACTCCTCCATCGCCCGACAGACCTGAGCTCTGCCATCCGCTTCCATCACCCTCTGCCCCCGCAAGCACCCAGACAAGAGCAATGCAGGATTCTCCCATGGGGAGGGAATTGCTCACTGGCACCCGACCACCCCAGGGTGAAGACATTGAGGTCACCCCTGCAACGCCCCGGCCGTGGGGCTGCACCCGCTCCTGGGCTGGACCCTTCCAAGCAGCAAATCTGAAGGTGCCAGTGCATGGGGAAGGGCTCTGTGGCCACCCGAGTGAGAACCTCCTTTTGATGGCTGCTGGAGCCAAGCTCAACACCCTCCTCCTCCTCTTCTGCTGCTGCTGCTGCCTAATGCCATTTCTGCCCTCTGGGCTGGCTGCTCTGCTCCGCTTCAATTCCTCTTTATTGCAAGCTGATAAGGACGTGGGGAGAGGTCAGAGCTGCCAGCCTGGGCTGGACAAACGCAATAACACCGATGAGCAGTGCAGGGCCCTGAGGACAAGGGGGATAATCTGGTTACAGGGACCAAGAGGCAGAGGTGGAAGCAGCAGGCGGCTGCCATTAGGTAAATGTGATCACCCTGAGTGTGGCGGGGATGGAGAAGATGCTGGACCGAGCCTGTCACCATGGCTGCTGGGACTGGAAATGTCTCTGTGGAAGGCTGGGAGCTGAGCTGCGGGTGGGTAACCCCAGGCAGCGATCCCACAGCAGTGCAGACACACACCCGCACCCAGCACCCCCTGCTCAGGGCTTTTACCTTCGAAGGTGGGGGCCAAGGGGGAGGCTGGGGCCCCGGGGCTGATGCGGCTGACGGTCAGGTCGCTCTCCACGCCACCCCGCTTGTTCAGCATGCAGGTGTACACAGTGGAGCCTGCAGGAAGAGACCGGCACCGCTGTCATCAGCCAGCTCTGGAACCGAGCCACAGGAATCAAGAAGGTTTGTGCTCATCGTGACATCGGCTGCCACTCATGGGCATGCCCTGACTGACCCTGGATGTCCCAGCACCAGGAGGGGGGGAGGAGCGATGCCCTTTCCCCTTGGAGTTTGCATCAGGAGCTGAAGCTACATCCTTAGAAATGCCATAAGCTGCTGCCCAGCCCTAGAGAAGGGGACAGCTTCTCCCTGCGCAAACCACAGCTGCAGAGGGTTGTGCTTGATTTACTCCATGCCCATCACATCTCCAGCTGTGAGCCACAGCTGGAGCCAGAGGGACAGACAGCCCCCACCCTTCACCCCCCAGCTCAGAGCACATTGCCCCTGTGTAAATGAGAGCAGAATCCTGCCTCTGGTGAACACAGGGAAAGCAGCCACTTCCACACGCTTCCATACCCTCTGCAACACAGCATTTGAAAGAAAAGCCAGTTTGGGTTGTTTTGGGGTAGGATGTGACCTCCTGGGGCAGAGCTGGTACCTGGTGCTTTGCTCACGTCAGCAGTGAACAGCCAGTTTGCCGCTTTTGTTGCTTCAGGACCAACGAGGTAGAATTTCCCAAAGTAAGACATGTCAAAGAGCGCCAGGGCGTTTCTGCACGTTAAACATTCGGTCTTGATCTGCAGTTAGAGCAAACGCTGCTGCAGCTGAGCCACATCCTCGCTCCACAAAAGGATATGCACATCAAAACCGTTTACGATTGGGAAGCAAGACCAGGCACTCGCCTGGTGCCTTCAAAGGCTGTGCAGCTCCAAAACACGCCTGGAAAGCCAGGTTTCAAACAGAGCAAGCCTGAGAGGCCATCCTGTATGCAAAAATCCCACTCCTTACCTCACTAACACAGTGACAGTTATCTCTAATAACAGTTAAATTTTATCACATTGGGTTTCCCCCCCAAGTTCGTTGCAACTCATTAATCCAGGAAAGCAGCAGTGAAATTCCCACAGCCTCTCCGCTGAGGTTTCCACGCACAGGCCATGCATTTCTCTCAATCTTTTTGGAACATTTTCCCCAGTTTTGGGCAAAGCTTGCTGCTTCCCTCCCTCTGAGCCTCATCAACTCCACCTAAGATAGTGCTGTGGCAGGGGTTCTGCTGCCTCTGAACCCCGGCTCCAGATGCGCCCAGCAGTTTTGGCTGGGGGGGGCTTCCCCCTGCACTTACAATGTCATGGTGGGGGGGGAAGTCGAAGGTGTACTCATCCCCCAGCAGCCGGTTGTAGGTGTAGTCCCTGTGGCGCTCCTGGCCGTACGCGCCATAGTAGTCGTAATCCAGGACCTGGGGGAAAGGGAGGGTGGGGGCAGCGAGGAAGATGATGTGAGGCTGAAGCCAAGGGGCTGCTCAAATCACATGCACCCCATGCCAGGAGAGGAGTGCGACCATGCAGGACCTGCCCATGGCGATGGGTCCCCTCCCCGGCATCCCTGTCCACTGCTCTCCTCAATACACAGAAGTGGAATCAGTGCCTGTCCTCTGGGGGCATTGCAGGCAGATGCTGCCTGTTGCGGAGGAACAGGCAGACAGACACGCTGTGCACACACGGATCTCCCTCTCATCGCTGTTACACTGAATTGAACCCCAACAGCTTTTCTGGACCCGTTCTGGGGACATGGCACTGCTTGCAGCGTATCACAGACCCTGCACACACAGGACACATCCTACACATGCCAGAAACAGCTGGCACCCTCCAGGTTGAACATAGGCCATGAACACCCCAAATCGCATGCTGTGCTTACTGGGGCTGCTCCCCTGGGGCTGAACCAGCCAGGCCTCTCCCAGCCATGCCGCTCCTGGAAAACGCAGCCCTGTCGCAGCAGCTCCTACAAGAGTGAAGCCAGAGAAATGGGAACAAATGGTTAAAAAAAGCCTTTTCTCTGCTCTTCAAGCAGCCCAGGCTGCCCTCCCCGAGACCTGACTTGTGACCCCTTGGCTTTGGCTATGGCAGCCACAATCAGCTCTGCAGTTTGCCTTTCAAAACAGTGGTGAACCCAAACTGCCTGCAAATTGCCTGTTGCTTTTGTGCCCCAAGGTGTTTGCCTCAACAGGCAGGATCGGGCTCAGCCGTGCACCCCACCAGAGTGCACGGTGGGTGAATTACTGACTGAGATGCTAAACCCAGAGAGCAAGACTCTCCCCGATGTTTACAAGAGTAATTATAAAATAACATTTAAGATTTATACATTAACATTCTCATCCCTCCTCTGTGCTCTCAGGAAAATCTCTCTGCACGCAATTAATTAGGGATCCATTAAGATATTTTTGTTTGGTGCCTCTGTTCAGAAAAGAATAGATTTTGTTGAACATTTCAGAAATGATTCAGTGCCTATTTATAAAACACAGCACATGTTCTGGAGCTGCATGTATAAATACCAGGCTGTCAGTCAAATGGGCATCGCTTATTAGACAGGCTATTATAAAGTAAATTGCATCCTCAGTGACAGAAAACAACCGAGCTGTCAAGCAAACACCGGGGGCCGGCAGGAGGGATGTCTGCTCCACTGCTGGCACCTCTGCTCTCCATCGAGAGGAGAACGGTGTGGTACGAATTGGCAACAAGCAGGAATGGGCTTGAGGAAAGTGGCTGCTCCTTGCTGGGGGAGGTGAGACAAGGCACCAGCCCTGGGTCACCTCGAGCACCTTGGGAGCTCTGGGCGATCTGTGGGCTCTGGGCTGCCCAGCTGCAGCGCTGCCAGTGCAGGAGAACACTGCAAATGGGATGTTTTATCTCAAGTGCTGCATCTTGAAAGCGTTCACCTACAGAGACGTGTGTAAGGAAGTGGCTGGTGGAGGCAGGGCAGGGACCAGCCCCGGCTGGCGGCTCCAGGGAACAAAACCAGCCGGGGCCGCAGGGGGTGCTGGCAAACGGCCTCTGCAGAGGCGCTGCTGCTCCCCGCTTCCCACATCCCTCCTCATGGCCTGGCCTTGCTCCGCACTGTGAGCGGGGAGCACCCAGCGTCCCACAGCCCTCACACCGGCTGTGTGAGGGAGGGAGAGAGTGGGGAGAAGAGCCCTTCTCCCCACCCTTCCCTTGAGCCACATCTAAGTTAAATATCATGGGAATGCTTTGCATCTCTACCATTAAACTGTCCATGGCTGCAGCATCCTCACAGCATGCACCCAGCGAGCTTTGGGATTCAGCAGGGATCTTGTTGGGATGGCTGGAAGCATGGATGCAGCATGCTGCTCTGGGGAGCGATACGGCTGCAGCCTCTCCTTGCCACCTCTTTTGTGCTGTGGGGTCTCCCATTGCTGCTCGCACAGCAGCCTGGGTTGGGGTGCTTGTCCTACCTCGTGCAGTGGGTCCTTCCTCACATTGCGCCCCGCCAGTGGCTCGTCATGGGGGAAGACGACGGAGTAGTTCTTGGCGTAGGACTCGTGGCTCCGCTCCCGGATCCAGCGGTTGTTGTTGGTGAGGGAGCAGTGAAACCTCCTGGAGGCAGGGAGAGGTCTGGGTGAGCCCACCAGCTCACAGGCTGCCTCCTCGGCATGGCCCTCTTGCCAGACCCAGATGTGGATGCAGCTGCTGTGGTGTAAAACAGCAGTTCCTGCACCGAGGTCATGGGTGGGAGAGCAGAGGAACCGCGGGCACTTGGTGCTGGCCATGCCGCAGCGCTGCCCCTCGGCGCCGGGCCCCACTGGGATCCCCAGCCCTGCTCCAGGCACATCAACCCCAGAGCAACCGGGAGCAGAAAACAGTCCTGCCAGGGCGTCGGAAATGGAAAGAAGAGGAAACTTGATGTTAGTTCTGCTCCACTTCAGCATGCAGCTGGCCCCAGAGAGCACCTCACACAGAGCCAGGTTTAAACCCAGCCCTGACCAGGGAAGGAGCCCTGGACTTTCCTCACATTTTTCATCCAATTCTCCTTAGGCTGAAATATAAATAAAACCCAAAGCATTTTAAATTTGTTTTGACATATTTTCATCTTTCAAACAGAAAAGCTCCTTGAAGGAAAGTGCCAGCTCAGCACACGCTCAGGTTGTTATTACCAGAGACCTATAACTCATGGAGAGCAGCCCCAGGCACCAGTGGCACCTTTCCCAGGGCTGGAGAAAGGGAGGCTGAAACTGGCCAAGGCAAGACAAAATGTCATCTCTAAGGCCTTTTAAAACAGCACTTTCAGCCTCTCCCCCTGCCTGGGTGCAGAGCAGAGGCACCAGGGAGAGCGCTGCAGCAATGCAAGCAATGCTTCCAAAGCCATGACCGGAGCATCCCTGGATCCCATCTGCCCCGTCAGCCCCAGCCCCTTCCCCAACGAACTGAGCTGCTGACAGCGACACGAGGAGCAGCAGCTGCCAGATGAAATATTTACAAGCGGGTGTTTTGAGAGGATAAATATTTAAATGTGCAGAAAAGTGAGTTATTTAAAGAGGAGCTTAGTAATCGCCACCGACAGAAAAACCGGGACTGACACCAGCCTGATGACATGGGGCAGATGGGATATGGGGATGCTCGGCTAATCCAGGCACAAGGGCTGGCATCTCCTGCCAACTTCTGTGGGCTCCAGCACTGACTCCCCTCTCCTGTCAGCCCGAGTCAATGAGGTGTTTACCAGCTTTGCCACTCAAGCAATGTGATTTTAAAGGCTTTGTCCCTCACAAGGTGGTTGCTGTCGCTAGCAGCCCTGTAAGAAAGCCCAAACCCAATCAAGTATAATCAAGCAAGTCAAAAGCAATTACAGAGCCAACATCTGTACAGACAAAGCTCCCAGCCCATGTCGTGCTGGAGGGGGAAGCTAATCTTTCTCCTGTTGAAATCATCACCCCCGATTATTAACTTAGAGGATTAGGCAGAGCACTAATTGAACAACAACAAAACCCAAACGTAATTACCCTGTCCTTTCCCATCACCGCAATCTCCTCGTGTCTGATGGAAGCTGTTTGCATAGAAGCAGAATGAGGCAAATGAGATAAACCCCACGTATAAATCCATTAAAGCCATTGAGCATAATTGATTCCAGCTCCTTGGAGGACACAGGCTGCGGCACAGATGCTGCCCAGACACCCACGCCCAACGCTAGCATCCAGCCTCGAAACCCATCCCCAAGGACCACCCGAGGACAAGGGACATGAGCGATGGAGCCCGTGGGGACCTGGGGCAGCTGGGGTGACCTGCCTGATGTCGTAGCCGTACATGTCCTTCTCTGGCCGCCCATGGATGATCCAGTGAGCCAGTTCCCGCCCGCAGCCACCTCCCAGCATCATCCCTGGGGGAAGAGGCAAGGGCCAAGCTGAGGCCAGGAGGCCAATGCAGCTGTGGGTGCCAGGACCTGCCAGGGATACGATGCCCACAGGGATGCCCAAGGTGTGATCCCTCCAGTTCTCTCTTACCAGCGCTGTTGAAGCCACAGCCAAGGAAGAACCCTCGGACTTCTGGGGCTTCCCCCATGAGCGGCTTGTGGTCGGCTGTGAATGACTCTGCAAGACAGAGAGGGGGATGTGCCGGGTCAGGCGCCCTGGGGACACTCAAACAGCAGCTCCTCTGCAGCACTGCACAGTCTGTCCCTGCAGGGTGAGGACCCTGGGCTCAGGGTAGCCGTGCCCCCTGCACTTACTGCACACCAGCAGGAGAGGACCTTGGTGATAGGGTTGAGACTAAAAACCTGTGCAGCAGAATGAATCTCCAGCTAGAAGTGCATGAGGTGCTGCAGTGGCTGAAGCAACCTCTTTATATCTCCCAGTCCCCCAGCGAAGGGGGCTGCACCGACCTGTTTGTTGCCTCTTCAGCAGCTGGGCTGTATTTCATGATGATGACTATCTTTCACCTTCATTGACTTCTGCTGGGAAGTTCCATGAATCTGAGCTACTTTATTCAGCTGTGAGATTGCTGCTGATGTTACCCAAGCCTCCTGCACTAACCATGTCTCATGCTGCAGCTGCTGCTCCTCAGGGCTCTCAACCATGACCCCTGTGCAAATCCCAGCTAGGAGGGACAGAGCAGAGCCCTGGCAGAGGTGTGCAGTCCTCCTCCCTGGTTTACAGGGGTTCATCCATCCACGTGAAAGGAAGGAGGGAAGGCATCCCCCACCCAGCAATGCCCAGCAGTTTCCCAGGATAGCTGTGCTCAGGAGAAGGCAAGAGCAGAGTGGGAAGAATATTCCCATCTTGAAGCCACCCCTCGGGAGATGACACCATTGCAGCCAGGCCACAGGCACTCTCTTTGTGTTCAGTTGTCTTCTCCCTGGGTTATGAAGTTCCCCCTTTGCCTCCAGCAAGATCCTTGGAGCAATGCAGCCACCCTGGTGCCACTGCAGCCACATTACCTGGCCCACAGACAGTGGATTTAATGCCAGTTTTCTCCAGCACTGGAACTCTGTTGATGGCACCTTCAATGTGTTGCATGAAAACATCCCAGTCCAGGTCAAAGAGGCCAAAAGCAAATTTTTCGGATACCTGAAGATGGGAAACAGGAGTCAGGACACAAACTAGAGCACAGCTGATAGCCTAAGAACCTCTCAGCTCTGGCAGCCTTGGACACTGTAGGAAATCGAGGCTGCTTTGTAGACTCTGGTTTCTTTGGGTTTTTGTGGACAGCCCAGACAAGCCAAAGGTCTGGGGCAAGCCCAAATTAAGACACCCCGATAACGGATGATGCAGCAGGGCAGGGACCACATGGTGGCTGCTACATCTCCCCAGCCCAGTCTTTCCATCTCATTCCTGTTGCCTCTGCATCTCGTATCTCTGCCACAACAGACCCAAAGGGGAGATGCTCTCCCACGCCTGATGCCACAGGCACCGGGGCTGAGGCACACACGCCTGCGCCCACCCTCCGAGGTGGGTTCCCTGGAAACCTGCCTCGCTCCCCCAGAAAACCTCCCGGCACCGCTCACCTCCTCCCAGAAGATGGGGTTTGACTCATATCCACCCACAGACAGGGCATCGCCTTGGAGACGGAGATAGATCGAGGCGTCGTGATCGCGAACGTTCGGCATGTTCTGAGAAACAGGGAGGGGGAGCGGAGCAGTGAGAGGGGCCGAGAGCCGCAGAGAGACCCCGACATCACCCACTGCACCCAGCAGGGCTGAGCGGGATGAGCTGGGGTCTGGGGCAGAGGGCCCGGGCCTGTGGCCGTGATGTGCTGAGGGTGGGAGCAGTGGTGGCTCTGTGGAGGTTCCCTCAGCCCTGAAATCTGGGTGCCTGCATTGCCCCAAGAGGAAGGCACCGAGGTCAAAACCCGGCCAAGCCACGGGCAGAGTGGCTTACCCAGGCACCTGAGCTCAAGCCAAGGTCTTGCACAAATCCTGCCTCACTAGGAGCTGTTGAACCGCAGTGCTGCAGGCAGGAGCTTTGCTGCGGCCCTGGCACAGGGCAGCGCCTGCTCCTCCATGGCACCCACAGCACCAGGAATGCTCGGGGGGAGCGGGAGCCCCTGCAGTTGATCCCAGCTGGTAAAGCATCACTGCTCTGCCCCCCAGCTCCAGAGAGGCTGCAGCAGCGCAACATGCAGGCAGCAGTGCGCAAAGAAGCAGGGATTTGTTCTTCTGAATAATGGATAGAGAAGCACTAAGATAGCGTGGAAGTACTTGGTGTAAGGCCTGCTGCAAGTCATATTGACAAATGGGATTAAGTGGATTGAGCAGGAGGCGCTGGGGTCTGCAAGCTGCAGCCTCTCCTCTGCAAAGCCCTTCTCACTGTGTCTGTCACAGCACGCGACTGCGTGCAAATATCATCAGGGGCACCAGCACTTTGTAAAATGAGGCATCTTGCACCGAAAAGGCGGACAGAGACTGTGTCAGCAGGATGGTAACTGAACATGTCACCCTCAAAGCCCTGGTGCCTGAGTGAATGAAGTGTCCTTTAGCTCCTGAACAATTCTCCATAGCCAAAGAACAGGAACAGATGTCTTGGGACAGCTTAGAAATGCTCAGAGAGCTGCACCTCTGCCTGCCAGGGACTGGGGCTCATTCAGAAAGTGTTTGGCATCTTTATGAATGCTGCTATCAGACAGCAAACACACCAGGGACCTGATAACAATTCTGCTGAGATGAAAAAAGAAAAAAGACAATTATCCTGCTCATCATAACCTTGTTAAATACTAAACGTGACTCTATTAAAGGTAGCCCAATAGTTCTGCTAGAAGCAGAAGCTGCTGGGTGCGTACTTCCCTAGGTGCGGAGCCTGGCCTGCATTGAATGCAGGATTTTGGAGGGTTCCCGCAGTTTTGTGGGTCCTGGGGGGTCACCCCTGCCGGCCCCACTGCATGCTGGAGGCAGCAGCCAGCACCGCGCCCCGGAGCAGAGCAGGGACCTGCAGCGTGGGGGACCCACCTGAATGCCCTCGATGCGCTCAGTCACCACATAGGCGTGATGCATCCCCACCAGCGGCACGTGCACCCCCGCCAGCCGGCCCAGCGCTGGTGCCCAGACCCCTGCAGAGAGGAGCTGGCGCTGAGCACCCCCGGCCCCCCCGCGGGAGCTGCAGGTCACAGCCAGGGGGACAGGGACCGGGGCAGACCCCCCGGATCAGAGCCCCCCCCGCCCTGCAGCCCCCGTCCCCGCCTGCTTTGTACCCTATACCTGCGCAGTTCACCACACAGGGAGTCTGGATGGTGCCATGGGCCGTCTCCACCGCGTACACCCTCTTCACCCCGAAATCGTCAGCTCTGACCTGGATGCCGCTGACTGGGCAGTTCTCGATGATCTGGGGCAGAGGAAGGGCAGCAGAGTCGTGGCAGCATGGCAGGGGCAGCGGAACATTGCTCACCTGACATCCAGCCCCCAAGTCTGGGAAAGCTGAACCTGAGCAGCACTCTGGCAATAGCCCTTTCCAACAGCTACTGCTGTTAGTGCTGATACCAACATGCCCCTCCCCAGCTGCAGACTTAAACTGCTGCTCTGTGGCCCAGCAGTTGCAGAGAGTGTTGTTTATTTACCTGCACACGAGCAAAGCAACACACCAAGGACAGGCTTGTAGCCCCTGCCTTAAGGAACAGATTGTGTTACCTGACCCTAAAACCTCTGCTCTCTAAAGAAACCTGCCTTGGGCACCGCCTCATCTTGCTCCTAAAGGTTCTTTTCATGCTTTATTTCCCCTACATCTCATGATTCCTGCCAGCTTTGTCACTGTGACAAAGTGACAGCCACCAAACAGCCACCAAAGCTGCATAGGACAACACCTTTCTTGGGCAAAGACCTGGTGCTGCAGGAGCAGCTCTGCTCCAGTGGGAAAGGGGGAGATGGGGAAGGCAGAGGATGACGTCTCCTCCCGGGATCAACAGGCATTAATTGCTAACTAGGAACTACCGTAGCGCCTCTGGCAGCTGCTGCTCTGGCAAGAGTCGAGCAGGTACCGGCCGGATCCATGGTGCCGTCCTTGGGAACATACAGCGTGCCGTACAGGTCCTCGATGTTCATCAGTGGGTACAGGTCCTTGGTCTGCGATGGGGTCAGGACGTAGGACTCCACTCCATACACCTTCCCCAGCTGCCAACAGAAAACCAGGAGCTCAAGCAGGCAGCCACACAAAGACACAACCTTTGCTCATCCCTTCCTGCTGGAGGAAGAGACTCCCCAGGATGTGTTTATCTCCCAGATGAGACAGCTGCTGCCCAAGGCAAGCCCTAAATCCGGCATGAGATGGTCTGCACAAATTTCAGGGAATATGGTCCCATATTCACGTGCAAGCTGCCTGCGCAGCTGGAGAAACAATGCTACCGCTGTCTGAATGGGCAAAAAACCACAGCTGGGCTAAACTTCGCCTATTTGCCAGCATTTTGCCTGTTTCCAGCAGCCTCACAGAGCCAGGAGGCTGGCCTGGAGGCCCACCCGGCCAGGGGACACACCAAGGGGCTTCTCCCTACCGACATGAGCCTCTTGTACTCGTCAAGGCGCTGCTTGTTGGAGGCGATGAAGAGCCCCCCGTTCTGCACCCAGCCCGTGTGCAGCCCCGTCTCCGCCGGCAGCTCCCGGCTGACCACGTCCCGCGTATGTGCCAGCAGCTCCACTTCCACGTCGCTGGGACGCAGCTGCCACAGCAGACCTGGGGACACGGGACACGGGTGGGACAGACACCACGGCCCCGACACCTCCATCGCCCGGTGGGATGCGGAGGGGACCCCACGCAGAGAATGGGTCACCCTGACGGGGCTCTAGCTCCATCTCGTGGCGATGCGGGAGCGCTGCAAATCATTGATCTGTTTTCCCTGGGAGAAGAGAAGGCTCCGGGAGACCTCAGAGCAGCTCCAGTGCCTAAAGGGACCACAGGAAACCTGGAGAAGGGCTTTGGACAAGGGCCTGTAGGGACAGGCCAAGGGGAATGGCTTTAACCTGCCAGAGGGGAGATTGAGATGAGCTCTGAGGCAGAAGCTCTTCCCTGCGAGGGTGCTGAGGCGCTGGCACAGGGTGCCCAGAGAAGCTGTGGCTGCCCCATCCCTGGCAGTGTTCAAGGCCAGGTTGGACACAGGGGCTTGGAGCAACCTGCTCTAGTGGAAGGTGTCCCTGCCCTTGGCAGGGGTTGGAGCTGGAGGAGCTTTAAGGTCCCTTCAACACAAACCAACCCAAACCAGTCTGGGATTAAATTAATGGGAAAAAAGGGTTTTATGGAGCAGACGGCCCCCAAAAGGACAAAACCTCCAAAAGCCGATTGGCTTGTTGAAGAAAAAAAAAAGTCTGGGAATAATCTTTTTCCTTTTCCGGTGGCCATATAAAACTTTGAGAAAAAGAAAAAAAGAAAACCTGGGGGATGTTTTCTTAACAAAAACTTATGTCAAAGGAAAACCCAGAAACCCTGAAATTCACCACAGCGAAAGCCAAAACTCTCCAGCACATCCAGAGCCACCCTATGCCACACACACACTCTCCATGGACCCCATCACATTCCAAAGCACAGGCATCCCGTGCCCGCTGCCCCCCACCTCACCAGCCGTGTGCCAAGTGGTGCCCGAGGTCAGGCGGTCCCGCTCCAGCAGCACCACGCTGCTGACACCCTGCTTGGCCAAGTGGTAGGTGGTCTGACAGCCCAGGCTGCCCCCCCCGACCACCACCACCTCTGCGGCGCGCGGCGGGGGCCGGCTGGGCTCCCCGCTCCCGGAGCCGTTGTCCTGCAGCGTCTTCTCGTAAGGGACGTTCTTCCTGGCTGTGGGGCCGGTCGCGCTGCTGCGGGGCCGGGGGCTCCTCCATGGGGCAGGCAGGCGGCGGGGGGCGGCCGCCCGCCAGGCGCAGCTCATGTACCACATGTCCTGCGAAAACACCTCGGTGGCACCGCTGGTGCTGAGCCAGGGGCTGAGCAGCTCCCAGCCAGCCCTGGGCGCGCTCCTGGGACCCCTCTCCAGCAGGGAAACGGGATCCCGGTGGCACACCCGGGTAGCTCCAAACACCCTTCAGAGGGGCCCCACTTAAAAAAGGGGCTTGGAAATGCACAAGGCACAGCATCGCCTGCGCTCACTCGCGCCTGCAGTAACTGATTCTTTCTTCCCCCTTGTATTCAGGAGCTGTGTGACCACAAGGAAGGCACAAGGTTTGTCCCTGTCAAACGAGGGCATTGCAATAGCTGCTGGTGGGAGACGGGGTCGGATCCTGCCTGCAGACACCCCAGTCCCCAGGGACGTGCCTCAGGGTTTGCTCCCGGGGTGCAGAGGGGGACTCGCAGCCCAGCACCAGCCCCCTCACACAGACCATGGCTCCAGGCTCACCCCACCGAGACCCCGCTCGCTGCCACGCGGCCTCCGAACCTCCCGCTGTCCCTGTGGAGCTGTGAGCTCCGCTCGGAACTCCCGCGACACCGCAGCGGCTCCTGGGACACGCCACAGCCATTCTCACCGCCCCACTCACCAGCGGGACTCGCTCCCTGCGGCGGGGCCCCTGCTTCTGCCTTCCTCCGATGCTCTCCTCCTCCTCGTCCGTGCACAGCTGCCCCTTTGGCCCCTGCTGCAAGAAACATTAACCAGCACCGGAGGCGAGCAGAGCCAGCCCAGGCAGCTGGGAAGTGGGGGCTTACCTCCCTCTTACTCCTTCTTGTGGCTCTGCTGCTTCCCAACAAAGGATAGAGTCAGGCAGAGCAGAGAAATTCAAAACAAGGAGGAAACCAGCACTTTTCTGCCCGGCTCCGTTCCCAGCAGAGAACAAACAGTCCAGCCAGGGCCAGTGGGACCCGTCAGCTGGATGCCAGAAAGCAAACACGGCAAGAAAGGCACCATCTGACCCTCTGACGGCGTTCCCAGCAGTTACGTTGCAACAGCAGAATTAAAATCAATTTACACATTTGCTAAGGCAGCCCTGGGAGCTCAACGTGAGGGTGGGAACACCAGAAACATGTAATTTAGGGTGGGCAGGAAAACAAACGTTTCATGTAGATCTCAGCCTGCCGGTCTATTGTTCAGCCAGCCCAGGACTCACCCCTGGAATTAGGGCCTGTTTGGGCAGGATACGCTGCAAAGACGGCTCCGAAGGACTCCGGTATCTCGAGATACAGAGGTCAGGGTGGAGCCGGCAGTTGGTGGGGCCGGGTCTGAGCACTGTGTCCCGGCAGCATCTCCCCCCCCGGCCCAGGGAGCCCCCAGCAGCCCCGGGATGGCGCTTTGGGGACTTCCAGCATTCAACAGCACTGTGACCCCAGGAAGAGCTCCCACTGCTCCCCACCACCCCGAGCCCCTGTTCTAGGGTACCCAGCCTGCATCCAAACCCCCCCAGTGCGGGAAGGGTTTGAACAGCTGTGGAGGGGTTCCTTGTTCCAGCATTAGCCCCTGCCTCAGGCAACATTTCTCTCCCTCCCAAAGATAAAATTGGTGTTTAAGTTTTAAAGCAAGAGCCCCAATACCTCCAGACTACTCCATGGACTAATTACACAAAATAAACCACAGAGATGCAAACAAATCTAACCTCCTGTTTGCAGTGGGGTGTTTCTGTTTGACGGGCCAGAACCATTTCATCAGCATGCACTAATTATAAATATGACCTTTGGGTTAAAAGAGACCTAAAACAATACAAGCCCGAGCAGGCGTTCAGCAGCCCCAAGCTCAGGACAGACACTGCAGAAGGTGGCACTGGCCATGGTTCCTGGGGCGCTGGTGCAGCTCCAGAGCAGGAACAAGGTGGTTATTTTCCTTGATGGTCAGTCCAACATGGAGGGAACCTACCCCAGTTCAATCTTAGGTTAATCCTGAAATGAAGGAGCACAGTAGTTTGTATGCGCCAGCTGCAGTTTTCCAGGTCACAGAAAACGTTATGGGTAACGCAGGAACGTGCCAGCCGGGCATGCTCCAGGCACACTCATCACCGCGGGACCAGCCTCAGGCGTGAGCCATCAGTGTCCCATCGCACTGCGTCCTGCACCACAGCCTGAATTTGTGCCTGGGAAGGTGTTACCAGTTTGCTCAGAGCTGGGGCAGAGCCCGGCCAGCCCAGCCGATGGGGAGGTTATGTCAGCAGCTGCCATTGCTGGGGATAACAATCATAGTAAAGAAATAAACCCCATGTCTGGCGTGTCCCCTCCTGGGGCAGGGGCTGCGCGGGGCTGGAGCCAGCTGTGCTGGCTGAGGCTGGAGACCCATCCTCCCGTTAATGCTCCTGGGAATGCTGCTCCTGGTCTGGTTACAGCACCTGGCCGTGGCTGCGCTCCATGAATAAACATCCCATTTATCCACGAGGCATCAGGCCCCGCATCGGTGCAGCCCCCATGGGGAGGTTTAGGCATGGAGCCAGCAAAGCCGGCTGTCAAGGCACCCGGCGGCCCAGGCTGCAACCACCCTGAGGGCTACATGTCACCCACTGGCAGGAACCAGCCCCTGCTGTGGCAGGGATGTCCCCAGAGCAGGACCCTGCGTGGAAGCAGGTCACTGCATTTACCTGCTCCTGTAGCCATCAGTTGGTTCCAGGCTCCAGTGCTGCAGCCGCAGAGCCATGGGTGCCTGATGATGATCCCGACCCATGCAGGGCCTGATGCTCACCAGCCAAGGAGAGCACCCACGTACCAAACCCTGGTGTTTCACACATGGTGCATATTGGGGAGCTCCCCTCAGACTGAACAGCAACAACTGGGAAGGAGTTTATCCGGGCAGGGGTCATCACCTCGACCAAGGCTAACTGGCTGAGCAGCATCTTTCCAAATCAGCATCCAAAAGTTAGTGCCCAGCTCATGTCCTGCTTCTCTGAGTAAAACACCTCAGCTCATTGCTACAGCCCCTTTCAGCTGGCCCTGTGAAAGCTGAAGCAAGAAAGATAAAGCTCTGGGGACTCCAAGAGCAGGAAAAATTAATATTGTTAATTAAATGACCTGACAGCTCACAGCAGCACCTTGTGCGCTGCTCTGGGGTGAAACCTCCAGCACAGCCTCAGCTGTTTTATAAGTGCAATTTCTTTCATTGCTCTGGAAATGCTGTTGCGTGCAGGGCGAGGAGATTCTGGAATATGATACTTGGGAGTGACTAAAAGCCATGGAAAATCCTCCTCCTCCTCTCTCCCCGCAGCAGTTCAGCTTAGCAGGGAGAGGAGCCCCCGGAACGCTGCCGACAAGAGCCTGGGACAACTGCACCGGGGCAGCTGCCCCAGGGACAAAGAGGAATCCGACAGGCTTCAGGGTACAAACACTTACGGTTTGCGGCAGGAATCGGGAAGGATCCATCCCAGGAGCACACATCTCCCATGGACTGGCCACGCCGTCCCTTTGGCTCCAGCGCGGCCATGGGTGCTTCAGTGACAAGAAACCCCCCGCGAGCCCGAGGCTCTAGCACGGTAAAAACCATGGCTGGGAAAAGCCCTATCAACAAAATTACACTTTATTTTTTCGTTGTGGAATTTACTTTGATGTATGGTAACTTAAAGAGGTCTGGAAAAACCACATGCAAAAGGGTTTCTAAGTAGCAGCTAAAGTTTCTATTCCAGCATTACAAGCTATTCCAAATGATTTCCCAATTCCCAGCTATAAACTATTCCATAAACAAACAGTTTTATCTTTAAATCCCCTCCACCCTACCCCAGTTAGTGCAGTGCAAAGGAAAGACCCAAGGAATTTACATATTATTTTCCAACGTATCCCATTGCAATTTTGAATGACCTGCGATGAACTAAAATATATACAATTTTCTCACCATCATAAAAAAACATTTCCTTTTCTTATTCACAGATATATATTGTGGCAAATGGCTGAATAATTACTTACAAACAAAACAATCTTTTAAACAAGTTTCTTACACCAGTAAACACGGGAGGAGCTCTCCGGAGGGAAGGGGCAGTTGGTGGGGCTGGGAGGGGAGCGCGGGCAGTGGCTGAGGTTGGGGACCCCTCTGGGGCTCTGAGGTCCCCGTGACAGGGCACGTGCTCGTCCGGGGGGATGCCCTTACAGAACCAGCCACATTGAACAGGAGGGTCGTGTAAGGCTTTAGGATCTGAGGCATAACACAAGCCATCATTTGTCTTACGTATGTGTTTGCGTGTGCATCTCATCCACCCTAAATACACCCTTGGCTCCAGCACAGCTACAAGAATGGAGCAGCACCCTTTGCTTTGCACAGGAGGAGCAGGACATCGCCAGCTCCCACATGGCTGCTCCCCCTGAGTGCACCCCGAGCTGAGCTGGGAGAGGTTAGCACCAAACAGTACCTTAGGGAAGCCCCGAGTCCCATCCGCATCCCCATCACCTCCCAGAGCAAGACCCTGGTGCGCATCCGCCCCAGCCAGGCCCTGCAGCACCCAGAACAGGGGCACCCATGGGGCTCCAGGGTGAATGGGCACCAAACTGGTGCTCCGGGCTTGTCACTGAGCAACAACACTTAATTTCCAAGTTACTATCTTTCCCTTTGCCTCGAGAGCCCCAGACTCTTCCAGTTGCTATCCCTTACTGCTCCATTAGTGGCAAGGCTTCGGATGCAGCCGTGGTACCCGCCGTGCCAGGGACTGAGGGCATCAGCACTGCTCACCCGCCCAACGCCGGCATCTCCCAGCCCTGCACCAGTGTGGTGCCAAGAGCTGTCCCATGGCAGGACCCAGGGGGTCCTAGTGACAGGGGAACAGCATCAGGGGATGGAACCACCAGCTCGAAATGCCACTCAGAGAGGCTTGAAGGCATCCCTGGGGCTCAGATACTGGATAGAGGAAAGTTGTTCTCTGTCACACTCCTACACACATATTTGTTCGTATTTGCATTTTGGAAGTAAGTTCTGGAGCTGGAGAGCAAAGCCAGTGCCCAACAGAAGATGATGGCTGGGATTTCCACCCGGCAGCTCTGCCTACCAACGCCGGGAGCTGCACTTTGGAAAGAACAGACTCAGATGGACAGTGCTCAGGACAGAGCAGCAATGCCAAGACAGAGGGACCTTTACTTGACAGCAGCAGCAGTAACAGCCTGTGGGAGGAAGAGAGAGGCAACGCTCACAGCCCCAAAAGTGCACGCAGCTGGGGAAGAAGAGATGTTTTCACAACTCTGCAAGAGAAATCAGTCGATACGGTAGCCCTTACTCAAGTGGGTTTGTCCCCCTGAGCTCAGCAAGGTGGGACATGTCACGGCTCCAACAAAAACCAGCCTGGCTCGGGGGGTCCTGCCCACAGCAGAACCAAGCTGGGAGCAAGCGAAGGACAGACCCACGGACGCACACTCCCGTCCACTCCTGTGTGTGTACCTGGTGGCCTCCAAAACCCTTGTGTGGCAAAGCAGATCTCCAGTCCTGCAATGTGCCGAGACCTCCTGTTCACCAGTGGGACCAGTTTGCACCCCTGGCTGTCCCCACCGCCCACAGCAAGGCTGGTGGGACTGAAGGTGGTTGTAACGAAAACAGGCTGGGGGTGCCAAAGCAGCTCCTCCCCTGCTGTCTGACCCGGACATCCATTTCCAGCCTACATCTGATGGTCAGAACACGCTCCTGGTTGCACGGGTGGCATCCTTCCAAGACGAGCGACAGCCCTTCCCTGCTCCCAGGCCAGGTGCCCCCACTCTGCCCCTCGCCCGGCAGCAACACGGTGCTGCCGAAACTCTGACCGGGGAGCCCCCCAAGTGGTATGTGTGTAGGTCCACATCGTCTCCTTGGGGCCGAGTCGCTCCCTCCCCATAGAAACCTCCAAATTCTCACCTCGGCGCATCCAGGCACCAGCCCAGGCACAAACCTTCAGCCTCACCCTCCCACCACCATCACCATGGTGGTGTTTAAACACCTGACAAGGGTTTGGACCCCATCCTCTGGTGGGCACCGCACAGAGTCTCTCAGCTCTGTCCATGCAGGGGAGCGCGGCTTTCCTGGGACTCTTCAGCAGCTGCTACTCCAACGTTATCCGACAGACCATCAATCTTCTATACACGTAGGAGGAGCGAGGCCAGCGGCCGTGCACACTGTACAGAGGAACAGCTAAAGTCTGTGGAGCAGTCCCAGGAGGTGTCCGGCCGTGTCCCATGGGAGCCACGGCATCGGGACAAGTGTGCATGGGCTGCAGCAGCTTGCTCCAGGCGCTGGCGACATCCATCTGACATCTCACAGTCACTGCACGCCCTCCTCTTCCACGTACGTGGAGGGAAACCAGCCAACCTGCCAGGGAAGCGGAGAGGTGAGCAGGGGCCTGGGGAGCTCTAGGGACCTCCTGTCCTGCTGCTGGGACTATTCCCCTGCCACCACGTGCTGTTCCTGACGAGCCGTTAGCACAGTGCTGGATGCACCCACATCCTGATGCACGGTGGTGATGACGGTGCAGCCGTTACCCTAATCTGGGATAGAGCTAGCAACTATACATTGCCTGGACACATGGGTTGTCTGCAACATATAAGGGATCAGGGCATGAAGAATCTGTCCCCAGTGCTACAAACCCCAGGGGACACCAGGTCAAGCCATCTCCTGCTGCTCTTCCCTGGGATGCTGAGCCCTTCACCAGCAGAGCTACTCCTGCTTCTGTCCCCTTCATGCAGGTTCAAAGAAGAGCAGACTCAGATGCCGCCTGCCTGCTCCTATCCACCTCCATGTGTGTCACTGGGCAGGACCGTGGTGGCTCTCCTGAGATGACAGCCCACTGTCATCTGAGCTGGGAAAGAGCAAGAGCGAATGGGACGTGTCCCCCTGCCCACTGGTGTCCTGCGTTCTGGCTGGGCAGGTTGAGAATGGGGAGGACCATGCACTGCAGGAACGGGACAGGACACGATTTGGATGCACTCACTCTTCCATTGGTTTCCCCCTTCCACCATCCCTGGTCCCCGCCGATCCTGCTGTAGATCTTCACCACGTCACCCTCACGCAGCGACAGCTCCCGCATGTCCCGCGCTGCGAAGTTGTACCGTGCCACCGCCGTCCCTATGACCCGTGGGGTGAACACTGAGGGGGACAAACAGAGGGAGTCGGGAGCTGCTCCGCACGTGGGGCTGGCCGAAGCCTGGGGAAAGCTCCGTGAGGTTCAACCTGGGTTTTCCACCGTGGCAATGGCTCCCATTGCAACGCCACAACCTGGAGCAGCTCGGATGGTGGGGCTGGCCTCATCTGAATTGCCCAGCCCCACACTGACTGGGGCAGTTGGGGTTAAAGTGGATTCCTGCTGGGCTTTAAACAGCTCTGTGGGCTTGGGAAGCCCCTTTCTGCTGACCAGGAGAGTCCAGGAGGGGCTTGGTGGGGATTGCTGTGGTGAGGGGCACTTTTGTGAGAAAGTGGGAAAAGATTTTATAGGAATATGTAACCATTAACAATGAAATAATGGGAAAAGTCCTGTTCCACAAGCAGCTGATGGGACAAGCTTGTCAAAGATTTCATAAACCAACTTGTATTTATACTACATCAAAAAATTGAGTTATTGGGATTGGATTCTCCAAGAGATGCTGAGCAAAACCTCTGTGTTTTGCCATGAGGAGGAACAAGCTGCTAACCTGACATCCTCCCTGTTCCTGTCCCCTTGGAAACTTGGTCCTATTTCCAACCAAAAGGCACAAAAGCCCCCTGCAAACCCTAACGCTGACCACACTGTGATGAGGAGCATGTCCCCATGAGCCATCCTGGGAAGTGGCCTCTACCAGCACTGTCATGGCCCCAGCACCACAGATCTCCATCGCTTCAGGCAGGGAATACTGGGGGAAGGCACAAGGAGGAGCAGCAGCGAGGGGGGAAAGGCAGGGACAATGCTCAGCATCTCTGCCCCAGTGTCTGGGCAGGGGAAGGAGGGCTGGAGGGTAATGCTGGGAGAGATGGGATGGGCAGAGGAAGAGAAAAATGCACCTCTGAAGTTTGCAAAAGTCCCCCCTGAGCAGACGTGGTGCCTTGGTGCTGCCCCCTCCCCTCTTTTGTGCCGGGGGGCTTCAACAATTCATTTGAGAATTAATTTCTTTTTGAACGTTTGCAAACCAAGGTTGAACTAAGTTTGAGGAAAAGCTTTGCCCAGGTTTTCAGCTCTCGGGATGGAAGGAGATGAGGATGGCGATGGAGATGGTCCAGACACACGATGTGCAACCACTGGAGGGCTTGTCCGTCCTCACCAGGGATCCCGGAGAACGGAGCGAGCACCACGGCAGCTTTGAACTCTTTCATCAGGAGCTTGCTCAGAGGCCACTGCTGCAGAAATGACTTTCTGCAATACCTTCTATGCAGTTGAAAGATCACAAATTCCCAGAATTACGTTCCAATACCTTGAAAAGTTCAGTGTTCTTCCCAACACTGCACCAAAGAAAGCACATGTGGCTTTGCCAATGGTTTTCCCTGTCCAGGCTCAGAAAATACCGAAAGGTAAAAGCTTAAATGGGAAGAAATGAACTGGCACAATTTTGCTCTGATCCTGCCAAACAGGGAGGATGTCACCAGTCTGCAACACATGTAATCAATGGGGTTCAAAGGCTGGAGCATCACTGTGCTCTCTGCAGGGAGTCTGAGCCCCAGAGCACATTCACAGTACACGTTCCCCCCAACATCCTCAGCAAGTGGCTCCTGAGCAGCCTCAGACACCAGAGCTCAAGAACTGCCAGACATTGGGATGTTCTCCTTGTACAGCAAGGAAAGTGGCCTGGAAGATGGTGCGATGCCAATGCTTGTTCAGTGAAACACACGGGATAAGCAGGTCGAGCTTGAAGTACATCATGAGATCCCAATGCGTTAGGTTCACTTTTTTGTTAATTTAGCCCCTTTTCTCAAACAGAAACAACTCCATCTTCTCCCTGCCTGGATTCTGGAGAGAGGGGGGAGCATTTTGCTTCCAGCCAAGTCATGGTTAATTAACTTATTTCCAGGCTGTGCCCCAGGGCAGCACTGGGGACCCCTGAACTGCCTGTGGGTGATGGAGGGACAGCAGGGACCCGCAGGTCCCGCTGGCGATGGCTTTCAAGCTGGGGCTGCTGCAGCCCGGGGAAGGCGGCAGGTCTCTCCAGAGGGGAGAGGCACCGGTACCTGACCAGAAGGGACTGGAGGAGCTCTGAGAAGAAAAGTTGAGGCCCTGAGGACTGAGAAAAGAAAAGTTGTAGGAAGCGCAGGAGGCTGCAACGAGGTTAGAGAGAAACAGAGGCAGAACACGCATTAAAAAGGAAATTAAAAAAAGTATTATAGTGCACAATGCTTTAAAAGCCAATGGAGCAACAGGGTGCAGAGCATGCAGGACTTGTGCAGGGAGCTGGGGCAGCGGTGGCTGGTCTGGCCACAGCCCCATGGCCAGTGTGGGGCTCAAAAGTCACCCTGGGGTTGTATTTATGTGAATGGATATTTAAACAACTTTCAAAACCATCTGCCTTTGGTTTTCTTTTAACAATAACCATGGAGAAAGTTTTCTTTAAATGCTTTTTCCCCACAGAGCAGCTATTCCTGCACTCAGGATTTCAGACAAACGAACATTTTGCACTGATGTCCGTTTTGCTTTCAGTTCTAATTTTTTTTCTTTCAGGCACAGACTTACCATTTTTCCCATGATCTCCATTAAAGGAGTCCCATTGGGATTCAAACCATCACAAGTCACACTGGAACACACGCACAAAAGCTCACGTGGGCAGGCAGGACATGCCACGTCCCGCTGTCAGAGCATCGCATCCCTGCCCGGCTCGGAGCAGCAGAGCCAGGCAGCCCCACCACCTCCCCGGAAACCTGGCCTCAAAATGCTACCAGCCGAGCAGGAGGCTTGTCTGCAAACGGGGGCTCGAGCCCCACAGCAAAGCTGTAAATCCCTCTGTCCAGACAGTGGTCCCACACCTTGCGCATGGTTTTACCTGGAGAGCGGGTGAAGGTCCTGGAGGTAGAGCGCTCCCGGGATTTATAGGGATATTTCAGCGTCGTGTCCAGCTGCTTGAAGCTCTCCTTCAGTGAATGGCTCTGGTAGTACTCGACCAGCTCCTGGGAAGGATGAGAGGCACACGCTGTCTCTTCAGTCCTCTGAGTGACTTGCAGGGACCCTGTGCACTCTAAAGAGGCTACAGAAACCTACCAGCAAGCTTTCAAACTTCTTGGCTTCTGTGATGTGAATCCAGTTGTCCTTCTCCACCACCTTGATGTGCTTCACCTCCTCGTTGAACCTGCAAATGGCAGCAAAGGCACTCAAGAAAACACAGCTGCATGCCCCAGCCCCATCTCACCCTCCACGAGCAAGACTGAGTAACAATTAAGTATTTCTCACTTAATACTGATGGCAAAGCGCTCGGCCTCAGCCGGCCGCTCCCGGATCAGGTAGGTGCCGCTGACGTGGGACTTGAGCAGGTTGTCTGTCTGCTGCCGCTCCATGTTCCCCGCGAACCTGAGCCCAGAGGTTAACTAATGCATTTAATGAACTAAAAATTAATGTGTATATTTAAAAGAGGCATGTTTGAGACAAAAAGATGCATGTTTTTTTAAGGCCATGAAGGTTGAGACGGCAAATAGAGAAACAGGTCTCATCCAAAACTTCAGGAGCAGAAAAGAGATATACAATGAGCTGCTCAGGCATTGAACAGGGAGGGTGAGTGATGCAGAGTGCAACCTCTTCCCTTGGATGTATCTTACACCTAGAAAATCCCACTAATTGGGAATCAGTCCCCAGGTAAATGAGCCTTTAGCAAGAGCTGGAGAATGGGGATAATTCAGACTCTTGAATCTGCAAACCTGGCTGGAGCTGGAGGGAGGGAGCAGGAGGGAAGCCAAGTGCAACCTCTCCCACCAAGGCAGGAATTGCTTGTTTCCTCCCCAGATGTTTTTCTGGGCACAAAAACCACTGAAAATGGGAAGAGAAACCAGCACCCCTCCTTTTGCCTCTGCCCCTCTCCATTGGAGAAGAAATCCTCACTGATGCTGCGAGCGCTGCGCCAGGTTTCAACACCCAAATGCCCCTGCAGCAGCTGCCCTGTGTGGGATGCAGAGTACGGCTAGTCTGCATTCCTAACTCATCGTCAGAGTGGATTCCTGACAAAGGGACCATTAAAAGGTGAGGTCGATGTATGTTTATGGCTGGAGGAGGCCGTGCCCACACGCTGCCCAGCGCAGGCTGGGCAACTCACCATGGGTACGCCGTGTAGTCGATCTCCCGTGAGGGCGGCCGGCTGTTGGGAGGCTGCAAAGAGAACGCTGATGACTGATGAGCCAGAGCCTCATCAGGCCGTGGCTCATGTGCGAGATGCTCCTCTCCATGGGAGGGTTTTCATCTGCCAAACTTCTGAATTACTGGCTTCGGCAGCGGAGGGCAGTGTTGCAGCTGAGCTGTGATGAGCATGCTGCATTTTTCATTTACATGAGCATTAAAAAATACATGAACATTTTTTAATTGGGAAATGGCTGACAGCAGTACAGAACACAGTAATGAAAAAAGTGCAGTTTTCCTGTACCGTGACTGATCTCAAGTACTCTCTGAGACAGTCCCAAAGAGGAGGAATGGAGCCTGGATCCGGCCACACCAACCCCAACCTTGGGAATGGGGCTCAGACCAACCTGACCAGGCATTTGCAACCACGGGATGATGGATCCATCCCTTGCTAATTTGGCCCCAGTAAAAGGCCAATGGAAGAACCAAGGTCTCAAGCAGAAGGCTGAGCAGAGCAACAGGCACCACCAGAGCAGCACCTCCTGTGACAGCCCCCGGTGCTCCTGGCTCCATCTCCCCCTTGGCACTCACCCGGGCATCAACGGGGCACGGCTTTACCGACGAGCTGGGGAAATAACCCGACTTCTTCGTCTGCAGCAGCCGCCCCTGCAAAGCCAAGTGGGCATCAGACTGGGACATGCAGGCAGAAGCAATGGTTTCGCCATGCAGTGATGGGGACAGGCTCCGAAGTGCCTCGCAGTGCCCCCGGCTCTGAACCCCCGGCACATCCCTGTGCTCTGGGACAATGCACAAGTCACTGGTTCTAAACTTCCTGGGAATTCCTGAGGGGAATTGCTCTCACCTCCCACCAGGGCGAGTCGGGGTCCCCCCTCAGCAGCTCGATCACATCCCCAATCTGAAACGTCAGCACAGGCTTCCCGGGGGGGGCCGGGGTCCCATGGTAATTCTGAACCGCCACCATTTTAGGACCTGAGAAAGAAGCAAAACAGTCTCATCACCTCGTCCTTGTTAACGAAAAACAAACCAAAACCACCTCCTCTGAAGAGTGTTGCCCTTTACCCTATGAACCACAAATCTACTGGCACCAGCGAGCAGGATTTGGGGGCAGAAAGTGCGAAAGCAGAGAGGAATGGTGCCCGCCACAAGTGGTCTTTGCTCCTGCAGTTACACTGCATTCAGACTGAGTTCCCCCAGCAAAATTAAACCTATGAAGGACAGAGCCAGGCCCAGGATGTGGACGTGAACCTGATGGGGAGGAGCGGCTCTCGTTGGGCAATGCTGGCTGGCACCAAACCCGTGGGTTCAGTGACTGCAAACGGGACCAGCCAACACTCGGTTCCCACTGAATGGTTGGACCTGGGACGCAGCCGTCCCTGTAGCCCGCAGGCAAAGTCCAGTCGTCCCGCCGGCAGCCGCACACTGAGTGAGCTTCCCAGCTGCACTCAAACACAGTGTTTATCTGCAAAACACTTCCCCACTGCGGCCTCTCCCTGCCCTGCGCCCTCTGCTTGCTTTTGTCTTAGGCACCGATTTGATTCAGGCTTCTCTCTGCCAGGCTTGGCTTTCCTCTCATCAGAAAGAGCACAGAAACAGACTGTTCCCTCTCCTTCGAGCCAGGACATGGGCAGGGCAGGCCCAGCACTGTCCAGGATAGATTTAAGCTAAGGAAAAATCAAAAAATATTGTAGTAACCATCACGACTAACGGCCCCGTCGAGGGCAGTGCCTGGAGCTGCACATCCCTGCAGCGCACCGGACATGCCGGGGGGAAGATGCTCCCTATCAGCAACAAGTCCCCTGCCAGGATGGGTCCGGTCTGCTTTGAAGGATGATCTGACAAAGGGAATTCACCCGGCTCTCCTTGGTTACTGTGTGATGAGCAGAGGCTTTGCTCACACAGCAGTGCATGAATGCACCCAGAAACAAAGGGGGCTGAGCCCTGGGAGGAGCCGCATCTTTCTGCAGGACCCTCCTGCAGCTACTCATGCTCCTCTCCGGTTTTGGAAGGAGTTTCCCCCTCCCACATGCCCCATGTTAGGGACACCCGCGGCCACAGTGCAGACCCTGTCTCTACTTGCCCTCCTGCAATACAGTAAAGCCCTTACCAGGTCCAGCACTCAGTGAATCCTGAAAAGAGAGAGGAAAAAGTCTCCGTGAGGTCACGGCGGTCTCAGCTCTCTCCGTAAGAACCCACCCAAAGCCACTGGGATTGGAAACCGTCTCCCGAAACCCCCCTGGTACCTCCCCGGCTTTTCCCACGAGCTGCCTGTAGTGGGACTGGGCAAGGAAACAGCCTGTGCCCAAGGCAGAGGGGAAGTGGGAAAACGGCCATCAGCAACGTACCTGGTCTGCTGAAGAACCTGCAAAAGAAATGGGGAAATAAGTGGTGAATTTAATGAGCAACAAACTCCATTTTCTGTTTCTCTTGATGCTGTGGGTATCAATAAGCCAGTGTCAGTGCTTGAACGTGATGGAAGAAGCACAAAGCAGAGCTGGGGTCACTCGAGCCATTGCCCTGCACGGGGTGGGCAAGACCCAGGGAGGGACTGGAGCTGGACAAGGACGTTTTCTCCCTTGCACAAAGTTCTATGATTTTGTTTCTTCCTCTTTCCACCCAACACCTCCCCAAAGCCACGCCGTGACAGCCTCCTGCACCCACAGAGCTGGGGCTCTGTCCGGGAGACCAGAGGCAAAGTCGCAGGTTTGCCCAACTTGGACCAAGGACACAGACTTTTGCCATATTATGGGGGGTTTGGGATCCAGGGGTGGCAGGGTACTGAGATTCGTCATGCACTAACAAACATCAGTGCTTTACAGAGCGAATCTTTCAGAGCACCCACGTGCAGCATCCGCCTCCATGACACAGGCTGCTCGTGATGAGAAATAACTCACCGATTTTGCAGGGAGGAATGATCTCCAAGCACTCCTTATGAGCACCCGCTCCACACTTGGGGCAAAGATAGCCCTGGTAGAAGGTTCCTCTGCGCAAAACAAGAAGTCAAAGTCCCAATTCAGCCTCGGCGTTGGGATTTTCTGTCAGTGTTTTAACGCAGATGCAGAAAAGCTGAAGGGTGTTGCTCACCTCAGGAACATCCTGCAGGCTTTGCAGTTGGTGGTCTTCTCAAATGTGTACATCTGGAAGTTATGGTGGTTTGCATTGGCTTTCTCTGGCTTTATGTTGGACCTAAGGGAAAGGACGGGGGGTTATCGACCTCTCGCCTGAGCGATGCTGCACCCGAGACCTGCCACAGCAGCCGCTGTTTGTGTTTCAGTCCAAGTTTGGAAACCACATGGGCAGAGGTGAAATCAAGTGTGAAAGGAGACTTGGGCTAGATTGTGCCCATCAGCCTTCCCCGGGACAGCACTCATGGATTTGCCATGACCCAGCCCCTTCCCTGCCCAGGACCAGCCCCCCTCTGCCTTCCTCCAGTCCCAGCCCCAGCTTCTCACACAGCCTGACACCATGGCAAGGGGTTGCTTCAGAGATGCCCCCCGATGCTTTGGTGCAGACTCTCAGGGTAGACGATCTTGTGCTGGACACAAGTTCTCTTTGTACCGGGACCCATCCAGGGACCCCACATGAGCTTCCCCATCACCAGCTTTGATGCTGGAACTGCATCTCCAGTGACCTGCTGGTCCAAGACACTGTTCTCCCATGCTTAGCTGTAGCAGCCACTCATGCTTACATTGCCATTTCAAACTGCTCCATCCACTTCCTCTTCATTTCCTCCGTCTTGCAGAAGAACTGGAAGCCCTGCTTCCCCTGGAGGTGGATTAGGTAGAAGCCGTATGACCACTGCAAGAGAAAAGAGACCTCTGTGCTCCCACATCTGAGCAGCAAAATGCACCATGCGTCTATTCATGCATTTAACAACTGCTCTCTGTGCCTGCCCCTGCTTCTGGTGGGCTGCTGAACCTTTGCACAGTAACGGTGGGGAAGAGGGAAGAAACACTCCGTGTTTCCCTAGCGCATCACAACTAATGATGCTTTGGCACTGTGCACTAGGGCCAAATTGGATTTTATGGTGGCAGATGAGCAAACCCAGATTTTTCTGCTCCAGTGGATCCTCCCCAGCCATTATATCTCTCCTTGACAGCAACCGACAGCCCAGGAGGAAGATCTGACCTGCCCGCTGCACATATGCTCTGCCTGTCTCCTTATAACACTGCACAGAAAAACACGAGAGAAGATTGTGTGCTTTGCTTACCATTTTTCCATGAGACTAGAAAGCATAGGAGAGCAAAATGGAAACACATGTCATTAAAACACAAAGCTAGCAGCATTTCTTCAGCATCCAAGTGGCAAAACGGGCCATTACCCAAAAGTCATTTAGCCCATCTGTACCATACCTCTTCCCATGGCATGTAAGTGGATTAAGCTGATGGGGCTCTGCTAAATGGATAACTGGAAGGTTTTCCTTCACGGCTGCAGACTAAGCCTCAAACCACTGGCAAAACGATGTTCCTCCAGTGGCAACTATGCTCCCAGTGCTGATTTTGGCAGACTGGTTGGCAGTGCTCACGCTGCCTTTCCAGGCCTCTCCACCCTGCGACTCATGGGAGTGAGAGCATCCGGACGGGACCGACCTTCCCTCCCTGCCCTGCCTCCTCTCCGGCCCGTCTGAGGGTTGCTCCCTGCTGGACCCTCACTGCTGGAAGGCCAGGAAGCAGGGAGCAGCCTCCTCTGGGACTCCAACCATCCCGGCCTCTTCAGGGCTGTTTCGCAAGGATGGAGGTCAAGGATCAAGCCCAGCCCCACATTAATAAACATTTCCCAACGCTCTGTAAGGCTGCCCTGAAAGCTGAGCATTTATTTTCCAGCTTTTTTGCAAGCTCAGTTTCCATTTTAAAAGGCAGATGGGAATGTACAACCCAAGGAGGGCTGAAACAGCTCCAAAATGCTCTCCAGCAGAGCTAATTCCTGGTCCACCTACCTTCTTAATGTCCTTGTTATTCATAGGGTCATCAGTCATCTTGTGGAAGAGCAGCTCAATAATTTCTTTCAGCTCATAGTTGTATCCTTTCCTTTTGCAGACGATCACCACTTTATCAAATAAAAATAAATACCTGCCCAAAGCAAGCAAATACAGCAGCAACTCAAACACCTCATTGAAGTTCTCATGCAAGGAGAAGTGCCTGGAAAGCTCTGTATTGCTTCCCAGCCAGTGCAGCTCAATGCTCAGCCCTGCTGGAATTTCACACTGATGGTGGTTTCTGTCAGTGTAGCTCTAGGCAATCACTGAAATCATGAGCACAAGGGGAATGGGCAAACGAAGGCACATTGAGGTTGGGAAAACTGAGCACTGTACTCACCTGTCCTGCTTGGTGTGGTTGACTATGGAGCGGACCTTCAGCTCGCCATCGATCTTCGGCCTCCCGAACTCCTCCAGCTTCACTTGCTGCAGAAAGCAAAGCAAAGCTGAGACCCACAGCCAGGGCTGAGACAATGCCTTGGGGAGGTGGAAACCCAAACCTGCCCGAAGGCACGGGGTCCTGGGGCACCCCCAGCAGCCCTGCCTTGCGCTGCTGAAGCTCCTGGGAACAGCATCGCCCTCACTGAGAGGAGCCTGTGCATGGGAACAGGACCACGGGAGGTCCCTGGAGCTTCAGCACCAGCATCCCAGGGCAGGGTTCAGCTGCCAAAGCTCTTTTGCACGGTTTGGGACCCAGAAAGCAACGCCCCCCGCCAAATAAGCTGTTTCCCAGGGGTTTCTACAGAACCAGAACCAGGCTCTTGTTTTGATTCCCAACCTGAACAGAGTCTGGAGATTCTGGGCAGGCTGGAACCCAACCCAAAGGTTTGGTCACCTTGTCTTGTGGCTCAAAAGCCCTGTCCCACTGCTGGGTGCAGCCTGGCCACCGAGCTGCAGGACTCAGTCCCCTTGCACAGTTCTTACAGGAAAAAATAAACACTGTGAAGCATCGCACTGGCCAGGAAAACAGCTCTTTCACACAGCTGTGTGTATACTCCACAGTTATTTCATTGCCCCGCCGTGTGGGCTCTGTGTACATAACACCAACCGCTCCACAACGTCCTGCCTGGTGCGACAAAAGGAAACGGGGAGCAGGATGCGTGCGGGGTTTTGCTGACACCCCATCTCCTGATGTCAAACTGGCTCAGGGGCTGCTGCCAGGAGCACAAAGAGCTGCTTTATGTCGCCAGTACATTCCTGTTTCACGGAGCATGATGTCTGATTGTTCACACAGATCAGGATTATCATGACTGCTTCAATCAACGCCTGCGAGCCGCAGCAGCCTGTATCCTACTGGAGAATTTTTGCAGGTTTCTCTTGAAAATTAAGGATTTTGTTTCTGTCTGTTAAATAACCACCAATGAAAGTTCCCTGTTACCAAATGAAGTCAAGGCTTAAAGCCCCCAAACCCAGAACCCCTCTGGGGAGCCCCTGGAGGGGTGTGAAGCACTTCAGGTGTCAGCACCCACTTTGCATGATCCCAGCGCCAAGCGCAACAGTGGAGCTGCTGTGCCCGCAGCTGAGCAGGTCCCACCTCCGCAGTGTGGGAACAAACTCATCAGCTTGGAGCTCTGCACCGGGTATTGCATTAACGGGCTTGCTCAGGGCTGAAGTGAGTGGTGGTTTGCACGGGGTCAGATGATGCACAGTAATGGGACCAAGTGCTTGACACCTCTGGAGTTTGGAGGATGAGATTCTCCTTAAAATATCTGGTACTTGGGAGGCTCACCAGGTTCAGTAAGAAGTGGACAGCAAAAGCACGCTAATAATAATCAAAGTACAGTTGGGAGCAAGGGGATTTTCCAACTTACCAGATTTTCTATAGAGCTCTGAAATTCACTTATTTTCTTTAACGTCTCTTTGTCTCTCTTTACTTCATTTATGTACATGGCCAAGTCCTTAAAAGCAAAGTGGATACTGGTTTTAATTTTCCAGATGGAGAGCACCTCACCAAAGCGGAACGCACAGGACGTGGCTCCCGAAGCTGCACTGCAGGAGTGGGAGCAGGATTCCAGCCGCAGCCGGGACACGCTGGGCACGGGCTGGTTGTGCCCGCGCTGCTCAGGCAGGAGCTGCAGTTTTTAACCTTTCCCAGAAGAGGGCAATGCCCGAACCCAGCGCAGCAAACCCGACCCATGGTATGTACCGGGCAAGGGCTGGGGCGAGCATCCCCACCTTGGCACCTCCGCCCTGCAGCACCCTTCCCTCCCAGCTCCCATCACCGTAATTCCCGTCATCCCCCTGCATACAAAAGCTGGGAGCGTCTCTGCTGCCAAAACACCCGTGTTTGTGAAATAACTGCTCTGGACACCTGGCTGCATGTTAGCTGTGAACAGCACTTGACCCGGTGCTGCCCTGGCTCACAGCGGGATACCCTGCGAAAGCATCCCCAGCTCCAGCACCTCCGGGCCTCCAACACCTCCCACCACACAAAGGCTCTGTTGTAAAACAGGAGATAGTTCATGGAGCTTGTTCTGCCCTGAAAAAACCCTGCTTACCCGAATTTTAACCCCTTAAAGAGTAGGAATCTCATCTCTTCCATTAAAACAAGTTCTTACCCCTTTCAGAGCATATTTTCTGTGGCTGTTTGCTTCTTATCTGCTCCCTGCCCTGTCGTCCTCAACAATAGCTCTTGTCAACTTGGATTAAATCTGAGCACGGGATTTTTTAAGACATCCCCTCTGGGTCAGACCTTCCTCAGCTTCCCAGCATAAGAAGGGTTAATCACAGGTGATAATCTCAAATGTACATGACAATACCTATAACATCACAATGCACCCCACTGGGCCAGTGGCAGGGACAGTTATGTAGCATGACAAAACCAGAAGTCTGATGAAGCAATATCCTCCATTATGCTTGAGCACTGAGCTCCACTCCCTCCTGCTGAACAGGCCATGTCCTACACCAAGGTGGAACAACCCCAGGATCAACCACGACTTCAAGCAGCAATGTGCAAGCCTGGGCTGCGGGATCAAACCAGGAACCCACCGTGCCCTGACCATCACCTGGGCTTGGTTCTGTGTACTCAGGTGGAGGGTTGGTACCTGCACCAGACACCCCCACATGCAGGTTTTTGGTGCAAATCCTGCCCCTGCCTTGTGCAAACAGCTACCTGGGCAAAGCAAAAGCGAGGTGAATCCCTTTGGGAAACATAATTCCATTCACCCTCTGCTCGGCTCTCGCCCAGACGCAGCAGCGCCTGCGCCCGCCAGCACGGCAGACATAAGGGCTGAATTCCTGATGAAGAACATTACTTGTAAGTTAAGCCTCGGTTTGCAGATCGATTCAAACCAAACTGCGCGGCTTCCTAAGCCCCCACCAAGCCCAGTGCAGCCTGAACGGCACCCGGCTCTGTGCCACGGGGCAAGGAAAGAGAAACCTCACTGCTGGCTCTGGCAGCCTCCTGCGGAACCCGCTGTCTGCAGCGCAGCCGGTGTGGATACACGGTTATTGATCAGCAGCGCATCGGTGGGTGCTGTGCTATGGGCCAGCAGCGGAGTTTAACAACTGCCACCAGGCTGCGTGTCCGAGGCCATGGTGATGTGCGCTGCGGCAGCGGCTGCGAACGCAGCGTCCTTCCAACAACCTGAACTTTAAAACAACCTACATATGGGCTGCGGGCTCCCGGGCACGGCGGGGAACGGCTGGAAAGGTCACCCAGCTTATGCAAGTGCGAGGAGACGCGGTGTCCTTACACAACCTGAGAAAACAGAGTGACCCGAGAGCACGGAGTGACCCGGGGATGGACCCTGCAATGCGCTCCAGAGAGAGAACCTGGAGCGAACGAGCAGCCTCAGGCTGTGCTGACGACGGTCCCACAGTGCGGGGGGGATGCACCCAAGTCAGAAAACATTGGAATGATTTTATTTGTTGCTGCTGGTGGTTTTCCTGAGGTCTTGGGGGTTTTGGCTAAAAAGCTCAAAAAAACAAACCCTCAAACAAAGCAAAGTTTTGGCCCAGGAGTTTTCATCTGTGGAAAGAGTGATTTCGCTTAAAAAAACCAAAAGAATAAACTTGGATGAAAGGATTCCCCAGCATCAGCCCCAGCTGACAGCGCATGGCCAGTGCTCCACACAGGCACAGGCTCCATTGCTGCGATCCTTCCGACTTGCTGATACATCTGGAGTTCCTCCAGATCCCTCCCAGCAAAAACAAGAATCTGGCACAGCCCCTTTACACACAATAGCAATTAGTGAAAAGTCTTAACTTGTCAACAAATACCAGCGTCCCCAGCTGCTGAAGGAGGAAGATAACAGAGCCGACTACAGATATGCTGCAAACAATCGCATCAAATGGCAATCATGTCCAGGAGGAGGAGATGCAGCCTTCTCCCCAGCTGCTGGCTGGGTCTTCCATCTCAGGCTTTGTTGTACAGAAGCAGGGGGGACCTGTGCTCTGTTGTACCCCGAGACCCCCACCCCGTGCTCTCACCCTCCCGTACCTGCATTGCCTCCAGAGCCTCCTTCAGCTGTTGCTTCTCCGGCCGGTCTGATGAATGGCTGAGCAGCTCCTGCAAAGATAAAGTGAATATGAAAACAGATACAAAGAGTTTGGGAGTGCTGGAAGCTGCCACACGCTGCCTGTGCCCGTGACCCACCAGGCAGTGGCAGGGATGCCACAGGGGCAGTGGGATGCTGGGCAGGCAGCTGTGGCTGGAGCACAGGGAACACACGAAGTGGCTGGTGCTCGGGAGAGCTGTTACACAGAGCTGACGGGAGGAATTTCACACATAATCAGATTATATGCAAGCTTATTTTATATTCATTAACTGCCTCTCGTGGCTAACAAGTGCAGAATTAGCCTAGGTCACCATACTTTAAAGACGGCACAAATATTATGTCATGTTAAGTAGCTCTAGTAATTATTTCATTTGAAGGGTGAAAAAACCCAACAACCCACTCTGCATTTGGCAATGATTCACTCTCCACTGTAAAAGCTGGAAGATGCTACAGCAGAGGGTGGCAGCTGGAGAGTAGCACCGATGCCAAAACACTTACTTTTAACAGGAGATGATATTTCAAAACTCTTTGCATTGGAACCACCAGCAGATCTTGCAATTTAAATTTCCCATCCTGGACCTTTAGTGTGCATTCCTACGAAAGAAATCAATACATCAGCAGTGAGGCAGCTGGGGGAAACAGGTCTCCATGAAAAAAGCCCCCCATGTCCTGTGGCTGGTACGTTTTGCTTCTGTAACCCAGCTGTGATGGCCAATGGCTCGTGGTCCCTGTGTGCACCCAGAAGAGTTATCAGGGAATAGAACACAGGGGCTGGACCCTAAAATGCGGATGTTCCCACTGAACTGAGCTACTCCAGCTTAATGAGATACTGCTCATTAGGGGAGCCCACGGATGCCCTCAGACCTGGGGAAATGTCAGAGGAGGCGCATTAGCTGAACTCACCTCTTGGATGGGCTGAACTAATGCGTTTCCTTTGTGAGGTGCTGGCAGCAAGCACAGACAGTCACTGCAGCTTCGCTGATAAGCATCAGGTCATTGAGATGAGCAAATGTGATCACAGGAAGTTTTGTGACTGGTCCCTTCACCCAGACCCATTTAGATATGTGACTTGGCTGCAATGGCTTAGAACCCCTGTGTGCCCCCCAGAAGATGAGGGAGGGGAAGGAGAAGCACGGGAGCAAGTGGATGCTACAGCCACTGGCTTGATGCAAGGTCCAGAGAACAGGCTTTAAAAAATCATTAAACCCAGTTTTAGCCCTGAGCTGGGCTGCTGCTTCTGCATGGCAAAATCAAAGAGCGTTGCAGAAGCGACATAACATGTACAGACAGCCCAGCAAACTCAGATTAGCATCAAGACCAAAGCAGGAATTAAAGCTGGGTAAAAACAGCAGCTCAAACAAAGCATCCCTTCTGGGGCTCCTTTGATTTACTTAATATCTGGATCAGACCCTATTTACACTAAGCCTTTACACTGGGGAAGGAGGACAGGGAGCACCCCGGGCGTTCGCCTGGGGACATGGGGACTGTCCCTGACACTGTGTGTGACCTTGGGAGGCCACACAGCTCATGGCTGGGGACACTCGATGCCTTTGGGTCTCCCTGCATGACTCAAGGAGGAATTTGTCCACAGCCAGTCCCTCTCCAACAAAGTCACCTGGATTGGTTTAACCTGGATAAACTCAGGGAGAAGGACAGCGAGCACGTCTGCTGGGGAGATGAGGGGCAAGCAGGGGATCAGGACACGACAACCCCCAGCTTTGCTCCCTCTCTGAGCAGCGCAGGTTCACCCCCCATCCCTCCCCTCTCTGGCTAAATCAAACATTCCCAATACACTGTTCTCCAGGAAGTCCTTCCAAACCCTGTGCCCGGGGTGGGCAGCCCTCACCCACCGCCTGCTCACCTCCACCTTCTGCCTGACGTCCTCCCTGTTGGCCAGGAGGTGGTTGAGCGTGTTCTGGGCATACTCCATGTGGCTGCAGTACCTGCCGTAAATCAGCAGCCTGTAGAGGGGAAACCACCGAGTTAATCGGAAACACTTGCTGGCAGTTATAACCTGTTATAAAAGATATATGTGCTTATATACAGTGAAAGGACAAGGCAAACAGCTATTCCCATATAACTGCTTAGCAAAGTATTAACACTTTTTTACTGCATGGCTTTTTAACATGCAAATCGTTTGAAGCTTCCAGAGCTGCAGCCCGTAGGGGTGATTCAGCTCACACGAGTGGCCAAGAGGAGCCTGGTTTTGGAGGTACAATGGCTCATCTCTCCACTCCCCAGTGGGATGTATTTAACCACCGCTTCCCAGAGCACATGCTAACCAGTGGAACCCCAGCTCCTCACCGAAAGATCTTCCCTAGAGCAGCTACAAAGCGGTACCCACACCCCAGGTATGACAGCCCAGATATGAAAAGAACAGTCAAGAGCAGGGGCTGACCCGTGCCCAAGTTGCAAAACCACCAGTGCTCGCCTCTCCCACCCCAGCGAGGGTCTAGAGCAGGAGGGGGTGGGTGCTGAACCCCTGCAGCCCAACCTCGGCCGCCAGTCAGCTTGTTCTCACAACTCCACCATCACCATAATCCCCCGCGCCGGTTTTCCGGCTGTGCTGTATTAGCACCAGGACTCGTGAAGGCAGAGCAGGGACGTGCTTCAACACCAAGCAATGACAAAAATCCATTTCCTGAGAGCATTTCCAAATGATCTCGCTCAAGCCCATGTATTCATCTCCCCAAGAGCCTTCATTTCCTGCGTCCCAGCTGCTCACAGCCCAGAAAGCGATCGCAACCACCATGGCTGATGCGTGTCCCTCTCTCCGAGGGTTTCTGGGTATTTCACCAAGTAGGGAAGAAGGTGGCAAGAAGCTCTTGATTTTTGAGACATGCCCAGAACGGACAAGGGTGATGATAACTGACACCTCTTCAGAGAATGAGAGGCTTCAAATCCCCTTAAAACCCAAGGACACATCCCTTGCAGGATGAGCCACAGGGACCTAGAGATCAAGTGACTGGGTAATTTGGGAGAAGAAGGTTGTCACAGCCTTTGGAAACACAGTGAGACTGTATATGGACACCCAGAGCTATAAATCAAAAGCCTGACACAAACAGAGCAGTTTTACTCTGGATTCCCCCATTTTCCTCCACTTCACTCATTAATCCTGCATGACAGGTTTGGGTTTTCCCCCCTTCCTTGCTGTTAACTGCACTGCTGCTGATAAGACCCATATTCCATTACACACTGCAACTCATCCATTATTTTTGGGGCCTCATCTCTCGATTGGAGACAATCTGGGAGCACCTGACCCGGTGCCACTCCATAAACGTGGGACTCTCAGACCCTGGCAGGGAACTGAATGGGGAGATTTATGGGAGCCGCAGTCCCTGGCGAAGCAGCAGCCAATACAGATTATTCTTCTGCCTTTTCCCCTTGACAACTTTGAACATGCACAATAGTATCTACCTTGCCAGCCAACTCAGAGAATTTCAAAGAGGCTTCAGGAGCATAAATTCAAGCCTCTGGCTTTCAGAGAAAGAGATTTACAAACTATTTCCTTAAAAAAAACCCCACCGAAACCCAACCTGCAAAGCAGAGGAGCAATACATCATTGTGCCGGGATGTCTCTGCGGGTGTGTAGGGAAGCGAGAGCTATTTGTCATGGATACATGGGGGAAGGTCCTGTTCCTACAGGAACCAAGTGGGGATTCTGGAGGTCCACGTTCCCTTCTTGGTGGGGCAACGCTGCCTCCCCAGGTGAGCTCACCTCCCTCTCCTGCACCCCCATTTCCTTGCTGTAATGTGGGATCAGAGACTTTCCTGACATAGGAAAGGACCCTGCCTATTTAGATCAGGTTGCTCCAAAATCTTCATCCCCGAGAGCCTGGTTTTGGGGTCTTTGACCCCAAATTTTTAAATTATTTGCGCTCTTCTTTGGAAACTTTTTTTTTTTTTTTTTTTTTTAATTTAACTCAGAGAACATTCCCTTTTTAACAAGGGGCTCTCTCTGTGAATGATGGAACATCTGACCTTACGGTGTGTTATTAATGCAGATGGTATTTCTGCAGTTATTGACTTCTGAATGGCATTTCTGTGTCTAGACACTGGTTTAATCACAGTGAAATAACACCCTGGCATGAATCCATGATGATTCAGGCCTTTGATTAGTATTAAGGATATTAAAGGCTTTTATTAACCTTATCTTTGCGTTCTGGGGTACTCCTGCCTGCAGCTGCCAAAACACAGAATCTATTATGTTTGCGAAAGCAACTTCTACATTTATGCATCATGCAATAGGTGCAGGACAAGAGTGGTGCCAAACCCGTGGTGTTTTGGTGTGAGCCATCACTCTGATCTCACCAGAGCGAGGTCTCCCCTGCAAAGGACCTATCCCACCATACCACAGCCCCTCGAAGCCCCTCTGCTGCTTGCGGGAGGAGACTATGCTAAACCCATGGAGACAAGTGAGGTTTTACTCCATTCCGGCTCACCATAACCGTGGTATTCCCATCATTACATCCCTGTAAACACGTTCTATGCTCAGCCTGCAGCCAGCCAGTCTCACGTGGGATGCTCTGAGCCCAGCAATGTTCAGGCACAAACACGGGAGTGCAGGAACAAGCACCCACAGGAGCCCCGTGTGTCAGCCAGGGTGGTCAGAGAGGAGATGTCCCAACCTGACATGTTTGTGGCTGGATGTAGCTGCTTAAGTGTTGGCACCCAGTGATGTTCCAGCCACCTGAGAGCATTCAGCTGCGGAGGGGACAAACCTCGTCTGCTGTGATGGGCATTTCTGCCCAAAGCTCAGAGATGGGCCCTGCAAATATTATCCCAGCTCTGTTAAAACTGGAGCTGCCTGAAGACAAGGGCTGCTTTACCTCTCTTTGAATTCCAGAAACACTTTTGCCAGGCTGCTTCCTCCAGACATCATAGAGACATCGATGGCTCTCAGGAAACTGAAGTGCACTTTAATTAGGTCCTAAAACGAAGAAACAATCAATACTTTAAACACATCCAAAGCAAGTGGGCACAAACAGCCTGAAGAAGCACACGTTCACTGCTTAATCAGACAGGCATTTTCTCTTCTTTTTTTTCTTTTCCCCTTTTTTTAGCTGTTTTTAAAATAAGTTCTTCTAGTGAGATGCAGCCCTAGGTGGCCAGGAGTGCAAGGGTGTAGTTCCACCAGGAGGTTATTCAGTGATAAATGCCCCTGGATGTCCATGTGTATTAAAGTCCCTTTTGCAGGTCTGGAGGCAGAAGAAGAGATGGGCAGGCTCTGACCCCGACTGCAGTATGGAAATAAATCCCTTCATCCCAGTGTGCCCCAACCACCACTAAGTACAGCTGAAATACACAGCCCGAGCCCTGGAATATCCTCCGTATAAAACTGTTTTCTTACCTAGAGTTCATATAATCCCCAACTCTAAAATTGAGCGTTAAAGAATATCTCCTAAACCCTTTCAAGCTCCGCAGCACATGGAGGACTGAACCTCTACAAGTGAATGCACAAATCTCATATGAAATCTGTACACCTCCTCTTAAGCAGGAAGAGGGCTGAGCCGCCATGAAAAGAACACAGATTTAAACCACAATGTCTGTGCCATTACCTCCAAATTGATAAAAATAGCTTCCATGTCTTGGGGAGTCAGTACCAGCCGCAGTGGGTTCATATAGTTCTGGCAAGAGGTAAATGGAAAAGGGATTGAAATACTGGAGAGAGTGGACAAGGGGGGCTTGTGCAAGGGGGTGTTTTTCCTGCTTCACCGGCTGCATTTACCCAGCAGGGAGAAGCCGGGTTGTAACCAATTTAAGCACTTGCAAAGGGAGGTGAATGACGACGTGTTTGCCCAGCCTGGGCTGTGCCATGGACTCCAGCAGGGCCAGGAGTCCCCCGAGCTCCCCGCGGCACTTCCAGGCGTGGGGAGGTGCAGGACCCCCACCCATGGGTGGGCACAGCCCCTGTCCCACTGACCCGGCGGGAGGGGGTCACACACACACGGATCATTCCCTCGCTGCAGTTGGGAACAGCTTGGAAGCTCTTTGATTATCTCACCAGAATTCTGCCCTTGGGAAAGCACCGATAATGTGATTGCTTTGGAAATGCCTTTCTGAAGTAATACATATTAATAGAAATGTCCCCATGACTTGTAACTACGGAACCGTCCCTGATGCAACGCACCAAAGGCAGGACCCTCTACCCGTAACCCGTCATCAGAACCCAATGAGCCTTTGCAAGCTTCTCTGATGGATATCAAAGCGATAATTTAACTTCCTTTACAGTGAACCAGGAGGGCTGTGGCCGTTTCCAAGGAACAAGGGTTATTTATGTGAATGACATGTACATTGGGACATTCTCATGGAAAATGGGAAATGTTATTCCATCGTGCTGGCTTCGCTCACATTCTATGATTTTTCGCAGGAACTTGCAGCAGAGAGAGGCAAATAATTGCAAAAGGGGAGGAACCAAAAGCGTTTTGGGGTGATTAGAAATGGCAGCTGGATTTTTACTATTGTTCTTCATTCTTGCTGCTTTCCTCGGAGCACAAACCACCCCTAGGCTCCAGCTGTACCCACCACTCTGCTGCCGTGCTGAGGTGTCCGTTCTTATTTTGATTTGAAAGACACGATAATTTATGAAAACCAATTAAACCCCATGGATTTGAGCAGCAAAACGCTACTTTTAATCCAATTAGTTCCAATGAGAAACCAGCACAGCCTCAGCACTTCTGAAAAACATCCTGAATGAAGAAACGATCCCGTAGCAATCGCAGCGATAAGAGATCTGCAGACTCGGCTCCTCTGGGTGCGCGCGGTGGCAGAGCCTCCCGCCCGGGCAGGGGGTGCAGTGGGATGGGTTCAGCCTGTTTCCAATAGGCAGTGAGCAGACACAAATGTGCTGTTTGGCTCCTGCAGTTACGGGCTGCACATTTGTGCCTCTCAGGATGGGTTTTCTGGATCTCCCTCCTCTCCAGTTTTATGTGTGAACGCATCAATCCTGCCTCAACATCTGCCAGCTCTCGCAGCGAGAACCAGTGCAGCGAGATTAATGTGAGACCGAGTGATGATGGGAAGGTGATGGCACAGAGGAGATGCCTCAGTTCTTACCTTTTCTATATCTTCAAGTGTTTTGTAGTATTTGGCCTCAGTTTCTTGGATTTCTAGCAAACAGCAGTTTCTTTTGTCATCTTCTGTCATTCCCATTTTCTAGAAAAAAGGAAAAATAACACATAATACTCTCAAGAGTGGTCGAGCAACCTGCTCATGCAGCACAGAGCTCCAATTCAGCCTTCAGTGAGAGCAAACTCAGAACCAGCTCAAGCCTGGGAAGTCAGGAGAGCTCTGTTACTGCTTTATGTTAAAGAAACTATTTTATCCAGAAAAATTAGGAAGGAACCTGTCTGTACTATTCCATATGTTTCAACGTATTCAACATGATTCAGCAATGAGGTTTTAATGCTCATGCACAGGAACGGGGACCCTCTGTACACTCCCTTACAACCCCCAGCTCAGACCTATGTGCTGGATGGAAACCAGTATTTCAATCAATGCATCTTACCTGCATGTATCTGATCTGAAGCATGCAGAAACACAAGAACTGAATTAGCATGACACACATGTAACTGCAACAAATCTTAATAATCCCAACACTTGGCCAGACACAGGGGTGCTTATATTGAAAATAGACGTTTTTGCCCAGGGAAGGAGAGGAAGGAAGTCAGAGCTATCAGTTCCATCACTGCACAGCAGTGTCCAAGAAAATGGAGAACACTGAGGAGGGGACAGTGTTAAATTGCCAATACTGACCCGAGCCCTGCACTGCCCGGCTGCGGGACACCACACAGTGCAGTCCATGCATGAACCCTGAGCCCCCCGGAGAACCCCCTCTGGGCTGGTCCCATCCCACCTCAGCTCACTTGTACTGTTCGCGAGGGAGCTTGGTTTAAGGGTTCAAAGCATTCACTCCCTTGCAGCATCACTTGTCACGGGTGGACAGTTATTTATCTAACTGAACCCTCCCACTTCCCCTCCCATCAAGGTGTAGCTTTAAAAATGCAGATAAATTGTTACCATGGGCTGCTGAACTTCCACTCTGATGATATCTTCATAGATATCATCGCCTTCATCCTCGCAGGGGACGCAGTCGTAAATATCCTCCCCCAGGTCATGTTCACTGGAACGAGAAGGGGAGTGATTTACCAGTACTGCCACGGTCACTGCCTCCGCCCCAGGCCAACCAGCGAGTGCCCTCGCACAAGGAGGGAGGACAACCATGACAATAAAGAAAGCCCGCAGCACTGACGTGCTCAGCCCACAGTCTCTGTACAAGGAGACTCCATTTCCTCAGATCGGTACCCACTGCACATCTCTTCCTGCTCGCTGGAGGCTGGGAAAGGAGAAAGGCTGCTCGGCACGGGCAGGGATGGCAGCCAGGGCAGGGATGGCAGCCAGGACACTGCTCCGAGCCCTGTGCCGAGCACGTGGTGTTGCTGCTCCAGCGCCAGCTGCCAGCTCTGCCCCTGCAGAGTTTGTGCTTGGCCCATACAGCACCCGGCGGGACCACCGAGCTGCTGCAGGCCACGAGGTCCAGCTCCACCTGCCTCTGGAGCTGCCCACAGCCTCCTGCTCGTCTCCTGCCTCCTCTTCAGGACAGGGAGCAGCTCCTGTGCCAGTGGCTTTACCTACATTACACTTACAGAATACACTTTAATGGGCTGGATTTTGGTATGTTAAAGCACTGCCTCACTCTTGGCCTGATCTTGCTTTTTTCTAACAAAAAGATCTCCTTCATGCAAAAAAAAGGTCACCCCCTTCCCCCAGTGAGGGCAGCAAACTGCTGTAGGAGCCCACGTCCATTCGAAGTAAAGCAGATACTAAATAATCACCCAATGGCTTTGTGCACAGGTAGAAGCATCCCAGCCCTGCCTCACTTAGGAGGAAGCATGACATAGCCGTGCAGGACCCACAGCAACACCCGGACCAGCAACAGCCCCACTTTCCTCCAGTCCAGGTTTAAAAGCTCCAGATCCAGCTTCTCTGGGGATACACCGAGTCCCATAAAGCACAATCCTTGCCCTGATGAGCAAACCGGGTGATTTTGCCTCTAATGTTACCCAGAGGAGCGGAGCGCTCTCCTGGTCACCATAAGGTGAGCTCAGCTGATGCTCAGCCTGGGGATGCTCAGCCCCAATGCTGAGCAGAGCCCAGTAATAATGTTTACATCAGAGATAAATTAGGCAGCAAAAGTCATGCCGTCAAGATCAGCCACACCACTTAGGAGATGCCCTGCAAGCACCTGCTTGAAAGGCATCACTAGTGCTCAATTTGTGTTTAAAGGTGATGGTGTGAGGTACCAAGCTGCCATCTGAGCCTTTGCAGCCCTGCCAGAGACTCCCAAGTCTTAGAACACTTCTGAAAATTCAACCCATAGTAAATACCAATTAAGAGCAATAATTTTAGCTCTCAGATCTACAGGTGCTGATTGCTTACGGCTCCCACTGAAGTCAGCCCCATGGGATCAGCACAGCGTGAAATGCTGGAATATCAAACAGTGTTCGTGTGTTTTACAAGCTGTCTCTTTCAACATGGGTATTAATTACAGACAAATATATTTAGGTGTAGAACTGCACTCAAACTGTAACACTCGACATCTCTATATTACATAGCACAGAGCGGCAGAGTACATCTGCTTGCAAAACTGGGCTTTATTTCTTTTCTAAATACAGTTCTATTTTTATAAACAGCTTTATTTAATAAAAATTTGGGGATTTTAAATGAATACACTGGCATGATGTATCCGTCCCATTCTCCCAGAGTGATGCATTGCAGCTGCTGTCATAATGCCCACTAATAGCTGGTGATCCATCTTCCCCTTCCCAAGCGTCACCGTCACCAGTATTATCTGTACCAATATTTATATTCTCTCCAGTCCTTATCCAGACTGAGTAACTCCCAGATCCTGATGAATGTTCCTGCCCGCACCTCTCGGATTGCTGCCTGCCTCTCCACACATCATTCCCCTGGCTCAAGGGCCGTTAGGGAACGTATGGTCGGGTTAATGTCGCAAGCAGGAGCCCGGCTGGTGCGACACGACTGCGGGAGAGCTGCGGGATGCTGCTGCTGGAGCTGAGCCCTGATGCTGCCCAGCAACTGGTCTGGGCCACGTGCAGAAGGAGAACACAGTGTCTTGAGGTGACCCCGGAGCCCCACAGCCTGAGCATCCTCCGGACCTCCTCTCCTCCACACAAGCACAACCAGGCACCACGTCCAAGCCTCAGAGCCCAGCCTGGTGCTGCACAGGGGCCTGCTCTCCTCCCTCACCAAGGAGCCACCCGCTCTGGTCTGCAGCTGGGCATGCACCAGGACATCCCAGTGAGGAACCTAGGAGGCAGCGTGAGGTGCTGAAGGGGTTTCGCTAAATCTCAGGCTGCCTGGAGAAGGACGGGTGTCCCATGGACCCCCCAAGCCTGGCCCTACCCAGAGCTCCTCTGGGCCACCAGGAAAGGGGCAGGAGTGCCCACCAAGAGACAACACAGCGGATTTGCCCACAAAGCTGCCGAGAGCCATATGACACAAACACTGCACCCACCACCTGGGGCCACATCCTGACAGCACCTCGCCACTCTCATGGCTCTATCAAAGAGGCTGAGCCATGCTGTTCCATAAACTCCTGCCCACCCACACCAGTGTAAGCCCTTCCTATCTCTGATTTCTGGCCTCAGGTAAAAACTAGCGACAACTCCCTTGTCTTGGGGCCATCTAGAAAGACACCTCCACTTCAGAGCTTAGGGGAGAGGCACCAGAGATGCTCAAACCCAGCAGCTGTGGTGGTATTAGAACAACACCACCTTTGTCCAGCCGACCCTTATTTATTAAACCCATTCCCAGTACATCTCTGAGGAGCACCAGAGGTGCTGGTTTTATGGGGAGCAGTAAAACGTGCAGATGAGCCTCTCCCGGCGCATGTGCAGCGGCTGATGCTGCTGCTTTGCTCATGTTGATCTGCATCAGTCTCTGCATTTTTTTCTGTCAGGGTTGAAAATACACACCCTCCCTCCCCATCATTAAAAGAGAACAGGCATTGGGATGATTTTAGCCATTGGCAGCCTAAGAACATACTGATGCTAAATGCCATAAGGGAAAGGAAAGCAGGGCAGGTATTTTCCATGTTCAGCACAGACCCCTGCTGTGGGAGGCAATAAATTCAGCATCTCGAGCATGTCACGCTTAGACTGAACAACTTGAGCAAGGAAGGCCATATCTTCACCTTGTTCTTCACAAAGAAAAGCAATTTACTGCTCCAATAAAAGCAGCAGAGCCTGCGAGTTACCCGTGGGTATCGGAGCCTACAATCTACTGCCTGGATTAGGAGATTCATTGACAGCTCTGGCTTTAGGAAAGGGATTTTACCCACCCTTCAGAATTCATGCCAGCATTTGCAATTACTGTTATTGGGATGGATGTAACCAGCTTTGGGCTGGCTGCACCTTGCCTTGCCAGGAAAGCTTTGCGTACCTAAGGCAATTTCAGGCAAAACCAATGCTTTTGGCTGAGCTCCTCCTCCCTGGCCATGCCTGCTCAGTACATGCAGACAGCAGCCATGCAAAGGAGCAGCTCCCTTAGCAGAGGGACCGATGCCAGGCTGCTGCCTCGGAGTGAGGGACAAACAGGGACACAGAAGGAGGGAGCTGGGGAAGGGCAGGGTCCCTCCATGATCCCAGCAGCTCCCGGTGCCATTCCCCCAGACAGGATGCCAAAATTGAGTTAGTTTGAGGAAGAACATCACCGCCCTGGGTGAAGGCACCGGTCCCACTGCTCCACCACTGGGAACCAGCCCGCCAGAGCTCAGCACTAGGCCAAAACAGAGGACACACAGTCTGCATCTGGGCTCTGGGATAAGATGAGCTCTGGACAGCATTGCCCACAGCAGGGGATGGGCACAGATGGCCTGTGATGCGCTGGTCAGTAACCTGCAGCAGGTCCACTATGCTAAAGGGATGCTGCACATCCTGTTTGCAATGACACCGTGGATGAGGGGGGTAAGCAGGGAAGCTCTGAGGGTCTTGAGGGGCACTGAAGAACCTCTTAATCCATAAAAGCTGCTCCAGGAATTTGATGAGTTTGTACCAGGCTCAAGAATTCAAGGATGAGCCCAAGCAAGGCCCTCAGGGCAAACCCACCACACCTCTGCTCTCGCTCTGAACCACCAGAACCACCAGGAAGAGCAGAAGTAAGACGAGGAAAAGGAGAGAGAGGAGCTAAGACAAGACAACCAAAACACAACTCCAAATTTCCAACCTTGTGGCTGAGGTTCAGAGCCAGAAGACCTCAGAGCCCCACCAGGCCCAGGCTGGAAGGGAATGTGCAGGGTCCCCAGGACAGCTGCCAGGCTCCAGTTCACCCCAGGAATCCTCCACTTTCTCATTCTTACTCTGCACTTACAGCTACAAACAGACAGTTCATCTGACCAACCCCCTCATTCATGGTCTCTGTCAGACAAGGACAAGCAGAATCCTGTATCTGCCGCACATCTGGCAGGCTTGGGTTTCAGGGCAAAGGAGTGCAAGATGTGCAGTCCTTGGACTCGAGATCATGCAGGGTTTTAATTAGCCAGATTGTACTTGGATGGAGACACATGTCTGGAAATAGCAGGAGAAGCCTTTTGCCATCTATTCTACTCAGGTCTTATGTTCCCCATTCAAAGTGGAACATTAAAATCCCAAGAATGAGCCTCACACAGTCACAGCAGCTAACATGATCCCAGCAATGGCACTAGCAGCACATATAAAAACCTTTACTGGTGACAAAGAAGACACATTTACAAGTGCAAAGGCTCGAGCTCTGTGTCCCACGGAGCCATTCATTTAACTGGCTGGCATGTGTGGCTTTTCCAACACCACAAAAATCAGGAGAAAAGTGGCAGCTAACTTATCATCTCACCTTGGCTCCTCTATTCAGTACTTCCTTAATGCACTAGAGAAATTCTGCTGAGCACATCACTATTTTGGAAGATACAAGGAGGCAACGCTGGTGACAGCAGCAAAAGAAGCAGGAAAACCTCCAGCAGGAAGCTCGTGGCAGAAGACAGGTTGTTGGCAGAGTCTGTGCCCAACCGAGCTGCATCGCTTGAGAAATTGAGGCCAGGCAGGAGATTTCCTGCAAATCCCTTTCTCTATGGTAAAAGGTTTGGGAACACACCACTATCCCCAGTACTTCCACTAGGGACAAATCTCCAGCGAGCTGCAGCTCAGAACAAGGCCTGCGAACACCGACCTGTGGGATGAAGCTCCCGGCTCCAGCGCAGGGTTTGGTGGGGAGCTGCTTTGCTCAAAACACTGTCTTTGCCTTTTTTACAACACCGCAACTTCTCCCCTCAAAGCAATTCACTTTGAAAGGGATAAAAAAAGAGGCAGAAATTATGCAAATTAAATGTTTCATGACAAACCATTCACAGCAATTCTGCCCGCCTGAATTCTTCAAACAGCTACCAAACAACCCAAAACCCACCCCACATGGTGGGTGCAACCCACCAAACCTGCTGGGCTTTCTGTCAGCGCAGAGGGACAGTGCCATGAAGTGCAGAAGGTTCATGACAGAGAACATTCTGGTGCTGTAAAGAGGACCAGAATTAAAGGCTCTCATCAGTTTAATGAGAGAAAATAACTGGAGAGAGCTTAAATGGCAGCAGAGCAAATCTAACTTAAATGTGAAGTGTAACTCTGGAAGCACCAGAATGGTTTGGGGCAGCTGAAACAGCCATCCAGAGACGGAAAAGCGGTCGGTGGGGAGGATGCTCAGCAGCAAGGTGAAAACACCCAGCAGCCATGTGGAAGCAGCAGCTCCCATCCCTGCAGACCTGCAGGAGCATCCTCAGCACAAGCACCAGGGTCACCGATTCCAGGGGCCAGCTCCCGTGAGCTCCCCCAGCCCGGCTGGCGCGCTGGGGTCAGGGCTCGCTGAGACAGAGCAGGCAGCAGAGGGGACACGGCCCTTTTCTGCTCCTCCCAGCATGGCTCAGGCTCCAATCACACCGGCTGCCCTCACCATCTGCCCCGACCCTGCCATCTGCCCGCGCAGCAAACTGAGGGGCCGGCGGGCTGAGGGCAGGGAAACGGAGAACTCCCAAGGTCCCCTGACGCCCTCCATTCTCCCCTCCCCTTCCCACCACCAGCTGCTCTCTTGGCTTCTGGGTTGGATTTTTGTTGGGTTTTTTTTTTAATGAATAGCTGTTTCCAGGCCATTCTCTGCCTTGACCTGCTGGTGGCTGACCCAGCGCCGGGGAGCTGCATGCAGCTCAGTGTAACCCCTGCGACAGCCCAAAAGTGAACACCAAACTGCTCCATTTAAGGTTGAAATGAAGAGTTTTGATACTCTCCAAAACATCCACTTTTACTAGCCCCAAAAATGTCTTCTTAGAACCAGCTCAATATTTAACCTGAGCTTATCCCAGCAGCACAACACCCAGAGAGAGCTCCCTTTGTGACACTCCTCTCTCCCAGGGGTGCTGAGCCCACCGGGATCATCCCTCCTGCAGGCTGGGCACTTGCAGCAGCACCTTTTACAGTGGTTTTATGGACAGAACCATTCATCCTGCCAAAATGATCCAAAGGGCAAAAATAATCACTCAGCTGCACGAATACACCATGTTAGTGTGGAAAAAACACCCAAAGGCGGAGGGGTCTCTCCTGCAAAAGGGAGGATTGCTGTGCCCAGCTCGGTCATGGCTCCTTCCATGCACTGGGTCACCTCACTGCTGCTTGTGAAAATCACTTCCTTGCCTCCAATGAAGCATTTCGGATGCACTTGGATCTTCCCAAGGCTGCTGGATCATCAGCAATATTAAATGCTAAGATGCTGGATGGACTGAATCATGCCCAGCTCATGAATGATGCCTTTGTTCAGTTGTTTGGAGATCGGCAGCAGCGAAGAAAGAGCTCTTCTCATGCGGTCCCGCATTTGCCAGCACCCAGCAGCGGTGCCCAGCATGCACCATTGTGACCAGCAAGTGTCCAGTGAAAGTTTCCTTGTCAAGCACAGAGAGACGCTCCTTGTCAAAGGAGAAAGGGGAACTCTTGCTGATGGGTCTGCAGGCAGCGGGACAGCAGCACTCGTGCTGAGGGGCTCTCGGAGGTTTCTACACTTAGGAGTGAACTACATCGCTGTTCCATGGGTTGTGTTTCCATGCACAACCTGGCTGCACCAGCAGCGCAGACCTGGATGAAGGAATTTGTGCAACACACCCATGATTTACAGGCGCCTTCCCCCAGGGGCCCTAACTGAAGATGTAAAGAATCGGATTTTGCAAAGAATCAGAGAAAAGGGAAAGTTAGAAATTGGAGACAATGTGGGACAAAGCAGAGTGATTGATAAGGAATAAACCTTGAAGCTATCCGAGCGCAGGACATGGGCATCCCAGACCCTCTCACAGAGGAACCAACTCTCAGCCATGAGCAAAGGTCCGAGAAACAGTTTGGGAAGCTTCACACGGACACCCTGCAGGAGCCACCGGCGCTGAGTGTGAGTTCACACACAAACCTTTCTCCAATTAAAAGCACATCTATGTGTGAGAATCAGGAATTTAAAACCCAATATTAAAGGGATTTTGAGAACTTTAAGAGAGAGGGAGAAAAATGTTCTTGAAAGGATCTCTTTATAAGTTAAAAAGTTATTAAACTGTAGCTGCCGGAGCAGACGGTGAGCAGGGGCTTCCAGGGTACTCCCTTCCCTCGGCTAGTAATTTATGATTTACTTTTGTAATAACTGAAGCCATAAGGAACTCATTGGATTAAGGAGCCTTATTATTTATGTTGTGGAACAATAATATTTAACTGTATAAAGCCACATATCCACCCAGGCAGACTTTCCCTCCAGATGAAACAGACTGCACTTCATAAGTAAAACCCCGGCCGGCGGGAACGCTGCCATCGAATTCCAATAGCGCCCGTGTCTCACCGCGTACGTTGTAGTTCAAGGTTGCTTTTAAAAGCCTGTTATATCATCACCATGGGCAGCAAAATACCAGAGACTCAGACAAACACAGACACAGAAACCGCAGCAGCATCGCCCCACATCCCACCAAGCACCAGGGACAGGCGGGACGGTCGCCTGCCCTGGGGCTGGCTGGTGTGGGCTGAAATCACTCACAGGGGATGCAGACCCACGTGCCAGCACCCGCACAGCCCCAGAATGCCATGTTGGGGAGCAGCACTGAGTTAGCAATGGGTACCCCCCGGGTCCCAGCGAGCAGCTTGGCTTCAGCCGGCACAGAGGATGGATCCCATCCTGGGGTCTTGCAGCTAACGAGGGGTTTAGCTGGCAGAGGGGCTCCCCATGGGCTCAGGCCTGCAAGCCCCCTAATGAGCCCCCTGTACACTCAACCCAACTACAAGTGATGTCTCCCAGGGCTCTGCGTGGGAATAGACAGACTACTGCAAGAGCACAAGGATCTCCCAGCATGATGATCAAAGCAGCCGGCACAATTCTCCCAGCCCCGCTGTCACCTTTCATCCCACTTTGCTGGACCCATAATGCAACTTTTCCCTTTCCACGTCCCCCCATGACAAGGTGAGGCCACTTACTCTGCCAGCTCCTCCAAGCTCCGATACACATCGTCATCATTTTCCGTGGTCTCCTCCGATGGGAAGGGTCTGGGGAAGGAGAGGAACAACAGTGTTACTGGTGTGTCCCCCTGCAGCAGGTCCCCATAGCCCCAGCCCAAGGCCCCCCCCTGGGCAGAGGGCGTTTCGGAAAAAAACACTTATTGCAAATACATTTTTTCCTATGGAGGCATTAGGCAGGATGAGCCCATCCCCGCTGCTCCCCGCTGGCAGCGCTGGTACGGCAGGACAAGCAGCCAGGAGAGGCTGGTTCACCGCAGGGCACCGGCTGAGCACTGCATCATCTAACAGCACCTCAGAGACCTGGCTCCGAGCCGCCACTCTCACTGTGCTGGTGCTGCACAAAGGACTTGGTACAAATCTCATCGAAGTCTGCGCTGGAGTCGCTGAGCAAGAGAAGCACCTTCCTGTCCCCCGCCATGGAGCCTCTCTACCTGTGAGCTCCTGCCCTCCCAGCCAAGGCACTCTGAGCTGCTTCCCACCAGCGTCTCCCACTGCTGCCAGCAGCCGATCCCACCAGGATGAATGAGTCCTTAACAGACCCTGGCCTTCCTTGTCCTAACAACTTTGTGATAGCTGAAAAAAGTTAAAACCCGGGGGATGAGTGAAAAGAGACCGAAAGGGCAAAAGGAAGGGGGGAGAAAACAGATTAAAAGAGATGGGGAGGGAGTAAGGGGAATACAAGAATTCCTTGGCTCGTTCCAAAGTAATAACCAAATAATGTATGAAGGAGATGAAAAATACTGCTTTAATTAAACCCAAAGTATTATTGCTGGCACAGGGCCATGCGGGCTGCGGCTCTGCAGGGCTGGATGCACCTTGTGGCTGCGCCGGGCTCCCATGGTCGGACGAGCCCTGCTCCAGCCGGAGCCAGCGAATGTGTCTGCAGCTTGACCTGGCCCTGGGGCACCACAGTGGAGGCAGAGAGGGGTCCCCAGGACGCTGATGCTGTGGGGAGCAAACCTGGACACATGTGAACTCTTAACTGCCCCAAAAGCAATTTCCTCCTCTTCCCTCCACCCTCCTTGTTTCACAATACATTGCCTCTCCTGAAGGATTCAAACATAGAGCCTGGCTAGCCCCCGAATGCACTATTTTTGGATCCTGTCTCCAGTATGAATTCACCTTCCCCCCTCGGCTTTACTTCACCTTTTCTTTAAGGAGCAGATTCAGACAAAGTGTTTTGAAATAGTGCTCAAACCTGCAGCGAGTTCAGTTAAAACCACAACCAGGTGGTGAGGCCGAGAGGGAAAAGTGACCCCAGCCCCAGGGCAGGGCGATTTCATGCTCCAGCAGCTATCCCAGCTGCCGTGCCCTGCGCGAGACGCAGACCCACGGAGCCTTGAACCATGCCCATGTGCAAAGCACCAACGCAGAGGGAGGACAGCGATGGGTGGGAAGAGCAAATGGGGCTGTGCTGGCTCTCACAGTCTCATGACAAGGCCAGTACCATTGGGCAATTGTCCCGACACCCCAAATCTGGCACAAAGCTGCCTGTGCATTTGTGGTTGGGGGGGATGCCCATTTTGGAGAGAAGCTGCAAAACACAAAGGTGCAGTGAGAGGCTGGAGGCACCCAGGATCTCCACCAAGCCTGTGTTTCCCCTCCCCTGCTGTCCCCTGGAGGTCAGTGACAAACACAAGAGCCATGTGAGGCACAGACAAAAATGTCATCAGCTCTTCCTGCAGTGACAGACCCCATCACGGGAACCGGTCTCGGAGCTCAGCCCCAACAGGCGAGGGGGAATGGCATTTCTCCAGTGAGACAGGAGGAATCGGGGGTAACCTCTGCTTAAAGACCACTTGTTAAAAGAATAAAAGATACAACCCACTGCCAGGCACGACCTCCTTTCTTTTACACGCATCTTCTGCCCTTAATCTCTATTTCCTTCTCCTTTGCTCACCATGCCAGAAAGAAAGTAAAAGAGCCACAAAGAATATTAAAATCACAAGCACATATTTCCAACCATAAATCTGGGCTTGAGGTGTAATCAGTTCCTGTGATAAACCTTCCCATGCCAGACAAGGAGACAGCAAAGAGAGAAAAATACCTTCTAATGAGAGTTTCATGGGGACAGCAGCTCCATCAGCCCCCGGCTTCACCTTGACCATCGGTAAAGCACCGGCGTGAAAGTCAGGGCAGGGGAGGAATTAATAACCTGTATCTCTGCAATAGCAGCTAATGGCTAAATAAGGATGCACAGAACGCAATTAGAAGGGAAGTCACGGGAGAAGAGGATTACCAAATGGACCGTCTAAAACCTGGAGCTGAAGGATGGGTGTTTGTAGGAAGCCCGGGGTTCGCTGTGCTCCTGCCTCCCCCTGCTGCCGCGGCACGAGCAGCTCCGCAGGAGCCTGAGCCCACTCAGGGGAAGAGCGAAAGCCCCAGAAACATCAAACACCCCCGAAACAGGCTCTCAGAGATAATAAACCTCCCAGAGCAGACTTCTTCACAAACAAACCCCACAGCATTCAGCAGCATCGCTCCCAGAGATCAAAGAGGAGAACGAAAGTGGGATCAATCTGATGTGTTTGTGTTAGCACCTAGAAGAGAAGAAAAGACCAAGTAATTTGTTCTGGAGTTTAGAGAGAGCTTCTCCTCTTGAGGACACAACTTAGAGCAGATGATCGCTCTCGACACACGATGCAAAGCACCCCCTTGATCTTACAAGACATTTAGGCTACTCTGCGTGTTGGAGACTTGCACACATGCAGCACACAGCGCCCTGCAATGCAACATGCTCTGACAAGGAAAGGCAGGAGCAGTCCACAGCCACGGAACAGCACACAGGGATGATCAATCACTATTCCACAGGCACCTGATGCAGAACCCCTGCCTTGCTCTTGGCGGTCACTTGGGTTGCCCATGATCCATCCCACGCCGTATCCTCACCAGCCACCCCATGACCCTCTCTGCGGGTGAAGGCGCAGTGCGATGCGCTGCCTGGCTGCACTCTCCTCTGAATTATTTAACGGCAAGAGTCAGGTAGGCTGCAATTCCAACAGCAACAGCAGAAAGACTGATTTATTTATGAACACATTTCAGCATCTGCGTGCCCTGTCCTAGCAACTGAAGCCAGCTCTTCACCTCTGTGGTACCATCACAGAGAATACAGAGGGTCAGGGATGGGTCAGCTTTAGTCTGATAATTGTGTACACCAGCACCTTAGCCTCAAATCCAATGTGTGACCAAGCAAGGAGGATCTGGCATCATTTATTTTCTGTTTTCCCTGACTTCATTCTGATTTCCTGGGGTCAAACACCAGCCCTGGGAACAGAAAGCGTGACGAGAAGCAGGCAGGGTGGGAATGTCCCACTCGCTGCCCTCCATCCCATGGAGCTGCTCCCGCCCGAGGCCGCTGGCGGTGGAGATGCTCTGTCAGGCAGATCTGTGAGCAAGTTTTCATGACTTGTGAAAACGCCACAGGAGAGTGAAGGAGCTGGTTCAACCCCTGCCAGGAGCGGGACTCCAGCCTCCACCACCAGCAGGATCATCTCTCCCTGTTGTCCTAAGCCCAGCGATCACATTTGAGTGCTTTAAAAAGCAGGCGGAGTACACGAGACCCATGAAACGTGAGCTGCTCCCATCTGCTGCCCCGTCTGCGAGGGATTCCTTCAGCAATGGAAAGGACCAGAGCCTCAGGCTGGTGCAAAGCAGCTTCCGCGGCTCTGCTGGGATGGACAGGGCTGCGCTGTCCTGTCTTCCTGAGTCTGGAAGAAAAATGTTTCCATAGCATGGTATCTACAGGCCATAATTACACCTTGCAGTAGCTCACACACCCCATAGCTGTGTGTACAGATCCTCCACAACTCTGTTTTGAAGAAAGCACTGCAGCAATGCAGAGAAAACCCATGGGAGTCTGTGATTTTACCAAGATTCTGGACCTCAGGTCATGCTTTCCATTAAGTTTGGGTATGGAGTCCCAGCTCCCTGTTTCCAGACGTGTCTGTCCCATTGCTGAGACTTAATGGTGCTTCAATCCCAAAATACGTGTCTCCGGGGAAAGTGCTCAGACCTTGGCTGTTCATAGCACATCATTTTGATCACTCCAACCTTCCCCCTTTCTTTTTTCCTCCTCTCTATCTCCAGGCAAGTCGATCTCTGAGCATGGGATCATCCCATCTCGTGACCGTGGGTCCCTTATCAGCCATCGGTGCTGGCACCCCGGAGCAGTGTTGCGTCCCTGGGGAACGCTGTTGTGCCCTCTCGAGCACAGGAGCTGTCCAAAGAAAACCATGGGGGTTCTGCCAGATGCTTACACACAGCTGAAAGCGCATTCATTCATCAGCAGCTTCGGTGGGATCAGGCGGATTAAAGCAGCTTCTAATTTACTGATGTAGCAAGAGGTGACTGCTACTGACACAGCCGACCAGGGAAAAGCAAAGAGGTGACCTGGAGCTGCTTCTCCAGCCCCACTCTCGACCCAGGCAGCAACTCCAAGTTTTGGTTCCCATCTGTGAAGTGGGAACAGAGTCAGAGAACGATTTTGGTCAAGTGCTGCGAGATGGATGAAAACCAGGAGATTAATGCCCAAGAGCCATTTTTATAAAGCAGATTGGAATCAATTCTTTCGCTGCAGAACAAGACACACTGGAGCATACCAAAAGCTGCTGAATTTAATTAAAATCATACTATTGTGTTACATTACTCATCTCTGGAAAGAAGCGCCTCATGCTGTGCCAAATTTTAGACACGTCCTCTGAAAAATTATGATTTGCTTTTATTTGTGGTCTGGAACTTGCAAAAATTCTCACAAGATTAATTCTGATGGAAATTCAGTGGGGAAGCAGCAAGCTGCATCATCAGATAACAGAGATGATGATTCTGCAGGGGAGTACTCGCAGCGCTCAACACAGTGCACTGCAGTGCCCAAGGGTTAGCTGCGTGCCCTGCTTTATCTTTAGCTCAAATCTGAACCGAGTATTTCTGGAGACTACGAGACAAGAAAATAACAGCTCGTATAAATTTATGTTTCAACACATTATCGCATCTTTAAAAAATTCTCATGTCCCAGTGCTTTGCTCAAGAAAGCGGAATGATTTTCTCCACACTTCAGCTCCATGTTGATGATAACAGATGGATAAAACCAAAAGGGGAATCCAGAAACATCTTTCTCAAGAAGAAAGAGGAGAAAAAACTCAGCCCCAAGCCGTCTGGGGTAACAGCACAACCAGTCACTAGGAAACGATTTGACCCAGGTTAAAGACCACTCTGGGCAGGCGGCACCACTCACCGGGGAGCACAGGGATAACTCATAGGATGGACAGACCTGGGAGGTACCCCATGAACTTTAGCAACATCTCCACAGGGGTCTGCAACCTCCTCGCTTTGGAAAAAGCTGCTGAAACAAAAACCTTGAAACACCCATTTTTTAAGTTGTGGCAAAGCAGCACAAGGAAATCTTTTAACAGGTCGAGGAGCAGTTCCTCTGCTGTACCCAAGCCCCCGCAGTCCTATGGAACACGCCAATAAAAACAAGTAACTACCTAAACATCTACCCCTGTGGCTTCCAGAGCAGCACCCACACTGCTCTCTGCACAAAACCAGCACCAGCATGTCCCGGCCAAGTGGGGTCCTACTGTACAACGTAAACCAGATCTGAATAACACCTCTGCTGAGCAGCACCTTCTGTGGTCCACAAGGAATAAAAGACGTGCACTTTCTGCTCTCTGGAGCGGTGCAAAGGGACATGGTTTGTCCCAGAGCATCTGAGTGTGCCTCTCCTTGGGCTTAGCTCAGGTGTCCCCTGTCCCCCCATGCTGGAGACCCCAGTTTGGGACAAACTGAGCCTCAAGCCCTTTACCCACACCTGGGACAAGGGCTGCATTTCAGAGAGACCTTTCCAGCACCTCTGACTGTCAGCCCATGCACTGCCCCTGCTCATCAGAGGAAGTGGATGAGCAGCCATGAGGCAGGCGCACCCCAAAACCCAGCGAGCCCCACGTGTGACTGTTCAGCAAAGCTGAGCACATTGGAACTGTATCTTCATTATGGAAAGCTGCTGGTGGGGAGGGGGCGAGAGAAACTGCCTTTGCTTTTATTAGCAGATGCTTACGGGGTGACCTCAGCATCTCCCAAGCCTACAAAGCAGCCGCGCAGGAAAACATGTCAATGATATTTTTCAGGCTCTCTGAGGAGCAAGCCTGTGAGGATACATACTTGCCAAAATAAATGTGTTAAAAACGTTTTTAGCTGGAAAGGAACTGCTTTTAGCCAAGGATCCTGCTCACTGACAAGGGAGGAAGCCTTACGGTCACTCCTAAAGAAGGCTTGTCCATGTCACAAGAAACCATCTCCACTCAACCCCTGGCTCACGAGGTCTGTGACTGGACCTCCGTGGACCTGTGCTGGTCAGTTCCAAGACTGGTCCCAGTTCCCGACTCCCTGGAGCACAGGAGAGCTCTGCGCAGCAACCATAGGTGTTTCCAGACACAGATTCCTTCCACAGCCTTCTCCATCAATTTTAGAGCAATGCTTAAAGCACCTATGATGGGTACACCATGGCAGTAAAATACTAACGGGCAGAGTGCAATTACAGAGAGCACACTGGCAATGAATAAAACAGCCCTCGTAAAACCAACCTCACAGGAGAAGAGGTCCCATAACTCCCTCCTCACCAGAAGACATTTGAGGTCTCAGTCGACAGTGACTTTAATTGCTCACCATCTCCACACACGGCTGGACCCACCTCCTGTGTGAGCTGCCCAGAGGCAGAGACCAACCTGATCAGCATGATGCCTCCATCACAGAATCTGCTCTGCCACCTCAGGGCATGTGATATGCAGAGGTCAAACACCCACAGAACCAGCATCTTGGCTTCTATTTCTGTATCTGTTTAAATGCCAGGTAAACCTCTGCCCAGGGCAATGGGCTACACTCACTGCGTCCGCGCTGAGGGGAAACTAATGTCACTTGTTCTGCCAACAACTCAGCCAGCCTCAGACCTAAGGGGGTCCTGCCTTTGTCCCCAGGATGGGGAAAACACAACCAGTCCCTTCTCCTTCCCTCCACCGCCCAGCCAAAGCACGGCCACTGCTCCCGCAGGAGAAAACCTCCCCGTGACAAACAGGGCTCACCCCAACTCCCCATTTGCAAATGTTTTTACATCTATTTTATTAACTGCGGGGTCTTCTGAAGAAAGTCACTGAGAGGTTCACTTCATATATAAAGGATTTACTCAGATTAAGGGCCTCAGTGAAAGGCCTTTGAACACTCCAACTCCTTCCCGTTTTCAGATGGTTTCACTGTGCACACATTAAAAATGCAGGCAGGCAGCATGAGCCAATATTCCTTAACCTCCCGCTTCGCTTGCAAAACTTGGCTTCCAGGAAAAACATATATCTTGGGGAGATGAAAACACACGTGTCCCCCTACTCACAGCTCATGTTGAGCCCACGGAGCTCACAAGCACAAGATGGACAATGGCCAGAGCCCAGCAGACACCAGGACATGCCATGGGCAGCAGGAACAGCCAGGGCTGCAGCAGGGAAGTGGTAACGGAAAAAAAGGCTTCAAGGAAAAATAAATCCTGGTTTACTGGGACCTGCAAAAAGGAGCCCTGTTGTCCTCCAGAGAGCAGCATTCACTGGTGAGAACTTGGAAAGAGTGAGAACTCATGCTCCAGAGCACGGGAAACCCTTTGCACAATACCCCAGTGCGATCACGCTGCTCCTGTCTGCTACAAAATCCTCCCACCAACGTGGAGCATTTTTAGTGCCCCGTAAGAAGCAGGGTAAGGACTTAGTGGGACACGAGTGAGGTCTGTGGTGGGAGCTCCCAGTGTCCTGGCTGTAAAATAAAATCTCTTGTTCAGCAACAGCCATGACGGGCAAGGAGCACGGTGGTAACTTCTCCCTGAGAGTGCTGACAGTCCTCCAGACAGAGCAGGAAAGGATGAGAAACAACAGCATTTAAACATATTCTCCTCTCCTTAAGCAATGGGCAATGCTATACAATGGGGATCTTTTCTTTGTCCCCACATACAACAGCTGTGTAAGACAGTGAACAATGAAAACTCCAGGAAAAGGGAATTAGCACCTTTCTGCAGGACCTGTGCTCCCAAACCAGATCAAGGGCAGCGCTGCCAAGGCTGCGTGCGCCCAGGGAGCAGCAGGTCTCCTGTCCCACAAGCCAGGTGAACAAAGGCTTTTCTCCCCTCCCCATTTCTGAGACTCACACACAAAACTAAGGGATTTGCCCAGGGCCACGTACAGCACCTGGGGCAGAGCAAAGATCCTGCTTTCCCTTCCACACATCTTCGCTTTCATGAATCCACTTTCCCTTCCGCGCATCTTTATCCACAAAACTATCTTTCCTCCGAATGCCTTAAAGAGAGGAAACATGCCTTTTTCTAGGAGGCACCAATAAGCCTTGTGCCATCAAGGGGCTTTTTACGTGGGAACTACCCAAAAAATAACCCAGTGTGGTGGTGGTGGTCCTGGCAACTACACGCTGCTTCAGCAAGCGGGAAACGCCGTCTGTGCTCCTCATACAGTCTTGTGCAAGAGAGAAATGTGTTTTACCACCATTAGGGACCATCCCCTGCTCGAGGGAAGCCAGCGATGCACCACACCACAGCAGGACACTGATAGCTGCAACTACTGAAACCTGCACCATGGCTAGAACAGAGCAGGGGAGGACGGACACAGGGGCTGCAATAGCTGCACCGGATCAAGCGCAGCCTCAGCAGTGTGCTGCGAACACAGCATTGCATCAGACATCATTTTCTGCCATGTTTTGCTGCTTGTAGCTTGTTTCTTGGAAGAAACTCTCTGCCATCTCAACACAGCTATCCTGATAGCTATCTGATTTACACTGTGAAACAGGGCTTCTCTGGCAAGGTTCATGTATCCAGGAATTGTTAAGACAGAAAGACTATTTTTGTTGTCACTGAACAGCATACAAGATTGATTTCTGTTTTTCTACCCTACCTGCCATGAAACTTATTTAAGAACAAGTAATAGGCTCAGGAATTTATTTCATTCTTAATTTGTGTGATCCTGATTCTTAGGCCCCAAAATAGGGGATGGAGCAGAGCCACGCTCGTGCACCATCCCAACTGCACTGTATTTACCAGGGTTTTGAGCACCATGCCTAAGCCAATGCGCCTTTCGCATTTATTTCAATGGCAGCATCCTCACAGCGGGAGGGAAGGTCGGGGGCACCCAGCATCAGTGGGGACTCCAGCGAGCTGAGGGCAGCGGTGGCTGATGTGACCAGCCCCATTGGGGAGCCAGAGCTGCTGCTGGTTCCCACAGATTAAATTAATTCATCTGAGATTAGTTTCTGAGGCTTTTCTGGTGGTGTGGCAAGAAATCACCTAATCAAAAGGAAAGAACAGGCAGGGACAGACAAGGCAAGGGCTCTCTGCCCACAGGGACAGCGGTGAGGTGGGAGCAGACACCCCCAGGAAGGGATTTTCCAGCTAAAGGAGCAACAGCGTTTCCTGTTCTCGCAGAGCTGGCAGTGGGGAGGAGCTGGGTTAATGCACAGGAAAACAGGGTTAGAAGCAAAGACCTGCTAAGCTCTGTGCTATTCTTGTGTAATTATGGTGCCAAAGGCTTCCAAGATAAGGGATTTTAGTGGGAACTGTAAATGCTGGTTGTAAAATGAAGAAGAAAAAGCCACATATCTACAAGAACAGCAAAGCCTCCCTGCCCTACATCCCAGCTATTGCCAGCCCTGGCAGCAGGAGACCTACAGAGAAACAACAGGGATTCAGCCAAAGCCTTCCCAGGGCACGACCAGCTCCTTCATCCTCTGCAGGACACCGGGACACCCCTGCCTGGAAGGGCTTTGCCGGGGCTGACACAGTGGAGCCTCTCCCAGTGATGCTTAAACCCAGCCCTGGCAAAGGCACCGCAGCCTGTGTGTGGGTTCCCCCTCGCCCTCCGCCTCCCAGCGCCTTGGATGTTCCTTTCCCTTAAAATAATAATCACTGCATTGCTCAGGGCTACCCTTAATAATAAATAGTCCTTAACTTACAGCACGTCTTTATTTCTCAAACCTTCACCCCCCAAATCTCCCCCCAAGTCCTGGTGGGATCTGTCAGATTTGTGCTTAACAGATGGGAAGGCTCCAAGTTTGTTTTACACGTGAAAAGCTGTCTCCCTCCAGCAATATCAGTGCAGTTAAGGCAGTGAAAATAAGTTCAGACAGTGGAAATGGAGGTGTGGGGTGGTGGGCACGGGCAGAGGGGGGCTCATCCACAGCATCCCCACAGCCTGGCTGCAGCTGTGCTGGCCCTGGGATGCAGACACAGACCAATGCCATGATACACCCTGCCACAACAGCATTACATGTTCTGCAGGGAAAAGCGAATGTGTTCTACGGCTGGGGAAAAGAAACAACCCCCCAGAAAAGGAGAAAAGGTACCTGAGGCTGAGAACTCGTCCCAGTTGTGTCTGTGGTCTTAATGAGATGTTGCCAGATTAATAATGAAAACACACACTAACAAGAAAACCAATTGCAAACCAGTTTTGCAAGGAATTGAATAAAGACCATGATAACAGCTCTGCTTAACAGCGCTGTGTGCTGGTTTCTATTCCTCCCCCTTTGCTCTTTCCACTACCAGAGGAGGAGCAGCCCCGCAGCCCAGCGGGGGCACCAGGGGTGGTTCGCTCCTTACCTCCCTCTGCCCGCACAGCACTGACGTGTCTTTGTCAAAGCCAGGAAGACATTTTCCAGTGGCCAGTGACTGAAAGGCCACCTGAGCAAGGTGGGGACAGTGGGGTGACACCACAGCTCCATGGGCAAGGCAAAGGGCGCTGCTGGCTTTCCGGGAATCCCACTAAACCCACCCGCTGCCCCCCCAGCAGGCACATCACACACAACTCATGACACTTATTTTCTTTGTAAGCTGTTCCTGAGCAGCCTGTGAGGTGCTTTTACGTGTACCCAGTTACATCCCAAAGGCATCCTTGATGTCTGTTTAACCCTAATATATGTAGCTTCTAAAGAGCCTAATGTGATTAAATATTAGCAATATGGATAGGGAGAGATAAAAACATCATTTAAAGCATCAGGTTGAAAAGGATCTTACCTAATTCCTTTGGTTTGAGCAATATTGTGGAAGGAGAGTCTGGATACTGCAGAGATCACCTGGAGAGAGAAAAAGATGCTGATGCGCTTATTGATGACAGAGGAAGGTTTGGTGGGAACTGGAGGACCCACAGCCTGAACACCCATCAAAATGGGTGAGCTCCAGTCCACCACCAGTGTCACAGTACGGTGCCACCAGAGCTTGGGAGACACTGAATGCAAACACTGCTTTTGGTTCTATTAATGAGCTTAAAAGACGTTTAACCCTTGGCTATAAAGCTACCCATTCAACAGCATTATCCGAGGAAACTCCATCCCACCACTCAGATAACACATGCAGACCTGCTTCAGTAGGTTTTATGCAACACTGAGAATCACCGAAAACCCCTCTTACTCCTGTGTTTTATTACAAAAGGTTTATAGCTCCTTTCGTCTCTCCCACACAAAATGATCTTATTGAGGCAACGTGCCAAGACTGAAGGGTTTTGACTTCTTGCATTTCAGTACAGATGCATCATCAGCTTGTCAGAGGTGAGCACAGACCATCGCCCTTCCCTGGCAGAGAGCAGCCAGAAGTGATTCAACAATGAAGTATTTTCATCAGCATCTCAAACAGGAACAGTGAGAGACCGGCTCTCCCTGAAAGCTCCAATTCCTGGTGGAAGCTTTAATTGTTACACAGAATTTTCAATGAAAATTTTTCAGTTCTCAACCACGAGGAATGGTTTCAGCCCCTTACATGTTTTACTCTTGCCCAAATTCATCATTTCAAAGCTAGATTGAAAAAACAAACCTATTAGTTTTGGGCTGGTTTCCCACCCCCTGACATGAATAGAGATGTCTGGATCCAGGACATGGATAAAGGGCTTCCTGAGAGGTCCGGGCTGCCCAGGGCCCCAGCCCTCCCCCAGGCACACAAACCTGAGCACCATGGGGGTGCCGCTGCCTGGAGCTGCCCTGCGCCCAGCCCAGCGGCACCCATCAGTGCTGCCTTCTTTAGGGACCCGTGCTGGGGGATGCTAAAGCACCTCCACACGCGTCACCCAGGGGAGCACAAGCCCCCAGTGCCTGACTTCGCTCCTGAGGCTGCTGCTGGTACTTGAAGCCTTTCTCCACCCCACATTATTACTCCAGAGCATCAGAGTTGCATCAGGGATCCTCATGCAAATCCTTCCCGCTGCCAGAGCCACGCTTGGGGGGATGGACACACGCAGCTCCTCGGGACTGAGCAGCTCCTGCTGCAGCAGACCCTGCGCCAAATCCCATCTTCTCCTCCACCTCTTGCGACCTTCCTCCCTTTAATTTTCCTGCTCCTTTACCGTGAGCTCCAGCTGCTGCTGCCCCACGCGTGGTCCCGAAGCTGGGGCAGCAACAAAGGAGCTGCCACAGTTTGGTATTTAGGGTTGACTTTCACACGGAGAACAGAGATGCTGAATTATTCAACAAGGCACATGACTCTGTGAATGTCAAAACTTGGCCAAGTTTCTCCCTGATATAAGATGTCACTAAGAGAAGTTCAGCACAGAAAGAAGCTCCAGAGCAAGAGGGAATTTTCCTTGAGCCTGGGATGCTCTATTGCCCCTGTGCAATGCTTCTTGCAAGAGGGCTTCACCAAAGCATTCTTCCACATCTTTGAGATGTTGCCTCTGACATTTCCTGGTAAGCAGAGGATGGGGATGAAGGATTTCTTTAATTAGACAAAGCATTACTTTTGCTACTGCTGTCATGAGCGTATTTTGGCCAATTTCTCTTCTCAAAAGCCCATCTGGAGAGCTACCAGACCATCACCCTGGCATGCCTGGTTTTGCAGGGATGCCCTGGAGCCACTGATCACAGACCATAATTACTGTGCAGCTCGAGGAGGAACAGTAAACCTTCCCAAGCAGAAATTCAGAGCCACGAATGTAAACGCAGTGAAGTTCCTCATTTTACTGCAATCTAACCAAAAGCAGCTCTCCTGGCACAAAGCTCCCAGTGACATTGCCACCTCCATGGGAGGTGTTAAGCAAACCTGGCTCTCTGAGTCCCTTTCACACCCCATCTCTCACATGAGACTGTCTCTTGTGTGTCCTGGCTTTGAGGAGCATCAAGCAAAGATGTGGCTTCTGGTAACATCATGTTTCAATGAGCAAACCTGCCCTAGAGAAACCCAAAGGGGCTGGGGAAGCCCTACTTGCAAAACACATCCCTCCTGGTGCTGAGGTGCACACTGTTGTTTCAGTCTGCATTTTTAAATAAGGTTGGCTTTGCCTTTAGAAATGACATAAACAGCAACAGGAAAAAGCAAGTTAAAACAGAACCAGGAGTCAAAGAAATCGTCACTCCCCAGATTGTCAGCAACTTAAAACACCACTCCAGGCACGTTATTAAATCTTTGTGCCACAGTCTCCCATCTCTAAAATTCTCCCCAGTTAGGGAGAGGAGGTGGGACTCGGTTCATTAGCACCCAGGAAAGGCTCCGAGGCTTGTCAAGGCAGAGCCATGGCATGGAGCATTGCACAGCATCGCTGCCCGCGAGCGGTACCTGCACAGGCTGAGCCCAAACAGGGCACAGAGGCTGGAGAGCCACTGGCACCCCCGGTCCTGCTCCCACGGGGCTTAAAATAGTCCCAGGGAAGTCCTGGGCTGACTGAATGAGTCTCTTCTGTGGTCTATTATTAGACTTCTGAAGTAAAAAATCAGTTTATGAATCAGACGGTTATACCGCAGGGTTTGACTTCCAGGGAGATTTAAGAGAAAAGCACACTGTTCTCCATGCCAACTACTGCTGCTTTGTTCTTGCATGAAAAGCCCCAAGCACTGAACATCCCAGCACATCAAAGCCCAGGACCTGGTTCCAGCGACGAGGCAGCACTCACCAATGCGCTTCCCTGTGCTCCAGCTCCCAGAGCAGTGCTCAGGCACAAGAGCAAAGCAACCCACTTCGAGGCATCGGGTACAAAGAGCCTCCCTGAGCTTGGCATCTCCAAAAGCATTGCTGGACAGCAACTGTCCCAGCATCAGGGAGTGTTTTTCCAACAACTCCTCGTGCTAATGCCGTAGCCAAGAGCAAGAAAAGCCAAGTGCAACCCCAGCTCCTCTTACAGCTCCTGCGCTCCAGCCCCCAGCCAGGGAAGTGCTTAAGCATGCATTCAAGGATAAGTAATCCTCTCAATTTCAACAGGATTAAACAACATTCTTAAAAGTAAGTCAATCCTTGCGTGTTTGCTAAACTGTGTCTCATTTTCCCTGCAAAGCAGCTTCTTATTTGCACAGAAACCCAATAATATTTCCTGCCACTCCCGGCTCCCTGCGCCGTTCCGCACCCGCCCGCAGCCGCTGGCGCCCAGGGTCCCTGATCTCATCTGAGGCTTTTCGTTCCTACTGCAATACAAGAACATATTAATACCACGAACACAGGCAGGACACTAAGTGGAGTTACAGCTCACTGGTAATTCATTCCTCCCCTTACTCTTAGGGCCGCCTGGAAACGCGGACGCTTTGGTTCCCAAGGCAGAAGGTATAACAAAAAAAAAAAAGATTTCTTGCTGTGGGGCATCAGTTCCCTTCAGATTTGTGCTGATTATTTCATCAGCTCAGGCATTTGGGCTGCCCCTCTCAAAACTGCCTGGGAATCCAGAAGAACTGAGGCTGCTGCTGCATCCTGTAAGTGCTTCTGGAGCACACTGGGAGTAAGAGCTTCCAAATGTGCCGGTCCCTTGAACCAACACTCAAAAAGGCTTCAAGGACTGAAACCACCTCATGGGTGAGCACCAGGTCAGTCAATGGGGAGCACTGTGGGCTTTCCTGGCCCTTCCTGAGGCAGCAATGTCCTGGGGGAAGCACCCCTGCAGCACTGGCAGGCGAGAGGGTTGGCAAAGCCATTGGAATACACTGCTTGGGAAAACTACCTTTATCTGGGCATTTGTCTACTGGGAGAAGGGCTGTGGGCTTAAACAACAGGGGCTTAATGCAGATTATTACTGTTATTACTTCTTTGCCCATTTCTCAATGCAATTTCCTCCAAGAAAACTGCATTCAGCTTGCAAACATTACCCTGAAAGCTATAAATAACATCCTGCTGACAGTAAGATGCCACAAACAGAGCTATAAAGGCAGCGGTGCAGGCGATGCACAGCCAGATTTGCTCTACAGTCGACCTGCAAAGGATTAGTGGGAAATTTCTAGTGGTTTCACTGTGAAAGGTGAGGGATGCCCTTCACATTCCAGCGTTCCAGCTTGCCTTGTATTTTTAGGCATGAGCTAAACCCAACCGCCAGCTGATCATTTCCTGACCAGCACAGGCATGGGATGTGATCCATGCTGGGAATCAACAGAACCAGACACGGAGCACGAGGGCCCTGCCTGTGATTTCAGGGGCTGAGCTGCAGAGGTCTTCTGGAGAGACCCTGATTTAAAAAGGCATCAAGTTCTGATCTGCATGGGAAAAAGAAAGAAAATTGGGGGAATCTAGTCTCAGCCTGGTTTTCCTCACATTCACTGGTCGCTACAAGAATCCTGGCTGAGGGAAGAGATCGGATAAACCAAATAAAAATATCCCCCACACCAGCACCTTCAGAAATCCAGCACTTTTCTTCTCCCTCACCATGAGCACTTTCCTTTAGGAATTACACATTTCAAAATAAACTAAAGCAAAACAAAACCCAAATGATTACGGTTACTGCTCTCCTATTTCCTCCAGCAATGTTTATTGCTGATGGCATCTGCCTGCACCTAGAAAACTCTCAAATAAACTCACTCCTTGCTTGAGAAAACAAACTAGCCAAAACCCCAACAAACTGATATTTGCTTCTAAGCAAATCAGGAGCTCTGCACAGCAGGAATAACACTGGGCAGAGGCCTCAATACTGCCGCCTCTGCACGCACACTTCTGGGGGGTGGAGGGCAAAGGTGGTTTCAGAGCCTGAAATTAAGTGGAGTAATGTCCTGGTTCGCCCCTAAACTCATGAAGAGCAAAAGAAACCCTCAGGCCTCCAGAACGAGCAGCACACGTGACTTTGTGACTGTAGATGGGGCAGACACGAGGTTCTGCCCACAGCACGCCAACAGCACGTGGTATCCTCAAGAGGAGTCCCCACACCTGAGCTTTTCTTTGGATTGGGCTTGCAATTAGAAAGCTGCAAGCCAGGCAAGCAGAGAGTCACCTCTGCCTCCAGGAACCGTGGGGATTCCAGCCAAGGGGATTGCAGAAGTGCGGAATGCTGCAGGAGAGGATATCCCTTCCCCCAGTATTGATTGGATTTGTCGAAACAGATGGAACAAACAGCTCGTCGGATGCCCAACACGGCTACCCAGACCTGCTTCCAAGAAACTGGCTTAAGTCTGTATTAAGTTTAATCCTTTTTGATCAAGGCCTTGGATGTAAGCAAAAAATATTACAGATTTTGCCATACCTTTAAGTCCCCATTTCCACTTTGCCCTGAAACAGAGTTGGGCGGTCAGAGAAAAACATATGGAGACCAAAAAGAGGCTTAGGGACATTTTGCAAGTGCAGGTTGCTCTGATTGAAGCTTTAGATGCTCCACAGATTTCTCCATAAGGAGAAACCCCTCGCACACGCAGATGCCTGCCTGTTTCTACCCTCGATCTCCCCATCTTGCACACCTAAACCGGAGGGATGTGCCCACAGCCCACTGCTGCCTGACCCTGTGACTGGCATGAACCGCTCGCACATCTCAGTCACCTCTGGGTCTCCCTGCACACGTGGAAAACAACTATGCTGCCTTTCAGAAACAAAAAAGGGGTTTCCATCACTAATATTTTGACTGCAGAAACACCCTCAGCTCCCGCTGATTTGTTACTCAAAGGATGGTTCTCAAAATAGCAAACGCCGACTTCCCCAAACCCGTGATTAACTAGAAGCCTCAGCAGAGGCTTTCAAACAAGACTTGCCATCTGGAGCCAGACCAGTTCCTGTGCTTGCAAGAGGACGGCACCGGCTGTGCCATCAGATCACGACCTCTGACGCTCCCAGCCATGTTTTTTCCGTGGCTTAATTCCATTACGCCGATTAATCTATTTACACCTGCAGAAAGGCAGGAGCCTGGCACTGATGGAGAAGCAATCCATAAAGCAACTTCCAGAGACTCCGACAGCCAGAAACTACCTCCCTTCCTCACACACAGTAATGGTGGATAAATATACCCATGAAGTGCTTTGATTTGACTGAGTATGTTAAATTTAGTCTCCGCTCTGCCTCTGCAGACAGCACATTTACTGCTGTGTGGGTGACTGAAACACGCATCACTCATGGCATACTGCAAACTGGCGCATGAAGGAACTGCAGTAAAAGATACTCAAAACACTGGCTCCCTTCGCAGGGTGTGCATGGTCACAGCCCACAGATTGTGGGGCGGAGGGAAGCTGGATGGATTTCCACTGTCACTGCTGTACAGAGGGTGAGACAAGATGATCTAAGGGTCCCTCTAGACCTAACAAATCCATACAGCTGTAAAAAAATAGAATACAAAAAATATCGTAGACTAGATGTTGGCTGCCTCCAAGAAAATAAAGGAAAGGAAGAGTCAGGCATGATGTTTTCAGTCAATGATTTAAAGAATGTAAATAGCTTTGTTGAAGATGCTCAGGCAGATTTCCCAGCTGGATGCTCCACCATGAGCTCAGCTTCACTCTCAGGACCTGCAGCACGTATCAGGATGGTTTAAAACAGCAGGAATAGCAAAGGTGAGCCCTGGTTCCACTGGAGCAGGGTGGGAAGCACCGTGCAGAGTATTCACACCCCAGGGGAACATGGTCCGGATGCCCCGGCACAGCCCCACTCAGTGTGTGGTGATGGGAGTTACATCAGCTCCTCAGTGATACCACGCGACTCCGAAAGTGTCACCAGCTGTTTACCTGCTGCTAAAATGTGTTTAAAAATTAATAGGAACAGATTGAGCGAGCGTGGAATACACAGAAACCAGGAGCTTCGAGGAATTTCAACATGCAACGTTAAAATCGCATTGGCTGTAAAGAGCGAGCTCCAGCCCCGGCACAGGAAAGAGGTGCCAAAAATACACACCCATGAGCACACATTCAGCCACAGAAAGGGAAACGCAGCTCCAGCCACTATGTGCTCTTTCTGGCAGCCCTTTAGTCAGACATCAGGGACAAAGAGCAGCTGGGTGGCACTGTGGTCACTGTAGGTTGCAAGGGGAGGGAAAAATAAAGGGCTCAATCTCTGCGTTCATAGAGGCTCCCTTCAGCACAGCCCACGCTAAGGGCTCAGGTTGTGAACACATGTCGCTGACAGAGGTCATCCATTCTGCGGCAAGATGGATGTGAGCCCTTGACAACAAGGGAATGGTGGGGCCCCAGCACCACGTCGGGTATTTACCAACGGGCTAAGATGGGGGGGAAAAAGAGCAGAAAAGGAACAGGAACGACTGGTCCCAGAAGGGCAGGGCTGCAGAGCTCTGGACAGCATTATAAATAAAAGCCAACACCTACAACTGCATCCCAAAGGCCACTCATGCAAATCTGAAGCTGAGCTCAGAGCAACCATTACAGAAATAACTGCTGTTGTTAGGTACGAGCAGGCAAGGAGCAGAGCTTCACAGGAAACTCCTCCCTGGAGCTCCTGTCCAGGATAGATATACTGCAATAAAATGGGCTGTTTTCTGCCCAGTGAAGCTCCTGGAAATGCCTGACAAGTATTTACTTGTAGTAAAGGAATGGAACAGGAAACTAATATTTGTTCTTAGCCATCTCTCCTGACACTTCCTTCTGGCAGTAGGGGCACTGAGAGTACATTTAACCTGGAGGTTGAAGTCTTTATTGACTTCACCACAGCTAACAAGCAAAGCGGCCGAGACTGCTGCTGCACATGGCATCATACATAGCACGAAACCCAAACACCACCCAGGTCAGGGCGAGACCCTGCTCAGGTGCCTCATGCAGGGCTCAGACATGGCCAGAAGCCCAGCACCATGAAAATCTGGGCTGCAGAAAACTCAGGTGTGAGACAGCAAAAAGATGAGACAGCTCTGTGCTGCGGTGGATACCAACAGGCATGGGTTTATGGGTATATCCAATAAGAAAAGAAAAACGCAGTTTTTTATTTGAATCCACAAACATTCAAACAAAATATTTTCCTTTTTTTGGACAAAAACACCCAAAAATGCCCCTGAAAATTGAGTTTTAATGACTTTCCCCCATCTGCTCTAAAGGATGGTCTTTGTTCAACACATCTCTTTTCCATGTTTTGCCCAGATGTAGATGATGTGCCTGGACTGCAGAAAAGAGCATTTGATAGCGCCACCAAAAGATAACCAGCTCAGACTAACCCTCACAAAAGAAAACCTTTCATTTCACGTCAGGTCTTCTGCACTGAGCTGCACCAGTATCACTTCATCAGCCTGCGGAGCAAACCAGTCTACAGGGATGGATCTGAAAGGTTTGAATAATTCCACATCAAAATGAACCGTACTTGGATGAGACTTCCACCAAAGCATCAAGACAGAACAAGACAGGCTGAGAGAGGAAAGAGGGAAAATATATTCTTGTCAAAATGACATTCCCCTTAGGAGTACAATCTCCACAAAAGCATTTACCCACGCGCACTGTGTTGGATTCCACGTTCCACACTTCTGAAACACATTGTGCCGGGTACTTGAATAATTATGTTTGACTTATTTAACAATTTAACATCCACACACGTGGCTTTACAGCTGGAGGAGCAGAATTCCACGTTTGAGCGAGTAAAGGGAAGAGACGGTTAGACAATAGGTGTCTATTTGTGCATGTTCCCTGCTCTGAAAGTACATTCGCAAAAGAAACGTTGAAGCGAACTCTCCCTGGCTGGCTGTCAATGGGATTTCAGTGGCACGAGTGGTCAGCAATGAGGAAAAGAGAGGGCAGAGTGTCAGTGAGTGCCAGGGGACTCATCTGTCCAAGAACCACAGTGTGAGCTTCTCCTGCGCAGCACCAGCGGTGCAAGTGGGCTGGAACGGACACTTCACTCCAAGACGAAGTGAAAATAAACAATATTACAAATAAATAAATGAGAAGCACAACCTGTGAGCACGCAGCTGCGGTGTCACAGCCTGTTCATCGCCTGAATTTGCATTTGGGACATAAATACTGAGCTCTCTGATGCTCCACATGCCAGTCTCCTCAATCCCAAACCCAATGTAAAGAAGCATGATGGTTAAGACATCAGAGTGGAAACCATATGCTCTAATGGGGAAAAACTATGCAGAAGAAGGGATCAGAACTGTATTAAACTATATTAAAAAGCTGGCACAGAAACAAGTCCAAACATCTCCCTGTAAAGCAGCTCAGCTCTCTGGGGCTCGGTTTAGCAGACATCCTTTCATTAGAGAGTCACTGAAGATGACTGTTTAGCAGTTCCAATAAGGAACAGGTGGATGGAGAGGTGGATTTTTTTCCCCACTAAGAATACAGAAGGGCCTAAGGCAGAAATAAGAGAAAACCTCCTGATCCAGGCTTTGGTTTCTGCTCCACTCATTAACCCACCCAGTGAGCACCAAAGTCTGGACTGATCACAGACTGGGGGCTCTTTCACTTGGAGGCTCACCAGAGTCCAGGGTGGCTCATTGAGAGACAGAAGGAGCAGGCACATGGATGATGCAACTGAAAAAGCCAAAGGGGAAGGGGATGAAAAGTGGGGCTCCACGGCCAGCAGAGCGGCACCTCTGCTCCATGTGCACCTCTAACGGAGCCAGCTGGCACAGAGGGTGAAGGACATGATGCCTTTTACCACAGAAACCCCCAAACAGGAATGCAGCAGCTTGGAAGAAGCTTTCACCTACACCGCTCTGAAGAAAGATCTTTCACATCTTCTAATCAGCTCCCCTCCCAGCTGAGGACAGGAATCGCCCCATCCCACCACGCAGCAAGGAACAGCATCCTCCATGCGAGTGCGAGGGTGAGGTTCCTGCACAGTGGCTGATGCTCTTCAGCACCAAAGAGGTGCCAGTAATGACTCTTCCCGGGCCTCAGTCCTTCCCGCTAAACCTTGGGTCTGCTCCAGGTTCATCACTGCGGCACATTATCCACCCTCATTATCATCAAGATCTTGGTGCACAAGCACAGACCGAGGTGCTGTAAGTCAATATGGTGTTTGCGTACCCACCGAGCTCGCACCGCGCTGCCACGGCCCCTTTCCAGAACAGATAACTGATTTCTCAAACACGGCACGAGCAGAGGAGCTGCTCCAACCATCACACAAATCCCCACACAGTAAGAAGAGAGAGGACAAATACCGGGAAAGCAGTGAGAATAATAATGGAAACGATTATGGAAACTATCTAATGGGCTTCGGAAGACCACAACCAGCACCAGCACCATGGGATGTCCAGCTACCAAGTAAGACAACATCAACCTCCACCTTAAGTTTCCATTAAAATGTTAAACAATGATGTGACATGGTCTTTGCTACCAGAGAAAGCCAAACAGAGACACCTTCTGGGTTTAATCACCTCATAGTTTCTACCCACAGCCCTGTCCCCAGGGTGGACCCTTAGATGTGCTGCATTATCTAATCCCAAAGGTGGCAAAAATAGGCTGGAGATTTTAATAACGACAATCACATCACACTCTGGCTTTTGCCACTTTGAATACGAAGAGAACAGGAGTTGTGACATGTAAAAAATTGCACTGTTAAAAATAACATTAAAAACGCAGCTATTTGGCCCTAAGGCCCACAGAGAAAGATGTTTCATTAACCAAGTCTAAGAACATAATTATGCTTTAATAATTTTTGCAATACAAAAGGGAAGTCTTTTGGCTCATTCTGCTCTCCTAAAGCTGCACTTGAATGGGAACCCTGAGGTGAGCACCACTCGCCTGTCCATTCCCCCAGGATCCCAGCAATCCCCCGGAGCAGCCTCCCCCAGCTCGCCCCCTCCACATCCCACATATATTTATGAACAGAGCATCAGCATTCCCTCTGTGCAGGTGCCTAAAGCATCTCCTCTTCCCCTCCGGGCAGATGCTCATTTCAGCCAAAAAATAACATTATTATCAGCCTTTAGGAGATCTGACAAGTTTAGCATCACACTGACAAGCTGCACCACCTTAACTGAGCTTCTCCAGGCACCGGGGCTGGCCTGCCAGAGCCCCCCAACACTGAAGTGGGTTTTACTGCTGCTCTCACTCAGGCCCATGTGCAGCCGGTGCCGGATCCAAGCAGCTCAAATCCAAGCCGCTTGCTTGGCACTAAAATCTGGTTTCCATAGAAACAGGTAGATAGCACATAGGAGCTAAATCTTATTTACTCAGTAAAAGAACAGGGCTTTCCAGGCTGTGATTTAGACCTAGGGGCAAGTGCAACATTACCGGGAATACAAAGGTTTCATGGTGGCAAAGAACACAGCTTTTAAACAAACAATTTAATATCAATTATTATAATAAGACTAACAAACTGACACGCGTCCTCTTTAAAAAGCCCCCCAGCCCACTGGCTTTCCTCATAAATACTTGAACTTAATTTTTTCTTAAATGCCAGTGGGTTTTGGCAGATTAATTTCTTCCCTCTTCCTCTGCTCCCCCAGTCAGAAATAATCCCACTAACAAATGAGGAAATCTGCAGTTAGTTAATGACTGTAACTTGGGCATAGCCAGCACTTAAAGCAAGTGGCTTGACCTCAAGTCTAACAAGATACCCTCTAACTGTAAGCTCTCACTTGTTCAGCTCTCACTTCTTCAGCAGATATATTTAGAGCAGAACTGGCGCAACGTGCACAAATCACTTCTTTCTCCTGTTATAAGTAGAGACAGGCACCGATCACCGGAGCAGTTTCACTGCAGTGAAATGCTGTGTTGCTTGTTTGCAGAACATTTAATTTTGGGTGCACCCCGTGCTCTCTGCTAAGAGGAACAATTACTTGTGTACCCCCAAACACATATGCACACAAAATCTGTTAATGCTTTAAGTGGTAAGATTTGTAAGTTGGAGATACCCTTAAAATGACTGTGCCTTGCCCTGCACAATTGCAGAGTTGGAATATGTATTATTTTGGATGAATAATACATGATGGTGGTGTAAATCCAGTCCCAGCTGAGAACGTGCTCTCCAGCAAGGAGCGGGGAGGTTTCAGGGATGCACTGTGCTGTCTGGAGGTAGAGTTCATCTCTCTGCTAACGAAGGGAGTTGCTGCCCTGGCATGGAAAAGGGGCTGCAAAACTCTAATTATGGTATTCAAACCCCGTGCACATCACTCCCCATGACAGCCCAAATCTCTTCCCACCAGAGACGCTGGGGCTAACTCCAGCCCTTGCTACAGGGAGCTGGGATCAATTTAAAATAAATGAAGCACCTGCAAACATTTCCTTACCTGGGAAGAGCAGGGGGGAAGCAGTCGCTTTGGGAAAGGTCATTGAATAAAGATGACCGGCACAACCTGGGGAAGGATTCTGTTTAATCCCCTTTAACGGGGCTCAGCCACGCTCCTGCCAAAGACACAGATTTTGCTGAGTGTGGAGGACAGTGGGGGCTGCCCGGCACAGCCTTGTCCCCACAGTCCCTGTGCCGCATCACACCCATGAATCCAGACCAGCTCCTCCTCGGGCCGTGTCCCGCTGTGCTGGACCAGAATCCCCAGAAACCATCACAGCTCTGGACAGACATTGCAAACAGTTATTTTTAAGATGACTGTGGAAGGGAATTTTCAAGCCAGACTGACAGCATCTGATGGTTGCTCATTAGCTGAGCCTGCGATGACATTGCTCATGGCTCTCCCAGGGTAATAAAGGAACGAGCCAGCAAACAAAGCAAAAATCAATATGGATGAGTGTAATATTTTTCATAATGTCTTTATTGTGCACAGCTTTCCTCATGCAGCTATTATTAGACACTTTCTCTTCCTTTCGCAGGGAGCGAAGAGATGGGAAATGTTCTTATTCACGACTGCCAGAGCAGAAAATCATACACTGATTTCATCATCCCTGAAGAGTTTATAAATTCAACCCAAATAAGAACAGACTAAGTCAAACATCCATCCTAACTGGTGGAGCTGGTTTCGCTGCTCATAGGCAGCTGGGAACATCTACGTGGCACCAGGTCCCCCCGAGTGGTGGAGCAGGAAACAGGCTGAGCCCCTGGATGCTCGTGGTAGGAGGAAAGGAAGAAAAACTCCACTCGACAGGAAACTTTGCCAGCAAACGCAGCAGAATCGCATCCTTCCCGCCAGCATCCTCCCCATGAAAGCAGTGACCCCAAACGACCGATGCCAAAGGGAGGGTTTTGCACTGGATGTGAAGGCTCAAGGCCAGAAGCAAAAGTGTGCTGTGCCACAGAGAACTGTGCTGGACACTGGGCAGACAGAGGAGCGATGGCTCACAGCAAGGGTCAACCTGCCCTGAAAGAGGTGACACACAGGGAGGAGCAGGCTTGGGGAAACACCAGGCTTCCACCAACAGCAACCTGGACCAGAGGCTGATGCACTGGACACCACCTCCCTGCAGCCTGGCTTCCCACACCCAGCAGTGCAGCACAGAGCGCTGGAGCCCTGGTTTTGGGGTGCTCTGCACACCCGTGTCTGCAGAGCTCTGCTCTGCCCTGGCATTATCAGTGGGGCCATTCCAATCTGCATTTGCACATTGCAAAGCAGGTGCTGCAGGATAAGCTCAGAAGCATCATGATTCCAGGCAGGAGCACTGCCCAGCAGACATCTCCCCATTCTTGTCGGGACTGCGAGGGATTGATGCTTCCCAACATTGATCAGGTACAGTGAAAATTACCTTAATTCCCCAGAGTAAACCAACAACCGCCAAGGTCACAGCAAGCCGTGCTTTCAGGCTTGGTGTGTGAAAAGCTCTTGGGCACAAAGGTGGAAGCACTGACAGCAAAAGATTTGCTGTAAAGCAACAGGAGTTACCTGCTGGGCTCGAAAAGCCGCTGCCACCCTCTTCTGTCCCCTGCGTCGCCTCCTGACAGCCCCACTGCAACTGCTCGGACTGTTTTCTGGCACGGTGCAATAAGAAGAGCAATGCTTTCACAAGGTCCTCAATCTGTGAGCCTCACCCCCTGTCAGGAGACACTGGACCCCTGATGGCATCTGCTGAATGCAGAAAGGGCTCTTACACATTAAGGTTGTCTTGTCCTGCTGCTGCCAGCACGGTGCGGGGCTGAGCTCGCCGGCAAAGCAAACCTGAGGCTGCCGAGTGCCAGCCCCGCTGCAGCCGGGTGCCAGCCAGCACCGGAGCCTCACCAGAGCCACAAACACACCAACGCTCCTTGCTGCTGCCTGGTCATTGTGCTCTGTCCCACTAATGGTGCAGCTGATGGCCTTCAAAGGCTGCAGGGGAACCACTGCTTTTATGTGCAACCAGTTGGGTTTTGATACCTGTACCCAGGCTGTTGAATTTAATAAGGGACAAAAGGAAAAGAAATGATTCCTCTGTGACTTTGCTCTTGGTGAGTAAGCAGAAACCATTGGTTAAAAATGAGAAACGAGAAGAGGAAGTAGCTCTCTGCTTCATAAACAGCTCAAGATACAATGGTTTATACTGTACATAAATTTAAACAGAGGAATAAATAGCCTCTTCTTGGATACTGGCCTAAGCAAAATGATGGCAGGATGGAAGCAGCACTGCAGTGACAGACCATCTGCACTTAACACGGACGATAAGACGTAAATGAGGATAGATGAGGAGATTTTAGCTGTCTCGGAACTAGTCAGGCTCAGCCCGAGGTTCCCAGCCTGGCTCCGGCCTCGGCAGCGGGAAGATGCGGCACAGGAAGCAAACGGCACAGACGGAGCAGAGCATGGCAATGGGAAACGTGTACAAACATCACCCAGTGCTGCTGCAGCAGCAGTTGGGGACTGCAGCCCCACGGCACACAACGAGGTGGGTGCAGCTGCAGAAGAGCCCCAGCACAAGCTGGGGGAACGCATGTGCTCCTCCATAAGAGCAAACCCACCTTTGTGAAGATTCTCCACTGCTGGTGCACAAAAGCAGAAATCGGCCTCTGCCAGCCCGGACAGAGCGAGCTGCTCGGCTTCGGGGTAGAAGGAAATCAGATCTTTGGGAGCATTCTGCACAGCAGCAGGTCCTACACGAACCCTGCCTAGTCCTGCACCCTCAGCACTGTTGCTCCTAGCGCTTCTCACCACCAAACACTTCACAGCCATTAACGAATCACCACAAAACCCCTGTGAACTGTCAGTGCCATTTTTCAGATGGAAAAACTCATGGTCCAAAGATGTTGGCTCAATGTGGCCAAGAGGAGGAACGAGCGGATGGTGCCAGGAGCCCCAAGGCAGGGAAGGAGCTGAGCCATGCCCTGAGCAGCCAAGAAAAACTAAGCTGTATTTACACCAAACAGCAGGTATAAAAGCACAGAGCCACAGCCTAGCGCAGCTCTGTGCAAAGGGGAGCGGGAGTTCTCAGAGCCCTGTGTTGAAGTAATAGTTATTTTACCGAGCGCTCATGGGACGGTGCGAGGCGCCGCGGGCTCTGCCGCAAGCGGAACCACAGCCGCACCACACCGGAGCGGGCAGTTCGGGCCAGGCAGAGAGGGAAGAAAAGCTCAAGGACGAGACACAGCCTGACAAAGGGATTTTCTCCTGCACCCTCGTCCAGATTCCCACCGGGAAAACACGAGCGAGCTAATTCACTGCATCATCGGGTCTGGGGGGGAGCAAGTTGCAGAGGTTGAAGAGCACTTGCTTTTGGCAATGCAACCCTCCACGATCGTGCCAACCACTTGAGCCCTGTATCGCGGCCGAGATCCCAGCAGTGTTATTGTTGGAGACAGCAGAATAAATCTCCAGGGGCATCATGGAAGAAAGCGAGGAATAAAACCAGGTTTAACTCTTTGGGGATGAAAAAATAGTATGGAAAATACACTTGAGGACGCAGAGTGTTACGGGGCTCCCTCCTCCCCTCGCCTTCCCCAGCAAAATGTGCACAAACACATCCTGTGGCCGGGGCTTTTCATCCGCTGCCAAGGAGATAAAGTGAATTCCTGCTGCTCGGGCGGTGCGAGGCTGCGCCAGCCCCGGCTACGACCAGGGCAGGCTGGAAAAGTGCCGTTCGAGGGGACACGGGTCCTGCCACCAACCCCCGTGGCACCGGGCAAGGGGCAACAGCCACTTCCCAGAGCACAACCTCAAACCATTGCTCCTTTAGATGGGCCATGCGGAAAAATGACTAAGTTTATCCCAGCAGCAACCTGGCACAGCTCCTGAGTGTCCACACAACACACACCCATCTGTCTACGCTTCCTTAAGCTCCAACCCAACATCTGGGCAGGGGTACCAAGCAGCTAAACGGTCACCAGAACGGTACAACCTGGCTCCCAGCACAGCACAGGATGTGAAGGGGAAATTTCCCTTCCAATTCCCAATATTTCTGCACACACTGGCAGCCGCTTCTCCATTTGCAATCAACAGCACCCAGCAAGCGCGTGGCAAGGAGCTACGATGAGGTTTGCCCATAGAGGTTTCTGCATCCATTTCCACAGCGTCAAACCAAACCATTTGAAACCCCAGCTGAAATGGTGCATTTCCTCACTTCCAATCCTCCCTCCAGCACTTCTGCACATCAGTAGTCCCAGAGAGTGCCTGGGAGCACTCACACGCATTAGCTGCTCACACCATGCGAACACTCCCAGTGCTGAGTCTGCAAGTCCAAACAACCCCAAATTTCCAAAAGCATTGGTGGTTTCACAGCCTGAGGCAAATCTTCATAGAGTTCTGCTCTGGCTTTGAAGAGCTGAAGCATCGCTTTTCTCCAAAAAACCCAGTGTGGGGCTTGTTTCCTTAAATCTCGAACCACTGCAGACCCTTATCTTCCCAAAAGCTTAGACCTGCTAATTTTTTAATCCATGTACTAAGGATACAATTGTGTTTTAGCAGCTAGTTCTTCTCCCCAGCTGAAAGCCCCTTCTCCAAGTGCATCCCACACAAATCCCTGGCATCAGCACTCGCCCAGCCCTGCATCCATAGGCAGAAGAGCAGCACCACAATAAAGCTGCATCAGCACCACCACGATACAGGGCTGCTACTCAACTACTTTCATTTCCCACACTCACACAGCTCCTTGGGAACTGATTTATAAGTACAGTATAAAACCTCATTGGAATCAAAACTAATTTATAGACTCAAGAGGGAAAAATTGACATTTTCTAGATCACACACCATTGCTGTAAATCAATTTCCATTGTGTGCCCCTGGTGCAAGCTGCTTCCAGCCTCTGTAAATAAATGCCAAGGGTAATGAGTTCTGAAACAACCAGCCTGAAAGTAACGCGGAAAATGACAGTCACTGAAAAATCCTCATACTGCCAAGAAACCCAACTGCAGATTAAAATGATTACCCAAACCCAAGTGACAAGGCAGAGGAGACCAAGGAGCTGAGCAAGGAGCTGATTTTCTGCCTTTTGTTTGTTTTAGCTCCCTCCTCCAAAGCCAGGGAGGACGCTGGGTCCTCTCCTCATTAGTGACTGCTCCTCCCGAGATAATCGCTGCTGGAGGAGGGCGAGCTGTGCCTCTGCACAGGTAATGAACCTCCAAGAGACCTGGGGAAGGCAGGAGGAGGGAACAATTACCAGCCCTGTGCAAGGAAGGGCTTTTACATGGACAGAAGAGCTGCAAAGAGCCACACAAATCCATAATGCAACCATTAGCACACCATGGGGTCAATTAGCAAATTGCAAACTGTCATTTCCTGGGGGATAACCGCCTCCTCCATCTGCAGTTGTGCAAGTCCTAGTTTGATGATCCCCTTCATCATCGCCTTTGGTACGGGACGAGGCAGGACCCTCGTGCAACCCAGGTCCCAGGTTTTGAACTGAGAAAGAGAGGAGGTCCTTGAAAAACCTGAAAATCACCCAGGACGAGCACACACCCATCACACGTGAGCTCCTGTGTTCTGTCAGCTCTGCTGCAGACCTGGCTGTTGTGGAGCAAGATGTTTTCCATGCCATCTGCTCTTCTGATTCTGAAGGCTCAACTCCATGGGGAGAGGCAAGACTCTTTGTTCATCAAACCTGAGGGAGTTCACATGTTTCTCAGGGCATCTCCTGGTCCTCGAGCATCAGTTGCACCGAGCAGGAGTAGCCCCTGCCCTCAGGTTGCTTTCTTGACAGGGATCAACCACTCACATGAAGCTTTAGGATGCTCAAGGATGAAAGGCAAGGGATGTCAGCAGCCAGCGCATCTCCCTGGGCCCTGCCGAGCATCCCAACAGCCCCTGATAAAGAGTGGGCCTCCAACCACTGAAACCACTTGACATATAAAAGAAATATGAATTTATGCAGCAGAAATGCTAATTCAGCCCTGAGGCCATTCTCCTGTATGTGCCCAGGAACCTCCTGGCACACACGTGCTTCAGAGGTGAGTTACTCAGAAAAATAAGAGCGAAGCTGATTACTGGTCCCAGTGCACTAAAGCTTTTGTTATGGTTCAGAAAGAAAAGAAACAAAAAAGACCAATGTAGAAAAAACTGGAGTGACTCGTATTTGTCTTCCATTAAGAAGAGCCTGGCTAAGACAGATCTGCATTCAGCGAAACGGAAGGCAAGGCCGGGTCCCATCTGTCCCTGTCTGCAGCAGACACGCCGTGTCCATGTGTCCATGGCAGAGAGGGGGATGCAGGCTGCGGCGAGGGAGGAGCCAGGGCACCATGAACCACCCCGGGTCCTCACACCTCGGTTCTGCCAGCCCCAAATGACCTCCCTGGGGATGGGTGCCCGGGATTTATAAAATCCAATGTGTAGAGACTTAGGAAAATCTCTGGGAATGAGACAGGCTTCTTGAAACAGACGCACAGTGGTGGTGGTGGGTTATCACCAGCACTGCTCCCTGCTCCAGAGACTGTGCACAGCCCGGAGGCAGCTCAGACCACTCCACACTTGGAAAATAACTTTCTTTTAGCAGCAGCAGAAGGAAAAACACACAGAGCTGATGCAAAACCCCAGAGAGCCAAGACTCCCAGCAGAGCAGCCATTGGGCAGAGAAAGCAGTAAGAGCAGAGAGCAAGCAGCACCTCAGGATGCAGAGCAGGATCAGTGCACTGCGCTTTCCCAGGGCATGAACTGCATCCCTAGCCGTGTGACACACAAGCTCGTCATCTCCTACCACAGGCGATGGGGATGGAACTCCCTGTGCTCAACGTCCTGCTCAGGAAATGCAGCACCCAGGGTCGGGGCAGCAGAAACCAAACTGGGCTGCAGAACAAAGTTCGCAGCTAAAAGCTTGACAGGGTTGATTCGTGCTTCCCAGCTACAAAGAGATGTCCCTGTTTGCCAAGTATTTCACCTTGGCTTGGCAAAGAACCATCAACCAAAGGCACCTAAGTCACGAAACCTCACCATAAAAGCCTTGGCACCGAGTAAAAGCAATATTTAGGTGTCCTGCTCAAAGAGGGGCCGAGAGTGAAATGGAAACTCCATATGGCTGCTTTATATATCCAACAGCTTTACGTATTTAGCCATCTGCAAAGGGAAACGTGCGGCTGTTGAGAACAATGGCAGCAGTTCCTGACACCGCGCCGTGCTTCGGAGAGAGCTGCTGGCAGGAAGAGGCCTTTGCCCGGTGAGCCCACGAGGGAGCTGAGGCCACGGTCCCGACATGCACCCGGCCACGCGGCGCCTGGAACACCAGCCCCATGCAGCCCTTTAGGGCAGTGAGTGCCATGGCTCTGCAGGGCTGCTCCTGGCACGAGGGGAGAGAAGCCTCACTGCGACCCAGGGCACCCTGCATCGCTCCGGAGGAGCACCGCGGGGCTGGTGGCTCCAGAAGTGCTGACCCAAACTGCTGGAGCTTAACTGGGCCTCCAGCTCGAGCAGAACGATACCCCTGAACACACAGAGACTCTCGATGGTACGTACATAACATTCCAGCACAAACACAAGGGATTCATGTAACACACCCGTGCGCGTACAGAAGGGAGGGCACTTCCCTCTGCAGCACTGTGTGACAGCCTGACACATCACCGAGGTTCAGCTGTGGGACAGGAGGACACACACTACCTTGCATTACTATTTTCTCTCTGGTTTAAATACTGATAAAATATTAAAATTTATTACTATAATGCTTTTATTAAAAAACTACTGCGCCGACACACGCTTGTCTGAATGAAGGAGAAACCAGGTCTGTGCGAAGTCAAGTGAAAAGGAGACAGTTTCCTGACTGACAAGATAAAGCCTCCAAATGATTGACAGGACAAAAGACTTTTGTTTTCAGTTGATAGGCAATGCAGTAATTTTCTTTAAATGGCATCTTTTCTCCCCAGGTCTTCCTGGAAAAGCACAAACCACAGAGAAAGCCCGTATGAGCTGTATTGATCCCTGCCCAGGCAGGGGGGCGAAAGCCCATCACCACCATGTCTGCTATGGACCACAGCGCAAAGAACCCAAGTAAATCCAATACATGCTTGAGAGCCAGCCCTGCTCCCACAACAGACACAGCTGCTATGCAAATGGGCAGCAGCAACATTGCATGGTACCAGGGAACATCAAATCCCAAACATTCTGGGTAAGGGGAGCCTTCCCTCACAGCAAACCCTATCACATTCCCTGCCCATTTTCCTCTTTCCCAAGCTCCTACCCCGACTAGCTTCTCTTCCCCAGCAAAAATAAATTCAATGCATAGTGGTAACAAATTCGTGTCACATGCGCTGTGCTGACAGGCATCTTGCAGGGAATCGGGTTTAGCCCTTCCGGAGCAGCCAGGATGCTCCATGAGACAGGCAGATCGGGGAAGGAGAGGGTGACTCCAACCAGTTTTGCTCTCGCTGCTCCCCCCTGTGCAGTTCCAGCTCTCAGAAAACCCCTAACTGTAGGTTAAATATGATTTTAATTGAAGGAAAAGCAGACTGTGAAAACAAGAAAATCCATCTGCTCCAAAATGCACTTTTCAGATAAAACAATTGGCTGCACTTCAGCCAAATTCAGGAGTGTTCTCAGTTAACAGCTTGTTTGGGGAAATAGATAAATAAGTAGATAGATAAATAAATGAATAAGACGAGCAGCCCCAAGCTGCCGGTGCCATTCTGCCCTGATGTGACCCGCTGGCTGCCGGCACTGTTAGGACAGTGAGCAAGATGCTTTGCTCTCTTGAGAGTGTATGGGGCAGTCTACGCAGGGGCCAGGTCCCTGGCACAGATAACCCACACATCTGCTGTTTATGCCAGAATTTGGGAATAACCCAGAGTCATTTACCAGCAAATCAAAATGCAAATAGAAGAAACCAGGAGCACCTGCCCTGCTTCTTGGTGAAAGCCCACCAGGCAAAGATGATGGAGGGATGGGACAGACCCATTCGACTCCCAGAAGCCAAAACTGACCATCACAGCAAATACACATGTGCAGAAAATACATCTGTGCAGGTCTGTCACAAACATCACCGTGTCCCACAGAGCCCATTTGACTGAGTCACCATCCAGATTGACCCCAACGAGAAGCAGAAAACATCTTTGTTTGCCAGCAGCAAAACCCAGCAAGCCAGAGGTAGAACTGCACGATCAGCTTTCTGTGGTATAATCACAGCTGCAGCCCAGATACAGCCGCCTTCTTAAAAATAATAGTAATCTGTATGTGAGAAGAACAGAAACATCATGCCTTGCCTATGAATAATGACTTAAGACACCAGGAAAAATACTCCACACATGTTAAATGCCACGGCTGTGAGACCAGCTCGCATCTGTTTTTTGCCATCGTCGCTCTTCGTTTCTCTGGCTTTCCCGAGTTCATACATATTTAAAAAGGCCAATAGCTCCATTACTCCTCACTTCTCATAACACTGGAAGATCAGGGTCCATAAGGGAGAGAAGAGAAAAGAAAGCATCATGGGGAAAAATGTCAATGGGGAAAAATGTCACCTTGGTGCTACAACAGTATTTACCCCGAGCCCGTGACTGAAGCAGCGTTCCCTGGAGGGGCCGCCTGGGCGGGAGCAGGGGCAGGGCTCGGCTTCCTCCGCAGCCGCCGCTCTCAATGTCCCCCTTGTTCTCCCAGAAGCATCAGGCTGGAAAACTATGAATTATGAACCAGAGCTGGCATGTTCCCTTCATAGCACAGCGACGGAGGGAAAGATATCCCAGCTCGCTCTGGCAGTAGAGATGCAACTGCAGAGGTGGGCAGCACCGGGGATGTTGGGGTGTTTTGGGTGGGTTTTTGGGCACTTCCCTCCCTGCACACACCCATCTCCGCCCGAGCTTTCAGCCCCAGAAGTCCATATCCTTAATTACCAACTCTTCTTCCTCAGATCTCTACGCAGGAACCACAAAACTCCACAGCACAACAACTAAAACATTAAAGCAATAAATATTTGCATGTTTATATAAATCTTCACATAAATATTTTGGTCACAAACTGCATTGATTTGTTTTCTTTTCCCCTCCTTTCTTGCTTCACTTCCACACTATTGATGTGGGAATATTTTCATGCATTACAGGAACAGTTTTCCCTCTCAAAAGGAAGCAGATGAAGAGTCAGCGCTGGCCGTGAGTGTGCCGACAGCCACATCATGAGAACTGAATTCTTCCAAAGGCTGAAGGACAATTTCATATGACCTCATCATAACTTTAATCTTATTTTATTTCCCTGACGTGGGGACAGGTTCGGAGCAGCCGGTGAAGCTCGCTGGAGGTAAAGCTGCTCTCCACGAGGCTCCTCATGGGTTTGTGGGTGTGCCGCCTGATTGGGATTTATCTGAACATTTCTACAATGCCACTACTAAAAAGCTCTATTCTTCACCCTGCCTGGGGTGCTGACTACTATACACCACAGCTCCTCTCCCAGCCCCACAAAGCACCCTTGCTAGCTCTCAGGAGTTGTGATGGACTTGCAGATGACAAGTACCCAAGTCATTAACCAGTTTACACTGGAAATCTTGCATACATACCTTGCTTGTGGGGCTCCAGCTGGATGGGTGCAGGCTGCACAGAACGACAAGGCTTGAGGACACCCAGAAGGCTGGGGATGCTGAAAATCATGACAGTAAATGGCAGCACCCACCCGCGCATCAGCCCTGGCCCAGGGCACAGAGCGAGCTCCTCACACAGGGTGACAAAGGTGGACATCAGCATGGCAAAGCAGCACTGCAGAGGAGCAATCACCAGATCCATCTTCAGACCAAGAAGGAAGGATGGAAGCAAAGCACAAGCACTGCTACAGCTGTGCAGTGCTGCCAGTGTTTCCAGCCTGGCTGCAGTGTTTCCAGCACACAGGGAGGCACAGGAATCAAATTTATCAGGGTCAACTTTGTTTTGACCAGGGAATAACTGGCTGGAGCAGGAGGGGACAAAAATGCTGATTCTACATCAATTTTAAAGCTGTCCAAAAAGTTCCAGCTCCACTCTCTTGTGCATCCACACACAGCACATGCAGCGCTCTGCTCACTGCTATGCTTCAGCAGCTCTTGTGTCTTTAGCGGCCAGGGTCCCAACACTGCTAACAGGATTTCATTTGCTCTTACTAATATTTTATCCATGGTATTAGGTCATGTTTCCCTTTCCACTTGAAAGGCATCTCCAGCTTATTGGCAGCAGTGAAATTAATAGAGAAATCATTAGAAAGCATAAGGCACGGGTCGTGCAAATCGCACACCACAGAGGATTATTTCCAAACAATAAAATTAATTGGTGTCATCAGCCACCATCAGAAACGCAGAGAGAGTTCGCATTAAAAAACATAGAGGATTATTGACAGCCCGTGCCTCCTCATACATAAAACATCTGATGGCATCATTTCATTGTATTATTTCCTATGCATGAAGGCTTTCCCCGCACGGAGCTGTGGAGCAGAGGTGAACCAGACAGCAGGACACAAATGGGACAGGGACACCACCGCAGCACCCGGCGCTCACCTGCATGAGGCAGCCAGCACTGACCAGACGAGCCGGTGGGTTTGTCCTGAGGCACTGTTAACACACGGGTCTGCAGAGGACCAGCACTCAACACCTTCTGCAAGTCAAGCCCTACAAAAATGGGCTGTCTGGACCCAAACTGATGGTTTCTTTTGGGCACCTGGAACACAAGGACTTGCCTGTTGTAAGCGCTTACAGGAAGCAAATCCCACAGCAAGATACTCAGTCCTGGCACAACCCATGTTCAGGTCCCAGACCCTGAAGCAAACACCCTCCTGATCCTCCAAGGTGCAGGTCTGGGTTCCCCAAACCCCACCACAGCAAGGTCTGGTCCCTTGGTGACCCACAGATGCCAGGCAAGCACGAGCAGAGGATTTGGGCCTGAGCTACAGTATTTCCCCGCAATATTCAAACATACCCATACACTTGAGGCAGAGAAGGCCATCATCTGAGAAAGGCAGTGTAAATACAGCGCTGCCACCGCCACAGAGGTTAAAAGAGAGAACAATTAATTCCAGGTCTGGAGAAGGCATGTATGAGTTTGTTTTGTTTCAGAAGAAAAAGAATAAATAGTAGCCTGAAGTCAGGATAATATTTATTCACATGCTCCACTTTGAAGTTCAGCCCCTGTTGGCTTCACGTGGTTAAATCTCCCGGAGAAGAGAGCTCTCTGAAACCGCACCCTGAGTAAGGGAAGGAAGAAAGGAAACTGTTCAAACCCCGGCATTAGGGAAGCAAAATAAGCCTCGGCACCAGGGGAATTATCACTGTCCCTCCAACACACAAAGGAGAATTTAAACGGGTTTGTTACTGCACCTCCCCCAGACGGCGCAGACCTGTAGAGCAACAGCTCAGGTTCAGGGAACTGCATTTCATGGCAGGACAAGCAAAATGAGAAGAAGATCCACATTAATCTCCAAGGTAAATCCCCATTCACTTGCTCCCTGCCCTAGAGAGGGATTTCTCCATCCTGCATTTCTCCCTGACAGAATTTGGATGTGTTTCCGTACTTGCATGAACACCTGGAGAGCTTTAGGCTGGGAAACGGGCAGGAGCAGAGGCACAGACAGGCAGAAACATGCCAGAGCTGGTGGCAACGCATCCACAGCAAAGCCTGGAAAAACAGCACCACATCCAACATCCCCATGGGAAACCCCTCCCCAGCCCCATGCAGCAGGAACTGCCCATGAGCTCCTTCACAGGACATTTCTCTTAAGGAACTGGGTGTTTTCCTTTTCCACACACATGCCCCGAGCAGGACCCGCCAGTGCCAGGCGATGGGGCGGCAGGTTCCTGCCCCCATCCCCTGAGCTCCAGGCTCCAAACTGCGCAGAGCAGTTCTGTGCATGCTGCGGTGCGGGTTTGCTCAGCACATGCAAAGGAGCAGGAAAGCAAACAGCCCAGCCCTGTCCAAACAGAAGCAGCACAAGGGCCGCGCCACAGAGAGCCGCCGGTCAGCTCCTTCCTTTGCCCCAACACAGGGAACGTGTTCTGTACGGAATTCCAAACACACCACAGGTAATCACTGGTATCAAATCCCTCTTCCACTTCACCTGCTCTACTGCCAAGAATGCGAACACTCGGGACAGGGAAGTTCCCCTCTACGTATCTTGCATCTCTTATCTCTCTCCATGGGTCCTCTTTGCTGAACACATGGATAAACCAGGACGCCACCCCAATACTCTTAACAAACTGTACTGGGTAATGTCTCTTATCTGACCTTTCTTTTAGTTGGGTCACTCATATTTATAGTCATGCTTCATTTTTCCTTAAGTGTGCCCTAGTTATGTCATTTACTCGTTTATGTTTCAGAAGAGAATAGAGTAAAAATGGAGTTAATGGAGCTAGAAATAGGATGAAGCCAAACCACAAAACTCTACAGATCTGCTTGTCCTTCAGACTGCTTACACGGGCAGGAACTTGCTGCGACTGACTCTCATCGATTGCTGCCTCTTTACAAGCCTTTCTGTGGCAAGACAGAGCTGGAGAAGCATTTGGGAAAAGCAAAGTGCCTGAAGTTCAATGTTTTCTGCTGTTACACACTCCTGTAACACACAATGCAAACAGATGCGCCTGCTGCAGCTTGTGGTGCGACCTCACAGAACCCAACAGCTCCCGGGACTGGCACCGCAAAACCCCACTTTCAAAACGCTTTGCCCAGCAACAGCACCCACCAGCCCAGCGATGCAGCCCCTGTCATCCACTGCCAGGGCTCTTGGCACTGCCCTTTCCTGGCACTGTGAAGGTCCCTGTCACTGTGAAAACAAGAAGCCCAAAGCTGAGCATCCCTGGCCACAGGCCATCCATCCCTGATGTGTCTCCAGCCAGTTTCTCCTTAGCCTGGTCCAGGGCAGGTTTTCTGAACCTTCCCTTGCTTTTGGAATCCTCCCCGCTGTGTGGACCCCCTGCAAGTGCTCCGGGATCAGGAGATGGTCCAAAGCTGACCAGTCCCTAATGTTATAAAGAAAACTTCCTCTCTGACAGTCTCCTTAAAGCCTCAGCCCCAGGAGCCCTGCAATTACTTGTTAACTGAGATGTCAGTTTTACTTTTCGAGGTTTTAGCCCCTCGCAAGTGTGGAAAACCCCAGAGCATTGCTGAAGTGCTCCCTGCTCACTTGAAGAAAGGGCTCTGGAAACACTCCTGCAGTATTGTTTTTAAATGAAACAAACCCACTTTGAGAGCACATAAGCCATACCCCATGGATTCACTGCAATATCAACAAATGACTGCACAGGCACAAGAGCCTGCTGCAAGCCCCTGCACCCAGCCAGGGAGCAGAAAGTCCAGGCAGAGCTGGCAACTCCTTCCTCAAGGGACAGGTACTGGGAGAATACAAAGGAGTGACCACACGCAGGCAAAGAGCACCACAAACATCCCTGCTCCAAGGGGGTTCAGAGCTCAGCCCCCCCAAAAGCCTCATGCCCACAAGCCCTTCCCTGAGGACCAGCAGAGCTCCTGTCCCCCAAGCCCTGCACTGCAGCCAGCCCCGGCTGTCCCAGTGTACCCCAAAAAATCCCATCTGGCAGCTCATCAGGAGAAGCAGCTCTGTGAAAACACACCAGCAGGACCCGGCAGACCGGGGTCAACCCTTGCAGCCCTCATTTTGTTCCCTCTTCCATCTCCCGCTGGCATTTATGATCTCCAACCAACAGAACTAGCGTGTCCCAGTTTGCCCGGGAAGGGTGGTGGAGAAGTTCTGATCCATGGACGGGCTGGACGCGGCCGGCGCTAATGGCCAGACGACAGCGAGGGGAGATTTCATCAACGCACAAATGGAATTTGCCAGGAGGCATTTCAAGAGTCAATTCTTCACACTCCAGTAATTAGAACAATATTATGAGACAAGGCAAGGGGAGGGCGGGCAGCAGCAGCACACGGGACCTTAGCTGATGCAGAGAACGGGCTGAGCAAACACCGGAGTCAAGTGAGGCCTCAAGGCAAGAGTCGTTCACATGGCTCCCTGCAGGCTGGAGTCAAACCAAAAGTTTATCCACTTCCCAACTGTGGATCTTTCTATGCACATGTGAAATGAAATTTCATATTTAGAGCAAATACGGACTAATGACCCTGATCCAACTTCCTTCTTTACCTCAAAAATACCAGCAAGGTCAACAGGGGTTTTTTGCTTCCAGGCCAATACATTCGATTCAAGGTCCTGCTCCAGACTCTACCAGTGACTAATAAATCCCTGTGCATGATCTAAGACACCATAAAAGTCTAATCCCATTGAGCACTCAGACCCCAAAACCAGATTCCCACAGAAGAGCTGTCATCTGGGTCTACAGAAATCAGAACACCCCAAACTGTTGCATTAGCTGAAGACGCTTAAAATTAGCTTCCTGTCCAGTACCTACTACAATGGGATCAAACATCCCAGCTGAAAAACAAAACCAACCCACGTGCTGGTGGATCCATCTCTGACACCTCCCTGGAGCAGCCTCTCTAGGGAACTGGTGGGCTCTGTGAGCTGTGCCCCACACTGGTGCGCCCACAGGCAGAGCCCTCACAGGCAGCTTTGCCATGTTACTTCCAGGAGCCAGAACATTCATTTTTAAGGAAAAATGGATGTGCAAATGTAGCTCCTGCCAGGCCAGGCTGGGAGCAGGATGGGTGCGGGGGTTCAAGACAGACCAACGCTGTACAATGGTTATTCATATCGGCTGGAAGTGGGACTCAGCCACTCCAATTCACATCTGCAACGAGCTGTGATCTCAGCTCTGATCCCAGAGCACAGAGGTCCTTTTGATAAATGGCTGCACACAGGGACTGAAGCACTATTGCCACATGGAAGAAAGAGACCCCATTTTTTTAATAATCTTCCCAGTTCACTGGCTCTGAAATCCGAGTTTCTCTTTCGCATCGAGAAGCTGCTGCACCCCATGGGGCTCAGGTACATCGCTGGGAAGCAGAGAGAGATGTTCAGACCTGCTGCCCACCCCAGCTCTCCAGGCACTTCTTTTAAATCACAGCACAACCTCCATGTCTTTTGCACATGCCTAGATGAGAGCAGGGTCCCATGGGAACACCCTCACTATCACCCCCAAAATCCTCCCGGGATCCCCAGCTCTGATTTATCTCAGTGCAGACTCGTAGCACCGACACGGAAGGTTTGTGTATGGGGAAGAATCTTTCCATTTGCACTCCTTGCCCTCAAGTATTACCCACCTTTTTCAAAGCTTAAGTCACAGGCTGTGAAATCCCCACCATCTGTCAGCCAGGGAGAAGCCTCCAGCACAGCCCAACCTCCTCTCCCACACAAGCCTTACTCATCACAAGGAATGACAGCAAACACGCTGGCTCAAAAAGTTCCCAAAATCACAAACAAGAGGCTTGGAATAGGAAACCCTGACAAATGCCACCGAGTGCAGCGTGTCCACATCATTAGCTTTACCCAGGATGCATTAAGGCTGCTTTCTTGCTACCATGATTATGCTTTAATATGTAATTAGTGGGAAGAGAACGATGTCAAGGAGGAGAATGTCTCACTTACACATACACCATTAAGGCTGAGAGTGCAAATGAACCAAACGAACCAGCCGCAGCTTCATCCCTGAGGCTTGTGACCGGAGCAGCAAAGCACCAAGGGTGAGCGCTGCTGTCCCACCGCTGCACAGCCTCAGGCACCCCATCTCCCACCCCGGCCAGGCCTGGGGCCAGGCAAGGAGCGAGACCTGGAAGAAAGGAATAGAAATGCTGGGTCTGGAAGCCCTCCGATCGTGACCCCGAGTACTGAGGCGTGCAGAGTTCAGCTGTGCCAGCAGCTACAGACCAACGGTTTCACTTTTGCCTCTTCTGCTAAACCGTGGTGGCACCCCCATGTTCATCTGTTTCAAGAAATGTTAATTATTACTCGTAACCAACGTGTTTGGCCTTGGGACAGTCTCATCAGCAGATGCTGCAGTTCCAAGAAGCTGAGAAATCTGCAGGTTTTAATGAAGAAATAGAAGAGCTCATAAAAGATTCCTTTTATTCCAAGACTCCCTTAAGCAATATTACCTGGGAGGTTCTTCCTTCCTTTCCCAAAGCACACGCACCCTGAACGGTTAAGCTCAAGTGATGGCAGATGCACTAATTGAGCACCACGACATGCAAAGACTGACTCTGCCTGTGACATCTTCCAGTCACCATGATGCTCGGTGCATCATTAAGTCTCAAATGCCCGATGACACAAAAGTAGGAAACCATGCTTTTTACAAACATAGCCAAAACCTGTTGGGTCACCCCAAGGAGCCTGGCTGGCTTCTGCCCTCTCCCCTTTCTGGAAACACAGACTGGTTAGTGGTTTAGCTTTCCAAGGAAAAAAAAGAATCCTTTTCTCCCAGATCTTGTCTAAAATTACTGTGAGGAGAGCTCAGATAAATCAGGAAGATACAGAAAGATCAATCTCATGCACATTAAGGATACCATTTATCCCGTTCTGATCAATACCTCAGATTCCTCGCCTGTTACAACACTTCCATCACTGTTTAAGGCTCAACTGCAGAGCTCTCCCATCCAGACAATGGAAGTTATGAAAGATCCTCCCCATACTTGTTTGATCTGAAACATAAAACCCCTTAATGTGACCCCTTGGAAAAATACTGGGGAAAGCAGCCAAGAAGGAGGGGAAAAAAAAAGCCAAGCTTCCCAGAAGGAACGCTCCTGGCTCTTGCAGCTCCACTTAGAAGCTGCTCAGCTATAAACAGTCCAGACTGGGAAGTAGGGGAGAGAGGAAGGGGAAGAGCAGGGAGAATTTGCCACAGCACAGCTAAAACTCATGCTGCAGTGAACACGAGAGAGCCACCAGTGCTGGTGCCCGGCTCCGGCTCCTGCTCCAGTCCAGGAGCTGCTTGCTGGGACACGGCATTTCCATCGGCTCTGCTGGACGCCAGGTCCCAGCCTCACAGTCCCCTGTGCGTGTGCCAAAGACCTCGCAGCACCTACCCCCCTGCTCTGCATCGGTGCAGCTCCCAGCGTGGTGTCACTCGTGCAGGTCCTCACCATCCTGGGGCGCAGAGCCCTCGGCAAGGCACCGAGCCGCGGGAAGGGGTCCGTGGAGCAGCCCGTGGTGAAAGCTCTGAGGGGAGCCATAGGAGCGGGTCTGGTGCCACCGGCCACTTCCTGGCAGAGAACCCAGCCCCGACAAGCAGAGACCTTGGCGAATGTGGGCATCTGCCTTCAGCCATGAAGCATCTCACCAGCCCCAGCCCAAGCAGAAAAAGCCTCTGCTCCCGCAGTGCGGTGGGAGGCCAGTGTGACCCCCTCGTTGCAGCAGGAGGTGACACCAGGGCCACAGCTTCCAGCCACCCGCCTGTGCTGGTGAACCCGGGTGTTCCTCAGAGTGGTTTGCTTTAGGATGCGCTGAAAGCCCAACTGCATTCAGCAGCAGCTTGTTGCCTATGCATGGTTTAAGGCTGTGGTGTTGTTACCAGCTCCCTGAAGACCACAAAATACACCAGCATGGCCCTGTTGACATTAACTGTGACAGGGAGGTGGGGAGACTCACAGCCCAGCAGATCCTTTCAGGGCAATATTCATATCAGAGCAGGGAGAAATTTCCAGGATATGGAGCCTAAAAGCGCACGTTAATAGAGGTGTGGCAACACCTACCACATCCTCATGGCAAACACCACCCAGGTAACAGTCCCACGCAGCAGAAAGCTCTGTCTGGTCCTCGCTTCACTTGCCACAGAACTCTAACTCACGCGCCCTGTGTTTTGGGGAAGTTCAATGTCAGGGTTTCCTGTAGAGGCTTTTAGAGTCCCAGCTGAAAGCATCTGCTGGACACGCTGCGCTGGCCAACACTGCACGAGCCCCAGGTGATGGGCTCACGGTGGCGGGAGCAGGAGGATGGGAGGAGGGTCCCTGCATCACCTCACATCCAACAGCATCACCCAAGATGAACCTGCACAACTGGTGGGTCACGGGTAATTGTAGTGCGCATGTGTGCTCAAGGCAGGCAGCCCCCAAGCCCAAATGAACCGTCAAGATGGCAAAGCGGGGGGATAAACCCAACCCATGCTGTTCCCATCTGCTTTTGCCGTTTGAAGTGTCCATCCCAAAATCCAAGTCTCCAGTAAAATTCCAGCAAGGCCATTTAAAACACGGGTGGACAAACACCGGCTGACCTAATGCCAGCAGAGCAACAGCAGCCAGCACTGAAGGACCAAATACCACCCGCAGCTCCTGCAGGCAACCGGGGAGTTAATCATCAACTGGCAGGGTGACGTCCCTGCACAGGCACACACGGGCTGCTTCCCACGCTCCCATACAATTCCTGGAGCTGGGGCTGCTCCCTCAGGCATGGTCCGCAGCACCCAGGGCTCGGGGCAAAGCCCTGTGGGCAGCAGCAAAGTTGCTCATGAATCTTCGACTTGTTGGAAAAGCAATCACAAAATCAGACTGATTTGGGTTGAAGGGACATTAAAGCTCACCCAGTTCCAACCCCCTGCCACGGGCAGGGACACCTTCCACTAGAGCAGGTTGCTCCAAGCCCCTGTGTCCAACCTGGCCTTGAACACTGCCAGGGATGGGGCAGCCACAGCTTTCCAGGGCAAGCAGTAAGCGCGTCCCTGGTTTCTCCACAGTCACACACAGGATCCTCTCTGCAGTTACTCCACTGCTCTCTCGGGAGTTAAAAGAAATAATAAAACAAAACAAAACACACCCTTCTTGTGGGGAATTCTCCTCCCCTCCCGCCCCTCCTGCAGCACACACGCGGTGCAGCTACACAGCAGTTAGAAACGCTTTCCTCTGCGATAGGATCTCGTTGACATGCATCCAACCACCACGTAGCAGCATCTGAGTCACTGGCACAGAGGGACACAACCGGTGGCGGTCTGACCAGCTGCCCAGTCCCCTGGGATCTGTGAACAAGCAGGAGGCAAAGCACAGCCACAGCCCCATGCTGGCACTGCAGAGCTGTGCAGCACTGCCCAGCGCTGCTCTCCCCGCCAGCCCCATCACTTCATGCACTCAGGAAAATCACTGCTTTTAACTTGTTCTTGGCTACAAGAGGCCAGGAAAAAGCTCCAAAAAGTCAGGAATGGGAGGAGGAGAGCTGGTCCCAGCACCAGCGGGCACCGTGGGAGGGCAGGCACTAGGCTTGCTTTGGTACAGCACCAAAAGGCAGCCGCTGATCTGAAAGCCTTGCAATTTTCAGCTACCTGCACTATTCCATATAAATCTCCCCCTTTCCCCCTTCATATGCCCAAACTCTGTTAATAAAGCACCCTTTAAAATACTGCCGCAAGGATGTTGACTTGTACATGAGGTCAGAGATGAGGGAGGGAGGGGAATTCTCAGCAGAGAAACAGAAACACAAACCACCAACTCTCAGTTATTAATCCCTTAAATAATTCTGACAACGCTCCCCCACCCTCCTGCCTGAAATCAAGCAGAAACCAGCTCTGTGGCTCTCTGGCAAGCGGGTGCTGTGTGTGTGCTGGGAGGGGGTCAGGGGACGATGCGGTTGAGCCCCTCCGTGCTCCCCCAGCACCCTCCCACCCCCAGGAGGAAGGGGATGCCTTTACACCAAGGGTCATTCTGAAAACACAAATGCTTTAGAGAGGGCACCCACCACTTCAACTCTGATGGTACCAGCACATCTCCATTCTCTCCCATCACCACAGCAGCTCTTGGGGCTCACCACCAGCACACACATCTCCTCCCCAATACTCAGACATACCAGAACCAGCCATGTAAGAGTCCTCCGGAACCCCCAGCACACACCAGCCAGCCTAGTAGGCTCAGCTCAGAGGGAGAATCCATTCAGACTCCTCCGAGGCTTGCTCGAGCTGCGAGGTCAGTGCTGTTCTCACCAACCTCTGGACCAGAACAGAGCGAAAACACCCCTTTAACCTCAGTATCAGCATCTCCTCATCTTTCAGCTGACCTGTGAGCCGCTTCCCTGTTTCATTTGTTAGAACAGCATCACTTGGTATCATGGGTCAGGGTAGGAAAGGCCCCAAGCTCACAAAAAAGCTTTTTCAAACAGCACAGGAACTTCGAAAGAAGTTCAGGACAATTAAACCCACATCAGGAGCATAGGGAGGAGCAGGAGGCTGACACACACGCAGGGAGCAGCGGGAGCTGACACATGGCCCATCGCTTTATGCATATTTGAACTATATTTCTCAAAAGAAAAGTACATTACTGCAAGTTATTGAAAATGAGTAACTCCCTCTAATGAACCTTGCTACCATCATGCTGACTAATAGAGTGATAAAGAGTTTAATCCATATTTATATACATTTTATCTCATTATAGTTGGTGCCAATAAATTAGCAAGTCCAATAAGAGTTACATTTTACACCATGACGGCTATTAAACGTGTATGAAGTACAACAGCACATGGGGCACAAGCACTGGCTTCTTTTGAGCCAGGCTGAACCAGCAAACCTGAGCCCAGCACCCAAGTGCTCCCTCTGCCAGACCAGAGCCTAATGAGGGATGAGGTGATGCCAACAGGGGTTCTCTTCCTTGGAGCACGGACACTGAGCTGCTTCTGCATCCTGCAGTGAGACATGGCCACAGAGAAACGCTTGTGCAGTGATCAGAGACGGCGGCTTCTGAGCCACTTTAAAGGGATAAGATACAAAAAAATAAATAAAAATTCAGAGCCAACTTGTATTAATCAATATAACAATACAGTCTTTTAAGGTGTCTTAAAAGGGCGCAGCTAGAGATATGGGTGGTCAGCAGCTCAGGTCACTTTTCGAAGCCTCTGTCACGAAACACAGCGTGTCCCTGGTCACAGTGGGATTACCTAAAAACTGGACGTTGGGGACAAAAACGGCTGTGAGCAATTTGAAGTGGCCTTTCGACTCCCTTGGGGGACTGGGAAACACGGCACCAGGATTACAAGAAACATGACGCATCTATCTGGCAGAAGCCTGAACTTGCCAATTACCCGGCATCCCACGAAGGCAGAGACGGAGCTTTTCAGCTCCACAGGGATTTCGGCTGGAGAAGCCCAGATGGTTCATGATCCCGTTTCACCAGCTGTTATCCTGGTGACAGTAAGGAAGAAGTCACTTCCCAAGCTTAAAACTCAAGGAAGTGGCAAAACCAGGGACAAAATCCTTGTGTTCCTGGACTCAAGCAGCCCTCGGCCACACTTACTCCTTCAGAGGAAGCTCCATCAGTCCCACAGCAGCTCCTCCTTGCTGAAGCCAAAGGGAGCAGTGGAAACCCCTCTCAGAATAGCAGCTGGTCATGACAAGACTGAGAGATCTGATTTTTCTTCCACTTCTAAAGCACCAACGTTTTTCTTGCACTAAGAAACCCTGAAGGACCATGCAGACTCCAAAGCACAAGCCCTGTACGTATAGGTTGGCACCACAGAAACATAAGCCCCTGCCTTTCTACTGGGTAATTACACTGCAGGAAACCCAAATGCCACTACAGTAATCGCTGCCTCACTGGCCTTCTGGTTTGGAGATGAAAAGTAACTACTTCAGTGGCATCCAGAAAGGAAACACCCAACACAACCCCACCAAGGTTTCTATGTAATTAAATGGTCAACTGTTACTATGCTCTGTTCAAAAAAGTATCCTACATGGCGTAAGCATCTTGTAACCAAAAAGTCCTATTGATCCAAGGGATGAATGGCTCCAGGAAGAGTTTTTTGTGTGTGAAGTCTGTGCTTGACGGTGGGAACGTGGGTTAGAGACTCCTTTTGCTCTCACTGTGACTCAAAACGGAAAGGCGCTTTGGTCAACAGCAGATTTTTCCCTGTTTATTTGCTTTGCCACTGTTGAACGCAGATCTGAGGACAATGTGGGAATGAAAGGTGGCAAAGACAATGGGGATGTTTTGACAGGCTTCCAGAGGGATTCAGGGTGGTGCAGCCTTGAACAGCTGATACCTCCACTGAGCTGATAAAAAGCTGCACTGGGAAAAGATCAGCAAGGATTTTGTGCACAGAATCTGCGCCTCCCACAGATTAGAAGGTTGTTTGAGGATGACAATGCACATGAAAATAAGCAAGATCCAGGCAAGAAAGTACATTTGGATTTCTTCGAAGTTTATGACAAGTTTCTTTCCAAAGTCTCCTAAAAACCTAAACTGCCACGAGGTAAGGGGGAATGGCAAATCCTCTCCCCCCTGCAAGCCACAAACCTGAACGTCCCCCCAAAAAGTGACCATAAGGAGGAGAGAATAGCTGTTCCCTAACCAGACCAAAAGGAAACCAAACTGTTCAGCTGACACGTTCCAGCAGTGTTTAACTCTATTAACAGGCATCTTAGGCAATTTGAAACAGCACAAAGCAAGAGACAATGTGACAATAAAGCAGCATTTTAATTAGCAGCAGTTCTTTCCCCAGCCCAAAAGGTTCCTTCTGTGCATTCATATTCCCAGAACAACAAAAGCCGCCTTGTATTTCATAAATCACAAAAACTCATAAAACAAGCCCCTGCAATTGCACATTCCACATAATGGTCCAGAAATAAATTAGGCAATAAATATCAAACAATATATCCCCATCAGCAGTGCAATTCTACTCTCTGGATAATCAGAAGAGAAGATGCCTTCCAGCAGTTTATGCCTGGTAGCTGGAAATAGGTAAAACAATAGAGAGCTTTAATAAATCTTTTAACACCTTTTCCATTGAAGAATATAGCGATTGCCCTGTGTAATAGCTTCCCTGAGCCGAGTACCCATCACAGTAACAGCACAGCCCTGACACTGTTGGTGTCAAAAGCCAGGGTACGGACGAGCAGCCACTTGCCAAAATCGGGAAGGATTTTCCTCCCTCACAGCTGGGTCTGGCTCAGCACTTGGTGCCAACCATCCCTACAGCAAACACAAACCCCGCTCTCTCCTCTCCCATCCAGGTGACACACAACACAGACGCGGTTCAACCCCAGGCTGGGATGATGCTTAACACTGGTTTGACTGCGACGTCCCTGCAGGGAGCTCATGGGCAGGGAGGTGGTGTGGCTCTGCCCCAGTCACCCAGCGAGGCAGCCGGAGCTGGGAAGAGGACCCGATGTCCCAACCCCAGAGCAGCACCGGCCCCCAGGGCTACCGCCTCCTCCAACAGCTCTCATGAACACACAGACATTCTCATTCTCCCAAAAGAGACATTTTTCATATACTTCAGAGATTTTTTTGCTTTGCAGTCTAAAGCAGAATGCTTGAGGGCTTCATCTCCCTTCACTAACAAAAGACAAAACAGAACCAACCTGTACATACACAGGTACCCCCAGCACAGGGGAACAGGTGCCCAGTGCATGGGTTAAGGGCACAGAAGCTGCTCAGAAACCCACAAAACCTTCATATATTCATCCAGAGTCTGCAGCACAAGCCTGGAGACCTGCCCGGTGCTAGAACCATCACCTCCCAGGAAGCACCCTTACCTTTCCAAAATCCCGTACGTCGAAGAGGTCGAAGGGATCAAACAGATCACTGTTTCTTAACCCAAATTTGTCATGACACACTTTGAGGAAGGTTCGGATATTCTTCAAACAGAGAAACTGCAGGAAACAAGAAAAGAGAGGGGAAAGGTGAGCAAGGCAGGCACACATCTCAACTGAGATTTACTGAGCTAAATTCACATGCGAGACAAGTTAACAGGGACTTAGAAACCCACACTGAAAAGCCCAGCACTAGCTCATTTGTTGTCACTGGGGATGTCAGGCTCCCGGTGCCTGTGAGCACTCCTGCGCCCTCAGCTAGGCACCAAACAAACCTCCTTTTGAAAAACAGAAGGTAACATCACAGAAGGGCTAGAAAACTCAAGCCAGGAGTTTCCCTTTCAAGGTCAAAGCCAAATATAAATTACAGCTGATGTTCTACAGAAACCCAGTGTTGAACTTCTGACCATTTCCAGCACGATCCCGTTTGGTTCACTATAGAAGGGTCACGTTACAGCTCCTGCCCAGCTCAGATCCCATTCCCAAGACCAGGGCAATCCCCAGGACCATTTCCACAACACTTTGCTCAACTCTAATCTCTGCCCATTTGAAGAGGCAGAAATCTCCCCCTCTGGGACCACCCTCGGTTGTTCTGCTGGGTCAATGGGCAGAGCAACATCATGTTTCTCTTTCAAGAAAATCCTGTCTTCGACTAATGCAATGATTGGTCATTTGTTTATGAGGATTTTGAAGTCTGGGCACTGCAGACGGTCTCGCTCCAGCGGTGACGCCTGCACAGGGGCTGAGAGGAGAATAAAAACCTGCTTCATTTCTGCAGCGGCATCACCTTCATCAGGATGGGCTGACTCTGCTGAGCAAGCCAATTTATTGCACTTCTTTCTGCATCCTTGTGCTATTCCACAAAACCCCTTCAATTTATTGCTGTGCTTTTAAATGACTCCTCTTTTTTTTTTTTTTTCAGCAAATTCCTCACAAATACATAACAACCATGTTAAAGTTGTAAGTAAATCAACCCACTCAAGGGGTGAATTCATCCCCTCGTGATGAACAAGTGCAAGACTCAAGCTGCCGTTGGGTGGGTTTGGTCCATGCAGTTTCATCACATGGTGCTGTCTCTGCTCACCGAGTTGTCATCAAACCAGCACCACGCAAAAACAGGGTTTGCAAATGTCTAATAACTTAATTAGACTTAATTATTATTAACTTAATAATGTAAAATAGCTTAATTTTCTTTTAATTAAGAGAATCAAAGCAGAATCTTTGGGGCCACCATATCTCCACCCACGTGACAGCGATGCAACTTGTTATCATTGCGTTTGGGATTATACGTGAGGTTTGTGGCGATGGATTGGCAAAACCACCTCATTAACAACAGGCTCATCCACCTACACAAAGAAAGAACCTTTCACCCTTCTCACCCATTCCAGCCCCCTCTACACAGAGCCATGGAGTGGCAGCACAGGAGGGTTTGCACAAAATGTTCCCATCACATCAAGAGCCTTCTCCTTAGACACGCCAGTGCCAGAATCAGAAATTGCAAACAATTCTGGTTTTCTAGGGCATTCCTCCACCTCACATAAACACTGCAGTAAATATCATCTGTCAAGACTGAGGGGTTATTTCGGAATCACTTTACAGCCTTGTGCAGATATGGGTTATTTCATAACTTTATCTTCTGGTCTCTGCAAGAATTCACACCCTGGGCTTGCAGCAGCAGCGCTTTCTGTGGCACTGCAGCCTCATTGATTCCCATTTCTAGCACATGTTTATTTCAAATCCTTTTAAGCCTCTAGTTTCGAAAGTTAATGACACAGGTTATAGCCACAATTACACACAGTGAGATGCTGCTCCCTCCGCAGCACTGCCCGGCCTCTGCAGCATTCCCTGCCCACCTCCCGCTCGCCCCACGAGGGCTGACGGGCTTGGGAGGACGGATGTCCACAGCAGCCATGTTCAGCCAAGAGAAAGGCAACAACTGGTGTGGAAGCCTGAGCCCTCCGCACGGTGCATTTGTGGATGAAATGCCTGCACAGCTCAAAGCTCACACCGGCTCCATCCGGAACAATCGCGGAGATCCCACATCCAAGCAAACACTTTGCAACGGGAACCCCAGCTCCAACACGGCTGGGCCCAGGCGGGTGACAAGCACCAACACGGAAGCCAATGATCTATTTACAGAGTTGCTGAAAAGGCCTGACGTCCACCACAATAAACCAAGGCAGGAGCACCATGGTCCTACTCCACCAGCGAGGAGCTGGCAGCAGGGCCAAGCAACCACATTGCCCACATGAAAAGCCACCATGTGATGACAGCCACAGGTTGGGTTTTAGCTCCACTTCTCATGCACAAGATGTCAGGGTGGGTATGACCCATGTGTGTGTGCGTGTGGCACAATTTGCTTCTGTGCTATTTCTCTCTCACTGATCTGCAAATACCTCCTTGTGCTTTTGCTCGTAGGTGTTTTCGAGGCTTGCTGGTGATGGAAGATCATGAATTGTTGGCTTAACCGTGTTACTCAATGGGCCCATGTTAAAATTAGCTACAATTGAATATGAGCTGTGCCGAGGCCATTTCATCTACCAGTCAATCACACCTCTGGACAAGCAAACACTCCACATGAGAAAGAGAGAGAGAGAAATCAATGTTCTCCATGGGCCTCATTCACCACCTGCCAGGCCCAAAATCAATAGTGTCATTTATATGCTTCGAGCGAGACCTGAGTCCTGCAGTCTCCTTTGGTGCAAGGGCCAGTGGAAGCCCAAACACTGCACACCCCGAGTTCCACCATCTGCACCCAAAACAACCCCAGTACCCACCAGTCATTGCCTCTGGGGACAGACACCACCAGCAATGGGGATGCTGAGTTCTGGAAGCAGACCCCAGACACCGCAGCATCTTCCACGGACATCAGCATCCCCCACTGTACCATTGGGCAGGCTCCAAAAGCAGCCACAGCACAGGTCCTCAGCTTTGCAGTCCACTGCAAAGTGCATCCAGGGCACGTTGGAGAGGGAAGTTCTTAAAGCCAGAGGGAAGAGGCGATGGGGGCAGGGATGGGACTGTGCCACAGGCAGCAAGAAACTCATCCAGTAAAACAAAACACCTCGAAGCGTGCCGAGAGATGAGAGGAGCGTGTGGGTCAGTTCTGCCCCGAGCCTCTGCGGGTTATGAGAAGCCAACACTACAGAGGCAGCGGCCACAACCCGGCTCCTGCCGCCAGCAGAAGGGCCCCGGCACCTGCACTCGATGAGTTTCAGAACAGCTTTGCTTATTCTTAAACACTGTGTAATGCCACCAGGTGAATGAACCACCCGGGCAGGCAGAGCCCTTCCCTGGAAAGGGCACACACCTTCCTGCTCCCGGCAGAGCTGTTCGCTCAAGGGAGATGGTAACGAGGCGGACAAAAAGCTGGTAAATGCAGCAGCATTTGCTCAACAACCAAACTGCCCGAGGCGGGATCTGGAGGATGCTCATGAGAGCATCAGAGCAGTCCCTGGTCCCTGCAGTTGGGATGGCACAAGGGAGAGAGGTGCGAGGTTTGGGAGTCTCCAAGAGACATTTAATAATGTGAGAAAATGTAGGAAAAAAGAAAGAAATCATTGAATCACAGAATCCCAGCCTGGTTTGGGTTGGAAGGGACCTTAAAGCTCATCCAGTTCCAAGCCCCTGCCACGGGCAGGGACACCTTCCACTAGAGCAGGTTGCTCCAAGCCCCTGTGTCCAACCTGGCCTTGAACACTGCCAGGGATGGGGCAGCCACAGCTTCTCTGGGCAGCCTGAGAATGGGGCAGATGATTCTGGATCACCCAGCAGCTCACAGCTTTTCAGAAAGGGCCTTCTGGGGAGGCAGCGTGGTCTGAGCCGCGAGGGGCCACACACAATAGCCCTGGGCGGCACTGAGCCACGTGCTGAACTGCGGCCAAAGCCGTGGGCTTGGAACGGGCTCTGCAGCATGTGAGGAATGCCGCGGCGCTGCCGGCCCCGATAACCCACTGCCGATGACGAAAGGGACTTTCTTTAGCGCTTCCTGACCGTGATGTCAGATTTCCTCTTATCTCGCTGTTGGCGCGGTCCGAACACACCAGGCGCAAAGTAAGTCCCAGCCGGGAGCTGTGAACATCTGCTTATCACAGCTTCTGTTACGGGGAAGGGAGGGTCTCATTGAGAAAACACATCATCTGCAACGGTCAATGGGAAACGGTGCAAACCTCTCAGAAAGCCAAAGGATAGTTCCCTGAGTCACGTCAAGCTTCCCTGTGCTACTCTGGCACTGCAAGGGGGCATCGAAACTCCCTTTGCTTGCCCCAAAGTCAAGAGCGGAGGGAAAGTCCAAGAGCATTCAGGTACCCAGCAGGAACCACAGGGCTGCAGCCAACATAACTCTGCATTTAAAACTGCGCAAATCATGACCTTCATCTAATCTCCCCAATGCTCCGCCTGATCTAGCTTGCCTCCACTTCAGGGTGTTACCAGGAGAGTTTTGGGAGCAGTAATAAGAGCCGAAAGCACAAGCAGAGCTTTTACACCCCTCCACAAGCAGCATCATCTCGCATGGTTTTGTTCCTCCTCATGCTTCACCCTATTGTCCCTGTGGAGAGGAGCAGCCGTAGAAACGAAACAGAACATCTCCACAGAAACTCCCCCTTCCCCTTCACATTTGGATTCAAGTCGCAGCTCATCAATTACTTTAGATGGACAGATTAAATTTCAGGGGTTTGGACAGCAGATTTATCTATTGAGAAGCAGAGAATGAAATTATTTTTCAAACAATTTAGTGCTATTATTTCCCCCCATTTCAAAGACATTCCCATTGCAGAGCGCTCACGGGGTGGGCAAATTCCGCTTGGTGAGATGGATTAATGAGCCTGAAATGCTGATGAGCACTGACCTCCCCACAGCTTTTCCATCTCCTCATACCCACCCACAAGCAGGGATTAGTCCTTGGAGAGTACCTGAGGGAGAGCAACCATTTATTTTGGTGAACACCCATAGCTCCTCAGTGGCAGGACTGGGGCAAAGCAAACCTGCAGTGAGCAAAAGTGCTTCCCTGCGAGAAGCATCAGCAGAGCTCAAAGCAGCTGCAAAGCCCCCGCACAAGGCCACCAGGAGCTTCTACCCTGCTCAACAGAGGCACAACACGGAGTCAGGCAGCATCCCTGATCCCCATCATCACGTTCACATGGCTTAAGCAGACAAAAAACTTCCAGGTACTTTACAGGAACTTGCCTTCACTCTCTCAAAGGGAAGAGGTCTCTCAGATAACAATATTAAGCTCATGAACTGGAAGCCAGAATATACATAGAATTGTAAAAACAATTCAAACCCAAAGGAGTTCAATACAGTTAAATACACTGGAGCCACAACGGCGCTCGGCAGCGCTCAAGTCAGAGCGGGCACAGACATTAACCAGAGCTCCTGGACTTCACACAAGCCATGAAGCGCTGAACCAAGGCGAGGACTGGAGGCAAACACCTCTGAGGTGGCAGACGTGAGAAGGATGTGGGAAGAGCAAGAGACAGGGCACAGGGTTGAACGATTAGATCTAGTTAGTCAGAGATCAGCAGCAGTTCAGTGACAGACGGGAGCACATCCTGAAGCTGCACAGGACACAACTGCTCCCTGTGCTTTCTCTGCTTGCAGGAGGAGCCTGTGCTGGGGCAGAAGCATCATCCCCAGGGCTGCTGCAGTAACGCACAGCCCAAGCCCAGCACTGCAGGAACATGTCCTATTTTATCTTAGGAAAGCTTTGCTGACCCCTCGACTTCCCCTGAGGATGGCCAGGCTCGTTTCCTCCATTCCATAAGGTCCTTTGGAGAAAGGAGGAGGAAGGAAGAGAAATGACAGCAGAGCCCAGACACTCATGTCCTCTTGAGGCAAACTCCCAACGGCAGTGATGACACTCCCAAAGCTTAAAACCCTGGCTGAGCCCTCCTGAGCAGCACAGCAGGGGAGGTCCGTTAAGGCTTGTTTAGGTCCGTCTGTCCATCCATCCAAGGGTCACCCCACGGCGCGCGGGGGCTTTAAATGAGGGGAAGGGAGCTGCAGCTTCCCAAAGCAAACGCGGAGCTGCAGCCCAGGGCAGCGCTTCCCTGCTTTGTGGAGCCCTCCCAGGTCTGCAGGGCTCTGTGGGGCAGCCAGGCTCGCCAAGGGAAGGGCTCCGATTGACTTGGAGAGCTTTATCAAAGATTCTCATGGGGTTTGAAATTCTCTGCTCCCACGCCAAAGGTCTGGGCAGCCCAGAGCTTTTGCCCAAGCACCCAGAATCCAGCAGGTCCAACAGGTTCAGCACCGGTCCCAACCCCAACCGCAGGTCTGAGGTTTGTGTAACTGAAATCCTCACCACTGAGGCTTTAGAAAACCCTTGTCAAGTTCCCTGCATCGCACCAGGCTGCTGACTCGGCTTCAGAGATTTATCTCTTAGGATGTCTCAGACAAAGATACCTGCAGAGCCATTCCCAGGAATAACAAAAGCTTTTTGAACAATTAGGTGGGCATAACCCTCTCTGCAGGGCCTGGTCTTCACCCCCTAAGAGCGGTAATTCCAGGTTTCCGTGTACAGAGGACAACACTGCTTTGAGCCATGTGCCTTCTTGCTGTTAGAAAACAGATGCATAAGCAGCAATACCCCCTTTGCTATTGCTTCTGCCCCCAACAGCACTGCGCTTCAGAAGCTGAATGGAGAATACAGACTGCTTGGCTACATGAAGGAAGGGCAAGTGGGTAGAGGGACACAAACACATCCCTTAAGATCCTGGACAACCCCAATGTCCTTGTGTTACCCCAAATCAGCATCTACTGATGTGACAAATCCCTCCTCAGAGATCTCTCCTGCTCCAGTGATCTGCAGGACAGCAGCAATGTGCCACATCCTTCACAGTGGTACCCAGGAGAGACCAGTGATACATCCCCATGTCCCTTGGACAAGACCAAACCATGATGGAGACAGATGGAGGCAGACAGAGCCAGACCATGTGCCTGCTCCTCCAGACACCCTCTCCATAACCATAAGCATCAGGACTGACAGAAGCAAAGGCAGAGCAGCAGTTGTCTCTGCAGGTCCTGGCCTGCCCCAGCCCACGTGGCTGCCGGGATGGGGACAGCAGGGCAGGACCAGAGGCTGTTTGCAGCCCGAGCTATGGCAAAACCACCAGCCACCACCACCATGCTTTGGAGGAGAAGCCCAGCTGGACCGTCTGAGGGTCATCAGCACCACAGGCAAATACAACAGAGGTTTCTTTTCGACTTTCCCACACAGTAAGGGTTGGAGCATCTGACTCCTGCAACTGAGGCTGTCTCTGCAGTACAGGGACCAAATCCAGGCTTGGCTTTGGTCAGCAACAAGATCTGAGACCACATAAAGCTTGAGAGCTAAAGAGCTTGGAAGGATTGTCCAATCTGCCCACATTTGGCACCCTTAATGGAGAGTCCCCTTCCACATTCATTAAATCCAGACTTTTCCTCCTCTCGCTGGAAGACCAGCAGCTCCAGTGGGAGAACTCAGTTAAGAAAGCGGAGGGGGGAGGAAAAAGAAAAGGAAAAATAAAGAAAAAAGATACGTCTTGGCTTTTACTATAGTAAAAGCCTAAACTCCTGTTTGTCTCACCAGGGCTCACGCTTGACTCATGAAACACGACTACAGGCAAAAGATGGGATATGTAAAAAAGGAATTATGATTACAGCTGATCAAGAAATGAGACACCTTCCCACGCACTGAGTTTTCAGCAAGGAACATGCAAAATATTTTGACCAAGCCAAAGCATTAAGACAGGACTTGATCTGAACCATAACAATCAAATTATAACACAGAATTCAGCTGCTGTTAAAGAAAATGAGTAATTGTGTAACCGTATCTAGTGTTACACTGCAATGACACGCTCACAGGGGCTTTCCAAGCACTCGTTGTTCTCCTGCTCCTCAGGCTGGCGCAGGGAATCAGACCGTGATGAACTTTTGACAGGACAGTGATGAGAAGAGCCATGGTGCGTCTCCGGGATGCGTAAAAAACAGCAAGTCAGGAATCAAGCCTTGTCACACCAAGTATTGGGCCAGAGCTGAGGAAGCTCCAGGCCTGCAAGCCCGGGCTAGTTCTAGAAACTCACAGAGCTTATTTCTGCCTTTTTAAAACCAGGCTGCGCTGTATAAATGCCAAAGAGAAGCTCTGAGACTTTGGAGGGAACCACGGGGTGGGATCTCCGGGAGGTGCCTGCAATAGCTGAATTCAATATCACTTGTGCAAAGCTGCCCAAACAGACTACTACTAAACAATAGCCAAACATGTAAGATCAATTCCTTTATATCAGTTTTATAGGAGTCCCATATGAGCCCAGCTTTAAATACCCACTGATGTTTCTAGACCATCCCTGAGCTGATTGTGCCGCAGGCAGCTGTTGTTAGAGGCACATCCTTATTCCAAGGCACGCACCAGTCTCACTGCAGGCATCATACGCTCTTCTGTTTTAAAACATCCCAAGAAATCTTATTTCAACAGCTCTGCCATCACATCAATGGCATGTCATCTCCCAACATCCCAAAGACTTTTCTGGCAAAAGCTTCTATGGATGCTACTGCATTATTCATCCAGCAATTTTTCCACAGTCATGATTTTGGGTGACCCGCTTCCAATTAGACTCACTTCACTTTCAGAAAGCCTCAGAAATTACAGCTATTGTTGTAAAATGTACTATTTTCCTCACTGCAGGAAGTGCCAGGTCACCTGCCAGGAAGCAGAATTGCTGAACCAAGGAACCTCCTGACACATTCATCCTACTGCATGGAAGCAGAGCTGAGGGAAAGCATCACTGCAGAGCAAAAACCCAGCCACAGAAAACCTTTATAATGCTGCATTTGTTGGGGCTGCTACCTTTTAAACTGACCGTGGGGGAGATAACGGCCTAGAACAACTGCACGAGCCTGTTGTTCTGAGATTTGCAGAGTCTTGTGCCCCAAACACATTTGGAGATGATAGTTCAGCTTCCAGATCAGTGCTGAAGGACCTGAAGCTGTAGCTCGTGCTGGTATCAGAAGGTGGAGATGGTCTGCTCATGATTGCTGACACACACCAACACCATCGCACCCTCCCGGGCTGTTGCCCAAGGTGCCATCTACTCACAAAGCTTTGCTGAAAATCAGGCTAGTGGCTGACAACAGGTTCAGTGAAAAACAGTTCCAAAATGTCACTCCAGGGGCCGGGGTGGCATTATGAGAAGCAGAGAACAAACACTCTGAAAACTCTGCTTAATGGCACCAGGTAATGATGCTGAAAGATTCCCCTCAGCTTCTTCCCAGAGCTAATTAAAACCAGAACACTACTTTTCACACCACAGATAACCAATACAGACCTGCATATGAGATCAAGCTGCATTTTGCAAGATTAAGCCCACAATGTGCTTTTAACAGGTCTCTGGATGCTCCCCAGCCTCATGGCAGCACGCCAGGGCTCTGTGCAGACACCAGCTCCTCGACACAGGGATGGGGCGGTCTTGGAGCAGCTCAGAGCCTTCCTCACCTCCAATTGCAATAGGGTCATGGGATGCTCCTCGGCCATCCCTGCATCACTCCTCCGTGCACAAGCTCCCACCATGGGAAGAGCAGGCAGGTGGAAAGAGGTAGGAAAGACAGACCTGTACCACAAACCCCCTTCTGCAAGAGAAATTTCAAAGGAAAACTCTCATGTATCACAGGACCTACCAGCCAGCGTATGGAGGCTTCTTGTGTCTGGGGACGGAGAACAGACCCCGAGTCACGCACGGCTTCTTCCCCTCCTCGGTTTTAAATAATAAATGTTTTGTTGCAGTTCAGTGTTGGGAAGAACCAAGGATGTGAACAGACACTGTGAGCTGGAGAACAGGGAGCGCTTTTGTTTTCTCTCGTGGTTTAATTGAGGCTCATCAAGATTTCTAGCTCCACATCTCTTCTGCAGAAAATGAAGCTAGAACACAGGGGCAAAAGCAGGAGTAGGAGTAGCACTGCCTGCAAGGTGACAGCCTACCAAGAGAGATTGTAACACATGTGCAATGCACAGAAAACTGCTCAAACAAGAGTTTCAAATGATGGACTCACAAGCGTGTACTCAGAACTTCCCAGACATCAGGAGAAGCCCCTCATGAGTCCTCAACAGGCTTCAAAAGGGCTTCAGAGTCGGTTCCAAAATCCCTCTTGGTGTTCTCAAACCAGCTCTGAGTCCATTTCTGTGTATCAGCAACATAGACATGAACACACATTTTTCTTACCACCTAAAGTGCTCGCGCTGCCTCCTGTGATTTGCATTCAGGGTATCAGTTCCTCTCCCTTTCCACACTGCAAGGAAATTAATTAACTGAAGAGTAACTGTAAGTACCACAAAGCTTGGGAGGCCAAGACAGGAAACCTGAAGGTTACCCATCTCATTTAATGTATGCGAGAGAGAAAAATCAGAATGAACTTCGATCAGGGGAAGGATGGGGAGGCCATTGGCATTACTGTGATGTTGTTCTGTTTGTTGGGGGTTTTTTTAGTATTAAAGCCTATATTTTATCTTTATGATTTCAATTAAGCACTTTTCTCCATCCTGTGATTCCACAGTTTGTCTCTGTTTACACTCATTCAAACGAGAAAACCAAATGGGAATTTCTCACTGTAGACAACAAGAAAAGCCCGTTATCTCCAGGAGGTAACTCTGCCTCTCTCCATCCCCGCACCAACATGGCTCTGGTCAAACACAGGTATTTTCCTTGTACTTGCATCTCCCTTGGAAAGGAACATGGCGAAGTATTTACCAGCCAGACAGGAACAGTTCCACCAGACAGTGTGTATGAGCAAAGCTTACTCTCCTAATTGGAATATCTAAAATAAACTCTGTGTAATTGCCTTTGCAGAGCAGGGAGCATTAGGGAAGGTTGTGTTGCTTTTGCTGTGCTGGTCTAATTAATTTGGTACAAGTTGAGCACAGAGATAAGGCCCCAGGGACCTTAGAGCTGGGCTGGACCATTAATGATGTATTTCAGCAGGAACGATTTGGAGGGGCTGGGAAGCAGCATCTGAGTCCTTCCTCAGCTCAGCTGCTCATCCCCTCCCAAAGCTGCCCGCTCCACTTTAGTGGGCTGAAAATGATCTGGACATGAAAGGACAACACTCGGAGCTTCTAATGCAGAAGATCAATACATCCAAATAGGCAGCAGCCCTAAAAACACTCACTGACCTGCACATAAAAGTTGCTTTACTGACATGGTTAAGACAGTGTCAACATGCAGCTAAACACAGACTTCATTTCCCCGTTTTTTGGCAACAACCCTTTCCTAAGTGCCACCCAATTGAAGTTAATTTTTACTTAATGATCTTTCTTCTGCTTTGAATTAATCCTTCTCTTAGCAACTGCCTTCAACAACACATACACAGGGTAAAACGGATGGAGAATATTTAAGCACAGAATTAAGGCGCAAGAACAAGCCCAGAGATTTTTGTCAGACCAACGTACACTCAGTTCTGTGCAGCCCAAAGTAGAAGTTATTAAAAACATTTGTTTAGAAGCCAGCGTGATACTTTCTAAACGTCATACAGCAAATATAAAGACAGGTCTGGCTCCTGTAAAAATGGCTATGGCACATATTAGGCTGAGCTGTTAGGAATAAATTGCTCCTCTGCATAATGCAATCAGGACTGTACAAAGAAGAAAAAAAAAAAGGCTACACAGTATTTTACAGGGCCATAAACACCAAGGGAAATAAAACATCTCTCTCTAAGGTGTAGCTTCCAATGCAAAAAGCTCTTACTCACAACAGTGCTTCCTCAGGCTCCACAGAGGAAAGGCTTCCAGCTGCAGAGCGCCTCTTAGGGAGGGAGCATAAATAACATTGCATGTAAAGTCATCATGACCCACCGCTTCTGGTTGCATTCAAGAAACAGACCGAGACATTTTCTGGACCATGCTCCACCACAGACAGTGTTCCCTGGCCAGGACTCGAGGAGGGACTGACATCCATCTGACGGACGTCTGGCAAGGGGCTTGCATCCCAACGGGATAAGAAAACCAAGGTAGCGCACAGCCTCCCTTCCTGTCGGATGAGTAACAAAGCCCAGCCACCTTGGGTTTTGTAACTTGACTCAAACCCATGTGCAGACCACCCCACGTCAGCCCATGGCAGTTCCCTGAGACATTCACATGCTCAGATCCCAAATCACTGCATCAAACAACCCCTGTGCTCCCAGCTCAGGACAGACCCGGACCCCACAGAGAGCTGACCCCTTGGGGTGCCTGGCCCTGCGCACCCAGGGATGTACACACACACACTCCTGTCCACTGCTAAAGGAGATTCCTAAAGAACCAAGGTCTGGAAGCAGCCCACAGCACACACAAACCCGCAGCAGTAACTGAGAGCTGTCTCTGTTTAATGGTTGCCTTAACCCCAGGGCTGTGTTGGCAACACCTCAGTCCCACATGCGAGATTCTTATTATCCTTTTTTAAGCCACCCACAGAAAAGTTCTGCAAAAGTTTTCTGCCAAGGAACAGCAGAAACGATGATGCCAAAACACCCGGGAGGGAGCTCAGAGCCACAGCAGCGACATGGACCCAGCAGCATGTTGGCTCCAGCTCCATCAGCCCTTGTCACCCTGCCATGTCCCGGAGCGAGGATGTCCGAGAGCCCGGGAGGACCAGTGAGAAATGGAGATGGATCTTCAGCCTAATGGACACTGAAAATGTTAAACCCCAAAGAAAGGAGCCAGAAGGCATTTGGCTCTCGGCAGGGGCTGCGGGTGGGATGGCCGAATGTGCCAAACGGCGTTTGTTCCATTTGAGTAAAGCACCAAGTGGGTGGAGGGAGGAGAAGCTCCACAGTTATTCTTCAGCACTCAAACACATGACAAAGCCTGGCTGCTAACGTGACAAAGACAAAACCAAGCAGTTATTAAGTTACCCTGAGCACAGAGACAAGTTAAATACCCCTTTTTGTCTCCGGTTTCCTCCCGAGCCCTGTCAGAGGGAGCTGCTCCTGCTCCACGCAGCTTCTGACAGTCCTGCTGAGGGGAATAATGAATTCCTATAGAGCGAGAACACTACCTGATGCCTCGTCTTTATCACACAGGATCTTCGCACCATGGCACTGTTATTAGGAGAGCAGTCTCCCAAAAAAAAACTCCAAATCATAGGAAAAAAACACTTGGGAAGGGGATTTGAGCAGTTCCTCCTTCCACAGCTGCACAAGAGCAGTGCTCAGTGAAACACGACTTGGCTTCTTATCCCCAGGATCAGAACAGGCAAAACCTGGTGGCTACAGGGAAGAGAGAAGTCCTTCTCTCTGCTCCAGCTTGGGAGTTTCAACTCATGCCAACACAGTTGCCTCTTCAGCCAGCTCCTCCCTGCCCCATGGAATCACGAGGCTGCTTTACACCTCCGGAAGTTTTCCTCTCACTCCTTTTATTTACATCCAGTTGAACCAGATGTTTAACACTGCTTAACATCATTTTCCTCCATGCATTAAAAGATAATACTATTGACTTAGTCAGCTTTTGCTGGTGGAGCCCAAAGCCGAATGTGGGTTGGGTTTAGTTTTATTTTTGTATCGCTTTACAAGGAGGCAAATTCAGGATATCACCGCTCGTTCCTCAGGAATCCTCCTGCTTTATAAATTTTAAAACTTGGGTATTTTAAATTCGCTTTCAAGTCTATGAGGCATCAGAGAGCACTTCAATCACGGGTTTATGCATCTCCCCACAGTAATGAAAGCAACAGCTTCCACGCCTGTTTGTCTGACTTCCCTCAAGGAAAAATCAAATTCTCACATCGCAGGATGCCAGGAGCTGCGTCTTCCAGAAAAACACCAGAGACACTTCCCCCCACTGCTGATCCCTGCTGGTTACTCCAAGCTGCAGGCGAAGCACCCGCCTGGGACACAGTGAGATCCCGATCCCAGGGCTGACGAGGGATGGAAAGGAATCAGCGAGGGCGGATGCACCCCAGTGCTGAGCTGCATCGACTGATGACCACAGTGAGAGGCGGGTTACAACAGAAACACCTTCATGAGCAACCCAGACACACTACAGGACAGGCTGAGGCATCACTGCCAGTTTGAGTACCACATACCCATTGGGCTCACAGGGACCCCGCACTGGAGGCTCTCGCCCTCCCAACTTCACCCTGAGATATGAGCCAAATCACGGCTGTGCACAGAAGGGGCAGCCTGAAAAACCATGGCCAAGCCACCCCACCCCATGAGAGCCCACTGTAAGGAGCTGGCTTGGCTCTGGATCCTGCACTTGGAGCATCCCCTATCCAGGAAAGCAGAGCTATTTCCAGCAGATAGTAAATAATCACCCGCACAGTGAGCCCAGCTCCACCCAGGCAATAGGACTCATCTGGCAGATTGAACCATGCCAGAAAAACATTCAGAGAGAACCCAAAGCGGGCAGAGGGACTCTTGGCTTTGGGTGAGGGCTGAAACAATAAAACAAAGGACACTCGAGTCTTAAATGTCCATCAGAGTCCCATATCCCAGCACCATCCTCCCCACTGCAAAGGAACAGATTTTGCCCACACTGCCAAAATCACCAGGAACTATGAAAATGCAATGAGGCTCCATGCTCCATCAGTAAACTCATTTATTCTTCCATAGAGCCTGCCTCCACCCCGGCAGCTGTATGCTAATTCCTCAGCGCTGCTTTATTATCACTCAGAACAGATGTTCGAGCCGCTCCAAAACCCAGAGGTTACAAACCCCATTAACCTGGTATGGGGGGTGCTCAGCACCACGGGAGCACCGGCTCTGCCCTCCTGCAGCCAGAGCCACTGCTCCTCCAGCGCAGCACCAACAGCAACCCGGGACGGGACATGGGAAACAGATACACTGGTAATGGCTAAAAGTACCCCCAAACACCAAAGGACAAAGATGGAGAGACCAAAGGGGTGATGTGATTTACAGGCTTGTTCCAAAAGCTCAGGGAAATTAGCTACTTTTAAAAACTGAGGCACAAATGTGGATGCAATAACCTTTTTTCCCTTTTTTTTTGAGGGGGTTCTGTCTTTGCTGGGGTGTGTGTGCAAACAAACACAAGATAAATCCCCATGGAGTGGATTTCTCCAGCGCAGCCCAGTGTGGCTCCTGGAGTAATTAATGCCAGGATCTATTTATGACCTTTGCATAAATTGTTCTTTTCTGACAGGAAAGCTGTTAAACACGTTGGCAAATATAATTAAGAGGGAAGGGGGGTGTGACAAAAATCTGGAATTAAATCTCTCTCTAATTAGAAAGGCTTTTTGTGACAACTTGGCTAAAAACACCGCTCTCAAGCAGATACTGTAGTTTCATTAAAGCTTCTTCATTACCCCTCCTGAGATAACTGAGCCGTCAATACTTGGGAAATTTACCTCTAACCTTTGTCACCCCTAAGAAAAACAAGTGTTGAGGTGTCCCTCCCTATGGGTAAAGCCTGGGGACATGCACCCCAACACACCAAAGGCTGTAACGCCTTTGGGCAAGGGATGAGCAAAACCTCTGCATGGCCCAGGTGCTGCATCAGGGCTGCGCTGCTGCTCCTCATCTCCCAGCCATGGGTCACGGTGCAAGAAACAGGTTTTGCTGCCGATAGCTCAGGACATTTGACCACGTTCGCTGTATCTCAGACCAAGTCCTCGCTCCACCGGCACAAACATCCCACCCCAGCCACTGGAGAAAGCAAAACTCAACTGATGCATGAGAACAGGTTAAAGTTAGAGAACAAACTGCTGTGTTGGAGAACTTCCAGCACTTGGAGACCAAACCCAGCACCCAGCCCTCACAACTGTAACATGAAAACGCAGAGGGCAGGATCCCATCTGGCCAGATCCCAGATCTATTTATTTTTAAGGTATTTTAGAAGGCCCATGAAACGGTCTGGTTTCATGTAAAACTATTTGCCCTCAAATAACACATTTTCCTACATCTCGGCTGGTTTCCCAAACAGAAGATAACCCATGCAGTGAGGCGCTGGGTGACCAGGGAGAGGGATGCCAGGGGCAGGAGGTGCAGGGACACCGCTCTGGGAACATCAGCAAACCCCAGAGCAACACCTGCACCGCTCCTCCTGCACCTTCACACAAGAAAACCCACTCATTCGAGGGAGCCTGGAGCCGACAGGCTGCGCCCTCTCCTTTGGGGCTCAGCAGGGACTTTCCTGGAAGATCCCTCACGTGAGAAAGTGCTTCCCATAAACACAAAGGCTCTCGATGCACTCACGAGCCTGCCCCGGAGCTGTACACATTTCCTGTCCTGGGAACAGACCATTCAGCCTGGGATTTCCAGTCTTTAACACACTCTAGCTCTTCAAAAAACATCATTTTATTTGTATATACCTCCCATCACACACATACATCTGTCTATCTCCCATTCTTGTTGTTCTGCCACAGATATGAGCCCAATCTCTCAGGAGTAGGGCTCTGCTTTAGCAAAAACCTGTTTCTCTGCACAAACTTGGATGCTCCCAGCCCAGCTGTGAACATTCCAAATACCTGATAAACCCAATGGAGCCAAATACAGCCTGTCCTAGAAAGCAAACTCGGTTTACACAGACATCTCCCTCAGAGCAGCCCGGGGGACGCGTCCTCAGCAAGGACACGCTGATGGGTCCTGTGCCAGGCGCTGCCACGGGACTTTCCCACAGGAATGGTGGAGCTCGTCCCATCCACAGCTCTCGTGCTGCACCGGCTCCATTGCAGAGCGCAGGACATCGCACTCCTGGGACGTTCCTGGGATGTTCCTGGTGCAGGCGGCCGCGGGTTTTCCACGCAGCCCAACACTTCCGTCATGCCCATGAGTTCAGCGGATCTCACAGATAACTCTGTGTTCACAGCAGTAAACACAAATCACTCCTCCCTCTCCTCCCCTTCTTGATCCACAAACCTCCTCTGTTCCCTCCTCAGCCCCTTTCAAATACCAGATGTTCCATTTAGCTGTAAACCACTATAAAACACAACAAAAGATACGAATGCTACAAAAGAGCCAATTTACTCCCCCCCTGCATCAGTTTTAAAGCATATGCTTGAAAAGAAAGAGCAAGTTTCCTCTATGGGAACCTTCCAACCTCCCCATCTGTCAAACCTGACCCCTGTGGGCAGAGCTGTGGCTCTGGTGCAGGCAGGAGCCGGCAGCTGCCCTGGATGGAGCCAGGCACAGCCCAGAGCTCACTGCAAGTAGGGGATACACACCCCAGAAAGGCAAATCCTGGGGGCAAATCCTTCCCGGTTGATCACATCCAAGGGCAGCATCTCTCTGCGCCAAACCAGGCTCACCCCGTCAGCACGGATCGGGATAGAGCACAGGCTGCTCCTGACCAGGGTGCACAGGGCACCTCGCAAGACGGGAATGCTCCCCAGGTCCATCAAGCCTGGCAGATCCAGGCCTGAGATGTCAAGCGGCATCACGACAAATAAAAGCTGTTTTAGAGCTGTGTCTCTAGCAACGCTACAGAGTCTGCAACGGGGAGTTCACTGGATCACACGAGCGAGGAGCCAAACGAGCAGAGCAAGTCAGGATATGACTCAGGCTGGTGCCTTTCCAAGGAGGCAAAGGAGGACCTTCCGGCTCAATCCCTGCTGTCCAGACGGGGCAGGCCCTTGGGTTACGAAACAAGAACAGATTTCACATCATCTCGTGCTCCCCCAGCACCGGCGAGGGCGGAAGCGAGACAATGGGCAGCAGCATCCTCTGTGGTGTGTGCTGGGACGGGAAGGGCTGCAGCTCCCCCCCTCCCCAGGTTACAACAACCACTTCGGGGACTTCAGAAGAAAAGGGCTCCTAAAAGGGGAGTTGTTCCAAAGCGTGTTCTACAGGACCTGTCAGACAGGCTGTGGAATTTGATGGCCAACAAACTGCTGCTCTTCAGTGACTTCTACTGAGGAAAACTGCTTTTTTACAGAGCAAGAAGGCTTTGAGCCTACACACAGCTCAGCAGCCTGACCCATTCGCACCCGCATGTTTTCCAATCTCTTTCTACAGTGGAGTCCTTCTGCCTATTGCTAGAGCAAGAACGCCCTCTGACACCAGGAGAGGACTCAGATGATCCAATTACCTGTTATAGATGTGCCCCTGTGGAACCTTTCAGGTCACGGCATCTTAGCTAAGCCTCAGCATTAACACGGACTGAATTCAACAAGGCTGAGCTACTCCAGAGTAGGATCCAGGTCAAACACCCCCAGGAGCAGCAGCACTACAAAACAGCCATGTCCTGGGAGCAGGCTCAGCAGTCACAAGGTCATTGATAAACCCGAGGTGTAGGAGGCTCGGAGAGAGGAGCTCGAGTAGCACAGTTCTGCTGTACACAACCCCCTGCACCGGACAGCCCTGCCTCACCACCACCGCTGCGAGGATGGAGGGCGAGGGGTGGCTCACTGAGTTGTACCGCGGATGGAGCACAGCCCCGAGCTGCAACCGAAACAAACAGAAGGGGTGGGGAAAGACTCTGTTATATTAGAAACAGACCTTTTTCCAGGCTTCATCGCGAAGGGGAGATACAACACTGGGAGAAGTTGTGTCATTAATGCCAAGCCTGAAGTTGTCAAATGCAGACCATAATTAATAGCTGCCCTGAAGAAGAAGGTCTTTTCCCTCCAAAAGGGGCATCGGAGGGCACAGCTTGGAATAAGCAGGACACATTGCAGGGGTGGCCCTGGAACCCAGGAGGCTGCTGAGCAGTGACACGAGTCACCCCAGGATAAACTGCCCCAGGATGTACCCAGATCAGAGCCCCAGGTCTAACACCGCAGCAGAGCTGGGGGTGATTCAGTGCTGGCAGCGGGGGCAGGAGTGGGCTTTGCCTGGGGCCAGCACTCACGGAAGCAGCACCATGAGCCCCCCAGATCCCGGGATGCTGCAGGGACAGCTGGGCAGGCAGATGGACACAGCATTAACACAAGAGCAGGTCGCCCTGATGGGGCACCAGCAAGTCTTTGGGTGGGATGGCAGATTCAAAAAGCTGTGCTTACTGCTGGACGAGCAGCCACGGGTCCATTTTAGTATCTCAGAGAGTCCAAGAGACCCAGCTGATGTCGAGGGCAGTGTGAGGGAGGGGAGAAAGAAGAACAAAAAGCTGCTGTGGAAGGGGATCCACGCTTTGAAAATCAGAGAGAATCTTCATGTCCAGAGGTGAAGCTCACTGAACCCCACCTGAATCGATGGGACCCTGGTGCTCCCAGCCCAGCCCGGGCTGGGCTGCTGAGACATGTGTGATTGATTAGAGGCCACTAAACATGGGCTTAGGGGGAGTCAAATGGAGAAGGGACAAAGAAGAAGAGAAGAAGAAGAAGAAGAGGTTTGTCTCTTTAAGAAGGGACAAAGAAGCTGATCAAAAAATTTGCCCTTGGGTCAGTGTGAAGCAACATTCCTATCGGTGCCAAAAGCAGGTCCCTCCTGGCTCCATGTGAGCTGGAGAGAGCAAAAAGCCCGTAGCCCTGGCCAGGGGCTCCCACACCCAGGAGCCACAACTCGGGGTGATGGGCAGGGGTGAGGCAGGGATTCTCACCCCCCCCCGATGTAACCACAGCCCCGGATCACATCCTGCTTGATCCAGCCTAAATTTCTACAGCCCCAATTCCTCACCCATCCGCAGCAGTTCAGCATCACAAGTGCCACTGCCTGAAAAGCAGCCACTTCTCCCTGAGGGACCTGGCAGCAGGTACCCCGTGGTACACCCAGCACAGGGGATGGCCACCACGAAGGAGGGACAAGCTGAGCATTGCTTACAGCTCATCAACATGCTGCTGAGATAGAAGGCAGCTTCCAAGACTCGTCCCAACTTGAAAAACAACCAAATTGCCTGGTTTTTTGGCTTTGTGTTTTAAAGGCACCTATTCATCCAAGAGTCTGTTCCTGGTAGGTATTTAATGCAGGTATTTAACTCGCATCAATCATTCAAGGGGGAAAGAAAAAAAGTTTTCACTGCTTTTCATGCTTCTTGGCAGAGCCAGCAGGATCCATCTGACACCTTCCGCCTTCTCCTGCCCCAACAGAATACATATGAGCTGCAGGTTCAGTTATAACTTGCAACTTCGCCAAACAGCTAAAAAGAGGGTACTGCCTCCAGCTCACATGAGGTTTTAGGGTGCTCTTTGACATGCAGGAGGGAGGAAGGGGGCTGGAAAGAAAGCCTGCAACCAGCTCCTATTTGCAAGGGGCTCACGAGTTCGGCTGGACAAGACAGAGCACCTTTTTTCCCCTTTGTAAAGCTCAGCACATCCAAACGGGAAGTCACTGAGACACAGTAAACAGGGATATGTAATGAGGCCATTTTTTATAGCCTGTTTTGGAACAGAACCCAATTTCAAGAAGCAGAGAGTAAATAAAAAGCCAGAGGACCTGAGCAGGGTAAATCGGAGAGTAGCTACACAGACCCTGCTCAAACAACCCACCTACCCCAAGAACACCAAACCATATTTAACTACTATCATGACATATGGAAGTAATTACAAGCATTGTAGCTATAAAGCCTTCAGGTGGCATGTTAAAAATCCCAAAGACTTGTGAACAGTTACTGGTACCAAATAGGCCAACGTGCCTTCATCTCCCATATAGCTGGGGGAAGCAGTTGCCACAAGCCACCCGCTCCCTGTCGTGACGGCAAATGAATCCTGGAATCCCAGACTGGTTTGGGTTGAAGGGACCTTAAAGCTCATCCAGTTCCAACCCCCTGCCACGGGCAGGGACACCTTCCACTAGAGCAGGTTGCTCCAAGCCTCATCCAACCTGGCCTTGAACACTGCCAGGGACGGGGCATGAGTATGAGCACCTACATAATTGATAAACAGGACTTTGATATCAAATTACTGGCATCCTCCAGACCCTTCTCCAGGCTCCCTGCACAGCTTAGCCCAGTGCAGGTGTGACACCCATCAGTCCTGGGATGTCAGTTGTCTGCGTGGTTCCTTAATAAGAGCAGAACAGAGCAGTGGGCAGCCAAGTCATCACGCCAATTACATCTGCTGTGTCTCAGCAGTCTCGAGAGCCCCAATAAAACCTCCAGGCGCTGCAGACCGAGATGGATTATCTCTAGGGAGATGTCAATATGCTTCAAAATAAGAATCCTTAATGAGCTGCCCATTACTGCTAATCAGAGTCTGCACACACAGATACACACATTACATATACGGCTGCTTCATCTCAAGTATCCAGAAGATTCTGAAGCAGGAAAAAAAGAAGATATTTAGCAGTGTCCCAGCCAACCTTAAAGGAAGCGTGAATGTGATGTGGTATCAACAGCAGCCTTCATATTAAAACAAATCCTGTGATTGAGCCCTAGAAAGGTGCAGCTGCTTTGCTGTAGGTACCAATTTCCACTTGTCCCAATATAGAATCATAGAATCCCAGCCTGGTTTGTGTTGGAAAGGACCTTAAAGCTCATCCAGCTCCAACCCCCTGCCACAGACAGGGACACCTTCCACTAGAGCAGGTTGCTCCAAGCCCCTGTGTCCAACCTGGCCTTGAACACTGCCAGGGATGGGGCAGCCACAGCTTCTCTGGGCACTCTGTGCCAGCGCCTCAGCACCCTCCCAGGGAAGAGCTTCTACATGAGGAATGTCAATGTTGTGGCAGATACACCACAACAGCGTGCCCAGGCAGCCAGGACAGGGGCAACAGGAAGATGGGGCTTCCATCTTCAGAGGTAATTCCTTTTCAGAGGTAAGCCCCACCTGCAAAGGCAGCCGGCACCCACGAGGTCTCTGCCTGAGTGTGGAGCCCCCACCTCAGGGCTCGTGCACTTCCCCACACACAGCAGTGTCAGGAAGGATCAATTTTATCCAAGGCAAATGCAAAAAAAGTTGAAAAATAACAACAATCCCCAAAGCAAACACATCAAATATCAACCCCACCCAAACCTGCAGGATTCTATTGCACTTAGTTTTTATGCTGAAACACAAGTGAAGAATCATTTGATTTGTATTTGACCAGAGAGTTAACAAAATTACAATTCAAACCTCGTTATTGATGAAAATCCAAAGCTGGGAGATCTCCATCTTATAAATGGAGCTTGAGATGCCAAAGCAGCTGTACCACAGAGCACTGGGAATTAGAGCCAGCTACCAGGGAACAGGAAGAGAAACGGGATTCTGGAGACGACTCCGCATAGGGATGAGGAGAAATTCTGCACCAAGAGCTGTGCACAGGGATGCAGCTTGAACTGCACCCCCGAACTCTGACCACAGGAACAGACACAACAATCAATCAGAACTGAGGGCAAGTGCACTCATCCCACCCCTCCAGCCAAAGCAATTAGCAGAAATGGAGTTTTACTCGAGGCTCATTTCAGTGCACGTGAGGCCAGATGAGAACCCGGCTTTAGGATTTTTTTCCTGGTTATTTTGTTAGTGTCCGTGGAGGTTCAGTAGCTTTGAGTCACCCCATCCTCATCCTGCCAGGCTCCACCAAGCAACAGACTCAGCGCTTTGAAACTGAGCAGGAAAACAAAGCAAACTTGAAATTGCAACATAAGGAGGTGATTTTACTGATTTATTTATTTGTTTAAGCATAAATAAATAAACCACTGCTGTGTGGCCAGCCTGGCCCTTTCACCAGCCTGGGCTCCCTGCTGAACGGGTGCAGGAAGACTTCAGGAGGATTGGACATGGGTTCAGCTCTCCACAGCACAGAGCACATGTCCCTGCAGCCTCCCCCATGGCAGGAGCAGGACCCAGGGCTCCAACTCCCCACACAGCTCCCTTCCATACACCTTCCTCACACCTTCCATACACCTTCCATGGCTGCAAGAACAAAGCAGCATGGAAGGAGATTAAAAAAACCACAAACACACACACACAACGGTGTCTGGATCTTAAAACATTTCTTCGCAGAGATGTGATTTCACCCCTGGCCTTTGAAACGATGCTCACCTCGGGCAAAAATCTGTTTCTCATTACACACCTGCACAACCCCATTTAATTCACTGAGAAAGGTGGATGACAGAATATTACCGGGTGTTGCAAGTCAAGCACAAGTGTCTTGCCCCCTGGCATTTTGACTGATTACTAAAAACCCAGTAATCTCTGCAGAAAGGCAGAGCTGTGAGCAGCCCAGCCAGGCAGAATGTGCCTCTATCATCAAACACAACCTCAGAATTTTCCAGGCACATTCTGTCTTGCACATCCCTTCTGAATGCATCACAGCTGTGTGACAAAGATGGGTTCCTACACTCTTCTGCTGGAATTTGGCCTGGAGAGACCAAACCACTCACCAGCCCTTCCCCACCGCTCCCGGGCTGCCAGCGCCGTGCAGGCACCGAGGTGAAGAGCAGCAAGATGCCTCCTGTCTGCAGCTACCCCGGGGGAGAAGCCAGAATCCCAAATTCAGGAATAGCCAGAGAAACACCAAGCACATAAGAGCAAGTACAAGGACTCACGTCTAGATTGCCTTGGGTTCCATCCCAGACGAGGACAAGCATCCATTACCGTACCAGGCAATGGCTCTGCACATCCCCAGGGCTCGGCTTCAACCACATTTTGCTGGTGTGCTCTGACCACCAGGTCCTGGCAGAGGTGACCACCAAAGCCGTCAACTCCTGAACACTCCTAAAGCTGAGAGCACCCAGGTGGGGTGGGTAGAAAGCAATTTCATTAAGGGCAGCTGAGCTGCAAACTCAACTCCAACAAGCATCACCTGCCTGGGTAAGCGCAGCAGGAGCCTCCACTCCAAATCACCACTGGGATCTTCCCTAGATCACAGGCACCATGTTTAAACCCCTTCTGCATTCCCCACAGGGAAATACTGAACCAAAATTAGGTTTGTAGGATCATAGTATTTCCTTACAACTAAAAAAAGCAGCACAGTGCCATTCCCGGCACATTCTAGGAACGCCCCAGTTTCCCCACACCTCCAGCTCCAGCACAACAGTTTATATTTGGAAGCATCACTCTGTATGGAAGACGGTTTGATCAGTTTATAGCCTGGAAAGCCGAGAGGAAATCTCAGGGCATTGTTCCACCCCGGGAAGAGCCGCTGGTGCTGTGTTGTTATTTACTCTCACCAGCAGCTCTCACGGGCTGGGTTCACCACGGGGCTGAGGCTTCCCACCCCGGTGCCATGCAGGATCGGGGTCTTTGGCTCCCGAGCAGCTGCATCCCCACGTTCAGAACCTCAAAGCACAGCCCCACATCCCGGTCCCCAGCACTGGGTGCCCTGGCCCGCAGCAGCTCCCAGCGTCACATCTGGCTGCACAAGGAGGCCCAACCTATGCAGCACCATTGCCCTGGGACAAAACTCCAGGAGAATAAGGAAAAGGCACTTGCCAGGGAAGCAGCGCGCTGGCACAGCGCAGCTCCAGAGCTCATGTTCACATTATACATTATTTATCTCCAAATGCTTTAATAAAGTTAAAGGGAATCTCACATGCCTTTGCTACCCGGAAATTTCCCTTCACTTTTACCAATAACGCCTGTGGTTGTTCAAAAACAAAAGCCAACAGTTGACATCCACTCATCACATCAGGGGCTGCGGGCAGGGGGGACACAGCACCCCACTGCAGTTGTTTCTGATTGATTTCACTTCCCGATTCCCATGCAAATGCCGCGCTGCTCGGCTTGCAAAAACAAGAGCCGAGCACTTAAACCCCGAACAACCCAAAGGGGCTTCATTTCTATTTTTTCGCGTTTGTTCAGGCCTGCTCTCACCGAAACAACAGGACCTGGGAACACCTCCAGGGAGGAAGCCCCGAAGCTTCCAAGCTCCCAGGGCTGGAAGCCGTGTGCAGCGCAGGGGAGCGGGGCCCGAGCCGCTGAACCGGGGCCGAGGTTACCGGTTACCCCACGACAGATGTGGCACCGGAGCCCCGGCCCGGGGGGACAGGACGGGACCGGGACCGGCACCGCGTGGCCGGGCTGGGGACAGGGCTGCAAAGCACCCGCGTTAGGGCGGCTTGGGGTGTTTTTCTTGGTTTTATTTATTTTCTTTATCGTCTGTGTTGTAGATTTTTTTATTTATTTGCTTATTTTGCTTTTAATCTTCCCGGCCAAAGTTCTGTCCTCAAGGCAGCACCGCCCGCTCCCCCAGCACCCCAAAGCACAACTGCTGCCTCGTTAATCCGCCCCGGAGCGATCCCCATCATCTCCTCCTCTTCGCCCTATTATTTGCTTTTGTTCCGCGATGACTGCGCACAGAACGAGGGATGTTTCTTTCTGTCCCGGCGGGGGTTCCCCAGCCCCAGTTGCCTCCGCGCTGCGCCCCCCGCTCATGGCACGACCAGGGGGCAACCCGGGGAGCAGGGGGGGTCCGGAGCAGCCGGTGTCTCGCGCACCCCCGAAACCCGCTCCCATTCCCCGTCCCACCAAGTTCTGCAAAGAGCAACACCTCGCCCGAGGCAGAGCGGGCTCTTGATGTCCCGCACCCCCCGCACCTCCCTACCTGGGACATCTGGGGCCTGAAGTTGATGTCCTTGAGGTCGATGGAGCCGGGGGAGAGGTTGTGCAGCAGCTGGCAGAGCAGGACCCCGTCCCGCAGCGCCTGCGCCAGGTCGAAGACCACGGCCGATGGCCAGACCACCCGGTGGTTGGGGGGCAAAACTTTGCAGTCGATGAGCCAGCGGCCGCACTGCCGCCACTCCTCCATGGCCGCCGCCGCGCTCACACTCCGGCCTTCCTCCTCCTCCTCCTCCGGCCGCCGCTCAGGGGCAGCAGGCGGCTGCTCTGCTCCGCGGCACCGCGCTACCGCCCCGCTCCATCGCCGCCCGCCGCCCGGGGAAGCATCGCTCCGCGCCGGGGCTCTGCGGAGGAGGAGGAGGAAGAGGAGGAGGAGGAGGAAGAGGGGCGGCGCGGAGTTTTCCGGCGGAGGGCTGCCCCTGCCCCCGCCGCGGCCCCTCCGCCCGCCGGGTCTATGCGCGCCGCATCCCCCCGGGAACAAAGCGGGGACACCCGCGCACGGGACACACGGACACGGCGGCGCTGCCCCGCGCTCTGCGCCCCCCCGGCCCCGCGGAAACTTGCCCCCGCCCCGGGCAGGCGGGAGGAGCCGCCCGGCCCCGCCGCCCCTTTGTCTGCAGGAGCCCGGCCCCGGGCGGGGGGGGCTCTCCCGACGCCTTTGCTCGTCTCCCAGTGGGAATTTTCCCCCTATTTCCCCCCTTTCCGTGTCCCCTCGCTCCCTCTCGCTCCCCGCTCATGGAAGCCGCGGTGCCGCTGCCGGGGTCCCCCCGTTCCCCCGGGACCCCGCTGCCCGCACACACCAGATGGGCTTTGTCCGAGCGTGCAGACCCAGTGTTCACCCCATGTTTGGGCTGCAAACACTGCAGGGAGAGTTTTAACCCAAACACGCGATCGGATTCCTTGAGTTTTAAACATAAAGACAACTCAATTAATTACTGGGGTATTATTAACAACCTCAACTCTCGGCCATTAACTCCTTGGCAGCAAACTCTTGAAAAATCTCAGATTTTCAGTGGTGGCTTCCATCCAAATCAGCGCCGCTCAGAACAGCCCCTTTGCAAATCTGTTTCGAGTTTGCTTCCGAGATCCTCTCCCCAGAGTTTGCCGATTAATTTCCAGCCTGGCTTCCCAGATCAGCAAAACCGGAAGCCGAGGCTGGGACGAAGGGAAGCGCTTAACCTGGATGTCAAACAAACGCCACGCTAATCTCTTCCAAATGGAGCCAAGTGGAGATAAAGAAGAAAGAGCGACTCTGCTGGCACCAACCTTCAGATTCAGTGTAGGAAGGAGGATCCCTCCAAAGAACAAGAAACAATTGTTCAGCATTCCAAGGGCAGCATGGCAGGATGGTTAGTTTGAAGAAGACCCTTCTAACCTGATGTGCTCAACCTGCTTTGGTCGGGTGCATGTGATGCTGAGGGGTGGGATGATTCGAGGGGGAGCAGATCCATATGTCCCAGTCTCACAACCAGAGCCCCCCTGCCCCGGGTGCACCCCCGGGTGGCTTCAGGCCCCGGTTCCCGGTGTCCCATAGACGTGATTTGATTTCTCAGAATAACTTTCTCAATCTTTGAGTTTTTCACAAATCTTTTCTCCTGGGTCCCCGCTGGGTCTCCAACAGCACCCAGGGGGCAGGAATCCCAGGGCAGCCAGGGGCAACTGGTTGACTCTCCACTAATCTGCCCTGTGGGGTCAGGTCCATAGCTAGGGACAAGAGGAGGCGATTGTATGTGTGTAATTAAGCTCCAGGCTGCAGCCTGGCCTTTCTGCTGCCCGATGAGCAGCACCTGGCCCCTGGAAGGAGCAGTCAGTGCAGCTGTGAAGGCGGCTGCTGTGGGAGGTGTTGAAGCAAGTCAGGTTCTTACCTCCCCTGCAGCAACGACAGAGCTGATGGCAGAGGAGGGGTGACAGCGGGAAAGAGGAAAACAACCGAAAACTATCAGTAAGACAAGAGAGGAGCCTGTGCCCGGCACACGCGAGTCACAGATCATACAAACGTCCTAGAGCTGGTGCTCCCCTCTCCTGCCCCTTGGCACTGCTGGGAATGACACGCAGGGAATGACGGACAGGCGAGGAATGACGGACAGGCAGAGCTGAGGCTGCTGCCCCACAGGCAGAGGCTGCAGTACCCTCTGCTGGAGACCGAGGGTAGGGCTTCTTCGCAGTCTAATGTGGAATAGGGAAAACTAGGAATGAAGGGAAGGAAAAAAGGGAAGGAAGGAAGGGAAGGAAGGAAAACTTACATGCACAAATATGTTCAAGGTGATTGTACCTTACAAACCAACCACAGCACCCCTGGGGCATGGCCAGCTTTCACAGTGAAGGGTATTTTCTGTCATGTTGGCATCACTCCGGGGAAGCAGCCGTGTGAAAACACCCTGTACATACAAGGCCCAGAGCTCAGAACCGCCGTGCCCCAGCGCCGGGGTCTGTGGGTTGCCATTGCCACCTTCTGGATTAGACCAAGTGTGCCCCAGCCCCTGCTCAGCCCAGCCAGCACCCAGAGCAGATCCTGCCCCAGCTCCTATCGCCAGCAGCAGCTTCGTGCATCTACATCACACCCTCGGGCCCTGATCTCCTTTCACAGGCTATTTTAGGAGACCTGTGCAAGTCACAGCTCGCAGCAGCAGCAGCTCACCAGGGAGGGACACACCGCACCACTGCTGGGGTGCTGCCACTGTCAGCCATGCACAGGCACCCCATGCAGACGGTAGTTCTCTGCCTGGTTCATCCACTGCTGTGAACACACGCCCTGCCTGCCCAAACACCTCATACCCTGGAGCAGTCACTGCAATTATCCTCCCCTAAGAGCCCTGTGCTCCTGCCAGGAGAGCTCGTGGCTTCTTCTCTGCCCCAGGCTCAGGGAGAGCAGGGAAATCACCCTGGCACAGTGCTGGCAGGAGGCATGAACTGGACTCTGTCCTAGCACCAGTGCAGCAGCCGCCAGCCACGGGTACTCTTTGCTTAGCCTGGAAAAAGGCAGCGCCTGAGAGCACGGCTCCACTGGAAAAAGGCTCCCAACCCAGCACCAAGCTCATGAAGCTGGCATTTCCCTGTGGAACGGTCTTATGGGGCCCGTGATGCCCCAACTCTGCTCAGTACAAACACCAACACCATCATTCCACTGCTGGGACACCTCCTTCAGCACCTTCCTCCACCAGTCTCCACCTCAGAATCTTCCTCATCAAAACCAAACCCACCCAAAGCATTTCACAGTCCTAAGGAGCAGAGTGAGGGGATGTTCACACAGCCCCGTACACAGCCACATCTTACAGCAGAGCAAGGCCCGAGCAAAGCAGACACAGGGGTTTCCTTGGAGGAGGGAGGAGAGGAACTAACCATTGGCTGGGCAGCTCTGGGGCTTCACCACCTCGATCCACTGCTGCTGCTTCCAGGGTTTGTGTGGGAAGGGTCCCAATGCAGATGTTGCAGGGACTTGTGGTGAAGGGCCCGGTGGATGCTCAGAGGCAGCTGTTGGCTGTCAGAGGTTTCCCCTTCCCAGCTCTTCCTCTTGCTTTATCTTGGCAAGGTCCCCGCGCGCCGGCGGCTCCAGTTATGCCCAGAGTCTGATGGTAACAGAACCTGTCACATCCCAGCCAGAGCCTCACCCAAGCCAGGAAACCAAGTTGGGATCCACCAAACGATTTTGGTTTTCGTTCTGCAGCTTCCACAAGTCGGGGCCGGCAGCTGGTGCTGCGGGAGGCGACGGGGCAGCAGCGTCGGGACACTTCTGAGAGTCAGTGTTTCAATAACATGTTCAGGTTTATTTATTTTCTTCTTCTTCTTTCTTCCCTCTTCGTTGTGTTTGGTCTGGATCTCCTGGGACAGGGAATCGCAGCGTGCCTTCTATCCGATGGAAGAGGATCCCTGCATCATGTTTGTGTCCGTGAAGGCCAAGTGGGACAGCACCAGCACCTCAAGCAGCTCTGACACAATGGGTGCATTGGCCCCTTCACAGGAGATTAGATGGTGCTGCACTAACAGGAGATAAGAAGATTGAGAGCTTAATTTTAGCACCATCAGAAAAAGAATAAGCCCCACAGCTCTCTCCAAACCTGTTTCTCACTGTGCTTGGAGGGGACAGGCTGCCAATGGAAGTTGTGAATACTCCATACCATGGCCTTGAACAACCTGCTCTAGTGGAAGGTGCCCCTGCCCGTGGTAGGGGATTGGAACTGGATGGTCTTAAGGTCCTTTCCAGCTCAAACCATTCTATGATTGTCTGCCAGTTGGGCCCAGGACACGCACCAGAGCGATGGCGTGTGGGGTACTGGAGGTGCTGCTCCCTCCCGCTCCTTTCCACGCAGGATGGTCGTGTGCGGGTGTCAGCTCACATAAGGGTGTTCCTACCCTGTCACCCCGCATACGGGCGGTCACAGGGTGCCTGACATTAAGTGAAGGGGTCCAAAGAGAACTACGCACCCTCCAGCACAAGCGGCTGCTGCTCCAGTCACCCACCAGGAGACTGGGCAGCGACGGGGCTGCGGACCCCTGGCACCTCCCGCAGCCGGAGAGCAGCGCACGCGGGGCCGGGCGTCCCTTTGAAACACGCACCCAGCGCCGGATGACACCCGTGGAATCGGGGTGCCCCATTCCCGCACCCCTCCCGCCGCTCGGGGTCCCGCTGCCCCGTCCCCGCCGCCGCCCGCCCCGTCCCTCGCCCCCCCGCCCCGGCTCAGGCTCCTCCCGCCGTGATGCGCTCGGGACGCGCCTCCGCGGCTGCTGCGCCGAGCGGCGCCGGGGCCGGGCCGGGCCGCGCAGACACGGTGGGCACGGGCCGGGGTGCGGGGGGGGGTGCGGGAACCCCCGGGGCGGGTGCGCGGGGCCGGTGGGAGCGCCCGGGGCGGGGGGGGACCGGTGGTGCCGGGAAAGGGGCTGTGGCGGGGCAGGGACCCGCTGCCAGGCCCTGGGGTGACCCCAACGTGCCCCCCCGGGGGCAGCCCTGGAGCGGTGCCGGCAGGAGGTGACCGGGGAGCCCGGGTCGGTACCGGAGCGGGGCTGGGGCAGCATCTCTTCCCGCATCCCTGCAAAGCGCCCGTCCATCGGTCCGAGAGCTCACCCGGGCCTGGACGCTGGTGACCTCTTGGCTCTGACCTCCTAGGTCTGTCCTATGGCTTCGGGATCCGTTCTTCAGTGGAGCAAAACTGATCCAGAGCTGCTGGGCCCGTCGTGCTGGCTGTGGAGTGAGCCCATCGCTGTGCCCATCACCGTGCCCATCACCGTGCCCACCGCCGCAGAGCCACCGCTGAGCCCATCAAGGTGCTTCATAGACTAACAACAAGCAGCTCGTGTGCATGTGGTCCCTTCACCAGATGAGCCATGGAGCGGTGCCGCCAGCGGAGCAGCTTTCCGAAGTCCTGGCCAGTTCTTTAAGCAAGGCCAGTCTGTCCGTTGTGTATCCCTGCTCTGCCTCCTGAGTGGTGCTTACATCAACCGGCAGCTCCTGTGTCCCTGGGGATGTTCCCCCTTGAGCCCAAAGTAGCAGCAGTCGACCTGGACCAACCCAGCGTGGTTTATTCCAGAGCTGCTGGGCGGGAGCTGTCCGCTCCGGAGCCGTTCCCGAGCAGATGACTGACACGGTGATGAATGGGAGGGTGCCGCTGCCGGAGAAAGCCTTGTCCGAGGGCTATGCCCGGCTGCGGTACCGGGACACCTCCCTGCTCATCTGGCAGCAGCAGCAGCAGAAGCTGGAGTCAGCACCCCCCAACACGTACCTGAGCCGGAGCCGGAGCATGTGGTACTCACAGTACGGCAACGAAGCCATCCTGGTGCGGGACAAGAACAAGCTGGACGCGCCCAGGGACACGGGGCAGTCCAAGTTTTGTGCTATTATGTGATTGCTCTGGAGAGCAGCCAGGCTGGCCTCGGGCTGGGGACATGGATCTGCAGCACCCACAGGGCAGACCCGCGACAGAGCAGACACACGGCCCAGGCCAGGAACTGTCTGAGGTTTATGTTCGTTTTCGCTGTTGTAGCATCGTTTTGCACGTCATGAGGTGTGTGTAACAAACCCAGCCTCGCCCGGGAGCTCACGAGCCCGTGTCTGCTGCCTGGCATCTTGGCACGGTTCGTGCTGGACCATGTGCTGTGTGTAAGTGGCTCGGGTACAGCGAGGAGCGCCTGCGGTCATCTGGGAGCAGTCCCCAGCCAGCACGTCCATTGCTAGTCCATACGGATTGCCAGAGCTCTGCAGGGGCTGGCGGGAGAGGCGGGCACAGATCCGCTTCCATCGAGGCCAGGATTATAGGAAGGTTGATCCGCACAACTACATGGCCATCACTTGTTCAGCGTGCGCTCCCTCCGTGTAGTTACAGCACTGGAAGTGGTCTCACGCATCCAGGAATGAGGTGGTTTATCAGGGGGCAGAGGGAAAGGATGTGTTGAGAGTTTCATCTGAGCCTCCGGAACCCCTGGCAGGAGAAGCCGCGCTGGAGTTTTCATCCTGTGCAAAGGGCCCTCACTGGAGCCACAGTTTGGGATCAGACAGGACTTTGGGTCTGCTCCCTTCCTGCAGCTCCCCACAGCCGCTGCTTCGGCACCAGTCACCAAGTGGGCACCTGAAAGGCCTGGGAAGCAGCAGAAAGAAAGTGACTGTAAATCCACCCATCTGCTGCCAAGGGACACACGGAAACTCCTGCAGTGTTCCTGCCCCAGAGAGCAGCTGCAGAAGAGGCCACTGACGCTTTGCATCGAGTGTTGGTGCACGCAGCAGCTCGGAAGGTTCATCTTCTGATCGGGGCTGGAGAGCAGATTTGGTGTGTGTGTTTTAAATTGTGTCTGGGAGCGTTTGTGTCAACCAAAGGATTGTAGGAGGGAAAAATACAACTGCACTGGGGAGGAGAGGCTGTTTCCAGGCTGCCTCCGTTGGAGCTCAATCCCCAACTTGCTCAAGGCAAGATCACACTGAGAAACCCACCCCAGCACCTACATCTTACTGAGAACAGAGCGGTGCTGCTTCCAGGGTGCTGATTACACCGGGGTTCAGCACCGAAGGGTAACGCTGGGCTAATCACAGCCTCCCTTTATGCCCTCCTACAGCCCCGTGTCCCAGCCCAGCAGCACATGGGCACAGGCTTCACCTCAGGCAAATCAGTATTGGATATTTGCTTCAGTGTGGGTTATTTAACAGCCTGAGATTAGGCACAGTCATTATTCTATTTACCTAAAACCTCTTTTGCATTTTTTTCAAGCACTTTATTTATTTATTTATTTTTAATATGGGGAAGAAGAATCTCTCCCACCTCTCCTGTGTGGGTTAAACACTACAACACACGCTCAGGGTTGCTGAGCAGAACTTACCTGTTTTAACACGAAATGGTGGAGGTTTGGTGTACTCAGCCCTGACTTGCAGCACGTGGATGCACTGCAAACCAGAGGCAGCTCTTTTGGGGTGTTTAGCGCTATTTATGCATGTGTTGGTACCTTACGCGTGTGCTCATAAAGCCAGAGCTGCTGGCGCCCTCGGTGCTTTGCAGACCTCCACGTGCTCTCACCATGACCCGACCAGCACCGGCTCTGGCTGGGAAGTGCTTTGGTGAATTTTCCAGCCGGGGCAAACCCATTCAATGAGAGTCACCAAAGCGGCAGGATGGGGAGAGCTGCAAGGCCCCAGCACGGGGCGTGCTGGTGGAGCAGAGCAGTGCCTGGGGTGTGCGGCCGCCCGGCTCCAGCCAGTGCCTGGTGCCATTGACACCAACGGGCCGGACTGAGCCCCGGGAAGCTGCGGGTGAAGGGACCCGGAGAGGCAAGTTCAGCAGCCCCAGAGCACTCGGGAGCCTCAGGAACAGCATGTCCCAAAGTTCCTTTCCTTTACTTTTCTCATAGAAAAAAACCCACAACTTGTTTTGGTTTTAATTTCAGTAAGAAAGTTGATTATTTTTGGTCTAATCAGGCTCTTTTTGTTAACGTGGCTGGTAAACCCAGATTCAGTTACTTGAAGAGTGTTATTTGGACTACACAAGAAGAAAATCTTAGGTATGTGCATGAACTCTTCCAGGATTGGGGCTGGATGGGACAGTACAGGAAGTGGGGCTTGCTCTCCCTCGCGCTGTGAATGTGACCGTGCTTCATTTCCACATCCGTGTCCTCATTAGTCACAGCAGGTTTGTGGAGTGGCTGCTGTGAGCCAGTGGTGTTGTGTTGATGCACTTGTTTAAAACGCTGTTGTAGCCTCTTTGGTAAAGAGCATTAAAGTGATTTGAAGGCAGCACCGTGAGCAGCTGGTTCTCTCCTGCGTGATCAGCACTTGGGTACACCCAGGGTCACACGAGCACCCCCAGCCCACAGGGGGAAAAGGCAGCAGAGGAGCAGCAGCTCCTCCCAGCTGGGAGCTGCCTCAGTTACTGGGGGGGCTGGGGGTCCCCTCCCGCTCCAGTCACCCGTGAAGTGCAGCCCATGCAGAGGAGCCTCCTCCAGGTTCCCAAGCCCAAGAGCCTGGTCAAGCCTCAATGGTGAATTGGGCTTGACCCAGATGAAGACGCGTCTGAATGTCACACGTACAATAATCTCTATTGATACCAGTGGAAGCTGAACCCCAGATAGGCTATGCCTGTCCGCAACCTCCTCCAAGGCTGGAGGAAGAGACACCGATGCACCTAGCAATAACTCGCTAGTAAACACCAAAGAAAACATCCTCCTGTGGGGCAACTGTGATTTTGAGGATGGGTTGAACAAACATGCCCAGGGGGGTGTCATTGTTACACCACCCCACAGCTACACCAACAGCAAAGCAAAACAGGTTTGCCAAAACCTTAGATTATGACTTTTAAATGCAGTGAGCAGGAACAGGGTTAGAGAAAGATTAACCCTGGGTAAACCTGGCTGTTGTAACCCTTACCTTATAAATAAGCCATTAGGCATGCAAAGAAACCCAACAGCAAACCCACTGAATCCTCCCCAGTGACCAAAATAGAACTTGGCCACCACGCAGCAATGTCAAGACTGGGCTGTGCCTGTGAGCAGCACCTCTGCATCCCCCTGTCCCAGCAGTGCCCTCCCCATCCCCATCACCTTGGGCTGGTGGGGCTGGTGCCACTGTCAATGCTGGGACAAAGTCCCTCTAAGCTCCTCCAGGTCCTGGTGGCTTGAAAGGAACCAGCATTAAACCCGGGTTAGAATTTCCATCTCCTCTTTCTCAGCTGAACTTACATCACTCAGATGCAATTTCACATAATCTAAGACCCTTTCATACTGTAGAAAGAGTAAAAGTCCTTCCTTGGCTGTCCTGGCGCATTAAAGCAGCGGAGTGCGTCCCTCGGCAGCACGAAGGTGGATTTAGAGCATTTGTGTTGGACCTGAGAATTACTCCACGTTAGTTCAAGGCTCACAGCACTAGGACTCTTGGCAATGCCACTCAGCTGATTGCTCCAGCAAAGCCCTGCAGGTTTGCAGCAGAAGCGAGTGCAAGGAGATAAGGAAAGGGAGAGGAGAGGGGAAAACACAGGATCAAACTGCACACACAAAACAATTTCTCTTTTTATTATGAAAAGAAACTGAATGCCCAGGACCAGGGTCCGTGATCACCAGTAACATCACAGATTACTTCCTAACTCTTCTTTTTAAATTCTGTTGTGTTTGAGGCCAGCAATTTGCAATGAACAAGCTAAAACTACTTACATTGACTCATTTCTCCTCAGTAACTGACATTTACAGGAATATACTAGAAATGGCACTAAAAAGGTTTAAGAAAAAGAGTTACGGTAAACTCGCATGCACATCATACAGAAAAGTAACATTCTTTTAAATATTAAAAAAACAAAACCCAAAAAATACACCAACAGATCTGTCTGCATTGGTTCTGTCCGTATCAGGGGAGTTCCCAGTGGCCTGGGCCAAATCCCGTGCTGGTGGTTGGTTTGTTTCTAAAAATGACAGTTACAAAGATCTGCAAATACCATTTCTTAAAAAAAGCATCTGGTTGTTTACAAGCAAGAGGATGCTGCAGTGGGATGAATCCACCTCCAGCAGCACAGAGCCTGCCCAGGCAGCCCCGGGGAACCGCAGGTCTGTTTAAAACCCAGGACTACAAAGGTGGTGGTGTTTGTGTCATGCCCGATCCCTTCCCCCGGCTCCAACCCCAACCGTAAAAAACATCATTCCTTTCAAAACAAGGAGAAACTTAAAAACTGGTCCGAGAGTCCCCAAAACAGAGAAAGAACTAGGTTAGGTGGCTGCAGTTTGCTTCTACCACATGGAGAACATGGAAAGAGACCTCACAGGAGAACTAAAGTGTATAGGTACACGCACACACACATGGATGTATATGTGGGGTGCGTGCAGCTATTACACACACACAGGTTACACAGTCCTGAAGCGTCGGCTCCACAGCTACAAACCCTGTCAGTAGGAAAGTTTAAAATCACATTGATAAAAATGAAATGCTTTTGTACAGACATTTGGTTCGCAGGGAGCTGTTGGACCCAACAGATCCCTTGAGTAGCTCCCGCGGCCCTCCTGAGCCCATGGCCGATGAACAGCAAGAAACAGGCTGAGCTTACAATCAGATGGAGTCTACAAAGCTTTCAAGGTGCAGGGATGCTGGTTCGTAACAGGTCTGGTCAGAACAGGAATTTCTCAGAAAACACAGTTTCAATAAAACTACTTGTGTGTATGCATATACATGAAATCAGACTGATTTCAGTGGAGCTTCCCCTGGAAAACAAAGTTAAACTTTGCTCCTTCAAGAAAAATTCTACCATAAAGATTTCAATTTTCCCTATTAAGTTTAAAAAAACCCCGTTATTTTCAAATGTTGTATGTTTGATCATTTTAAAGTTCTCATGACACCTGTACTGACAGGTCACGCAACACAAACTCAGTTAAATAAATGCTCTATTGTTTCAGTTTCCAACTCATTAAGGGCTGCTGCTACTTACTATGGACTGAAAACATCTCTTCTTTCCTGGAGACACTCTGCTCTGGAGGTACAAGAGGCACCACTACTGACATGGCAGGAGAGAACCAGCACTACAAACAACATGAAAACAAAGAGTGTAAGAACAACATTTGGAAATGAGGAGTCACCAACTTCTTTCCTGAAATGAAGGTCATGGCAAAACGGATTTCTCCCGTGAACTGCCATTCCGTAGGGAACACCTTACTTGCCATGAAAACAAGCAGCTTCCCCACTAACTGAAAGCTCAAGTCACAGCTGGGTGTATCAGATGTGCAGGTGGTTCTTCACGCTCCTCAGTGGCTTTCATTGCTTGTTCTCCCTGCAAAGCCCCAAGCTAGGGCAGGTTTGCTGAGTACAGCAGGGATCCTCCATCACTTTGCGCTTGGTCCCCAACCCTTTGGCTCCAACCTTCTCACTGACTGTGGTGGGACAGAGGAACGTGTGTTCCCTGGTGCAGTCGGCGGGGCCGTCCCCGACATTGGAGCAGCGATGGTGGCACTCTGCAGAGCCAGTCCCTGGGCTTTGCGTGGTGGCGATGCTGGTGAGAGCGGCTGGTGCTGCCTCCAGCACAGGCTGTGCTCTGCTCTCCACACGGGAGTGACCACGCGTCACACCAGCAGCACGGCTCCGGGCAGTGCACTCAAGGAAAGGTTTCAAGCAGGGAAAGCTGGGAGCTTGTTTATCCGAGCTGTCATGGTACTGAAGTGGCTGCAATTATCTTAATTAAAACACTAGTTGGTTTTACTAATGCGAGTCTCAGACAATAGGAGAAACACAGATGAAACCCAACCCATTAAAACCCCCAAGCTCTTCATTAGCTGGATAGTACATTTCCTCAGAGGAAATCCTGAAAATGTATTACTAAGGGTCTGGTGAGGGGAAGATTTTTTGAATGCAGAATTTAAAATACAGGAACTAAATAACTCCACTGTTAACGGCAAAGAAAAGTCATTAATTTCAGTAAGAATCAGAATTCCCTATTTCATCCAATTCCAAATGCTATGGGAAACCATCCACAAAGACCCGAGCGCCTCCTACTACTAGGCCAAGCACTCTGGAGACTGCAAAACAAGCCAAAGGTGTCCAGAGACTCACCGGAGGAGCTCGGTGCCTCACGGTGACACAGCATCGCGCTCAGCCCGAGCCAGAACACGGGGATTCTTTTCTACAGCAAACGTGTTATTGCCAGGACACAGGTCAGGCACGGACAGAAGCACATCAGCTGTGCCAGACACACCGAGCACCCTGAAACACTGAATGTGACAGACTGGTAAAGACAGTGAAGTGTCCAGCTAATGAAACCTCAGTGGATGGGCAGTAAGTGACTGGCAGCTGACATGGATGCTGTTTGAAGTGCAAACCATGGAGTGCTTGTAACAGTCTGGTCCTGCGCTTCCCAGCAAAGGGCCATCCCCCGGACACCACACATCCCAGCACAGCATCTCCGGATCCAGCTCTGGGCTGTGGTGCAATGGGAATCCTGGGCTGGGGTTGGGGGGCCTCCAGGGCCACTCGCCTATGTGAAAAATACAAGCTGGTGCAATCTGCACCCCAGTGCCTCTGGCAAGCCACGGGCTGTGACCCCACAGCAGAGAGGCAGCCTTGGGGCTGGTGCTGGGAGAGGGAAAGGCATAACTTTGTTAAACTCTGTACAGTTTTTCTTTACAATAAAAAGTTAAGAATTTATAAGTTTCTGCCCCTCAGGTTACAGGTTATTACAGTTATAGAACTGGTGCTTTCCTAAAGGTGGATTACAAAAAAAAAAAAACCCAAACAAAACCAAAACACTGTTCTACAAATAGAAATTAAAAATAAAACAAGAGTGGGAAAAAGACTTCTGGAATATTACTGAGAAAACGACAGCACTCTGCATCAATAAACTGTATCTACCTGTATGGCTCCAAAATCGGTACAAAACAGGAAAGAGGGGGGTGAAAAGAGGAGATTGAACAAATCAAAACCCAAACACACAAACATGACAGCACCAGACACAGGCTGGCCCATAGCACCTGCAGGTATCAAGTCCAAGGTATTTACATAAAGCCTCAGATGTTTATATGTGCTTTGTTGCTGGTTGTTTGTTTTTAAATCTGGTTCCAATCACCTCCGATGTTTGCCTTTCTGCTGCTCTGCAGGACACAGCTTTGCTTTTGTTACTTATGACGTTTTAAACGACCAATGGTTTAATAAATAAAATACTTGTATATACATGAAATTAGGGACAGTGAAAACTGGCTGTATTGCAGCAGTGCAGGCCAGAACATCAGGCTGGACTCAAAAAGTTGCTGGTGTCTCTTCCTTTTTCCTTCCTCCCCTCTTTTTTCTTTTTCTTGAGGTAAGCATTTCAGTGCCTGCTCCCTGCACGACACACACAGAGCATTCCCTTCCTAGGAGCTCACTACTGAAACGACAAGGAGAGGAACAAAACCCCCAAGCCCCAGCACACACAACGTCCCCCTCCAGTTCCCTGCCAGCTCGGTCTCAGCTGGAGCTCAAGTGCTCCTTTATTTTAAGCCCAGACTGAGGTGCTTGTCATGGAGAAAATACTTGAGCCTGTGTCTGGTAACAAGCACATGATGTGCATGGTCACTGCAGGGATCACCCCGAGGTCCAGCTGAAGACTTTCAGCCAAAAGCTGTTTTCAATTAAATGAAAACTTTCCTAGAGAGTGTCCGTTTCCTGGAAATTATCTATTGCATGTGAAAAATAACATTTCCAAGAACCCGGAGCATCCCTTGCTCCCGTATTCCCAACACATGCCCAAGAAAAAGGAAAATCTCAAGTGGAAAAACAAAAAATGCAACTACTTGTATTGCTCATGTGCTTAAAGTTAAGTTCATGCTTAAATACCTTCCTGAAGAGGTGCCTATGCCTCTACCAAGATTAAGAAAACCCCAAAAGCATGTTAGCAACCCACAGTACATGATTTTTTTTTTGTTTCTTTTTGTTTTTATGTAAAAAGATGATAGCATCTGACATTCTCATCACACTGTAGACTTCGAGATTAAGAATACTAGTGCTAGTAACAAATACACCAACTAGTTGAAAAGCTAACGTCTTCCAGATACAGTACCATTGTACAGAGATCTCTTTAGAAAAAGAGGTTCTGTTTTTCCCTTGTGTGAGCCCGGCAGCTCCTGAAGAGAGAATATTGTGGGGAGAGGGCAGGGGCAGGAGGGAGGCGGGCTACAAACCCCGCAGAACCTTCTAGTCATCTCCTGCTGAGAGTTCAGAGTTCTTCCACTTCCAACCAACCTTCGTCAGTTAAAATGTATTTTAGAGACTTTATGCAAAGGGAACTATTTGTCATAAAGTCTGGTCACACACACACGCACACGGAAAGATCTTTGACCTATTAAAAGAGTGCCCCCAAAAAATGGAAGATTCCTTTTATAACACTGAATTAAAAAATAAAGTCAGAGAGAGAGAGAGGGGACAAAAAAAACCTGACCACCGTGGAGCAAGAGCAGTATATTAAGGAAAGGAACACTGCAGAGCATCGGTGAAGGTGATGTCCGTTTTGGGTGCTGGGTGCAAGTGTCCGTAAGTCATTCCGAATCGCTGCTGTCCGAGCTGGAGCCGCTGGAGCTGCTGCTCCCGGACTCGGAGGAGCTGCTGCTGCTGAGCCGGGAAGGGCCTCCCGAGGGAGCCGAGCCGGATTTCTCTGCGGGAGGAAGGCAGAGACGAGGTTACTTGCACATAGCTGAAATAGAGCAGGTTCACCCACAGCCCTCACCCTCTGCGGCTTTGTTCACAATTCATTTTTGCCTGGGGACCATGCCCACAGCCCCGTGTGCTGCAGTGCAACCTCTGAACACAAGAAACCCCCGCCTGGCTCATGCAAAACTGGAATAACCTTTGTTTGCACTGGAAGAACCTTCTGTACCATCTTCCACACTCCTGTGCTGTGGGGGAGGGGGCTTAGGCTGTTTTTAATCTCACAATGAAGAACAATCACCTGTTTGATGCTCCGTGGTACTGGTCTGTACGCATGGGCCTGCCCAGGCTGACACAGAGGGGAAGATCCTTCTCCCTCTGAAGGATGAATCGCCTCCAAGAGGCTTCACATTTACCAGCCAGGAGAGCTTCCCCCTGGACAGGGACCAAAGCAGCCCCCCCACAACAGCTCAGTGCCCAGCAGTAACTCACTGACCAGCTGAGTAACTGTCACACAGAGAAGCCCCAGGCTGCAAGGCAGCAGGAGTTCTGTGTCAGTGAGGAAGTCTATTACATACACAAGTGTTCCAGCATTGGCAGCACAGCAAAGCCAAAGCCTTTACCTTTCTTTGCAGGTTTCTTGTTGTTGTTTAGCTGCCCACTGACGTCCTGTAACCGTTTTTCTAGTTCTTTCTTCTTTTCCTGAGCTAACTCTTCTTTTGACTTCGCTGCTTGCTTTTTCCCACCTGCAGCTGTGGAGGAGGAATGCACAAGCTCTGAAACTGCACGACTGCAGGTGGAAAAGATTGGACATCACTATTTTACAGGGCATGTAAATCTGTGCAGCCGCTTTGCATTGACACTGTTAAAGATCAAGAGACCACACAGCAGCTACACATCCCAGATAGAGGACAACTTCTGAGGTTGTCTAGATCATCCAACCATCTTCCTGTAACATGCACTTCGTAAGAGGGATCTTTTGAAAAGTATTTTAGAAGATAGAAATATCCACAATAACCTTGTAGTTCCAGGTTACTTACCAGCCAGTTATATGGTCAATAGTTACATATTTGTAATTACAGAATTGTTACATGGGATTTCTGCCCTGTAAAATAAAGTGTCCCATTAAAGGTTGTCAGAAGTTAAGCATCTGCCGTTACAACTTCAGATACTTTATGCAAGAATCTACTGTGGTTTGTGTTACTTTAGATATAAAACAAAAAGGACAAATTAAAAGCCAACAGAGGCAAAGGCTGGCAGAGAGCAGGAATGCAGCTGCACCAGTCGGGATGGCAATGGTGAGAAGTACCAGCAATACTCATACTTCTGAGCAGAAGAAACATTCCTCCAAAGGAGGAGTAATTGAACACAGGCATTGGGCAGTGTCAGAAGCACAAGAGGGGGGCCAGATAATTTGCCTGATCCAGCACGGAAATACCTACATTTCTGTGTGCTGTTTTAAAGCAATGACAAGAAATCTGGAAAGCAGAGTCCCAAGAGGGTGCTCCCAGTCTCCAACCATGGTGACAGAGAGCACAGGAGCCTGCTGGGGCCAGGCACACCAGCCCAGGGCATGCAGAGGAGCAGACATCCGGGGTTATCTGTGTCACTCTATGCTTTGGTTCCAAAACAAAAAGATGCTTCTTGTTCCTAACCCCTCTGGAAACTCTTTTCCTGAGCTAGTCCAACAGCGAAGAACTCGGGAGAAAAATAAAAATCAAAGCAGTGTATTGAAAAGCAAAAAGAAGGGTCAAAGCCTGAGCTTTGCTTAGGCCTACCTGAAAATCCTGCGGTGAAGAAATGGAGGTGCTCTGCAAGAGCTGTGAGTAGCTATTGTGTTACACTCTTAACAGGACAACTCCCTCTTAACCAACAAGCAGATGGACAGGGCCAGGATCACTTCAGGTAAGTGATCCTATTGCTATTCAGCTGGAGCTAAACTCCCAAGGGGCCGTCACAATTCATTCTCTGTGGATGAGGCACAGAGAAAGGTCTGTCTCACACCGAACCAGACACTCGGCAGCACATTGACATTAATCCTCTGATCTGATAGAGATCGAGGGTAATATGGTGATCAGGCCATGTAGGAAGAGCAGTTTTGGGGTGAATATACAACCCAAACACTTAAACCCAGAATCCAGACGTTTCCCAGGTAACTCTGTGCAAGTCATTTATTCCCTTGTGTTTTGGATCCCAACCATGCTTTTTGTTTCCTTCCTAATTAGATGCTAAACTATTCAGGATAAGAAACTGATCCTTGCAGATGTGTGCACGTTACACCTAACACGATGAGACTGAAACCTGCACAGTACCTTCTAGATTCTAAGTAAGTAATAAACCATAAAGTAAGTAATAAGACCATCACAGGTCTTGTAGAAGAACACAACAGTCCTCCAGGTGCCCATGACTCCATGGGAAGAAAGAACGGAAGAAATAGAAAGTTTCTGTACTTCTCTTGGGAGAAGAGATCTCAAAACCCCTGTCAGCACATACCCAACAGCTGGATAACAGCATCCCAACACACATGCCCTGTCTCCAAAGCTGAGCCCAAGAGCTGGTGGGGGAACACGTGCCCCAGGAGGTAACTTACAAAATGGTTTCCTCTGTTTTTTCTGTAAACAAGACTTCACGTATCGCTCCAGTTCTCGTAAAGTCGTGGGCTTCAATGTCTCAAAATCTATTTCTATCTCGTCGGGATTGGAGTCTCTGAGGGAAGGTTCCCGGGACTGGATGATGTGCACCACTCTGCCCAGCTTCTCCCCAGGCAGGCGGTTGATGTCCAAGCTGAGCTGCCGTTTCTCATCATAGGTCATGGGTAGACCTTCCTCCTCCTCATCTGAATCGTAGGTTGCAGATGCCTGTTTTCCTCCTTTCTTGGGCTGCCTGGGGGGTGGCAAGCATGGAAACATTCATGGGTATATAGAAGCAATGAACTCTCTTTTTCTACCCTCCTAGTGACAAACATCCCAGTGCTCCTGGCTTGGAGCCGCCAGCCAGGCTTGAGCAGCAGCACAACTTCTGAAGAAGTTCACAAATCTGGGATCAGCTGTTCTACCCCTATTATACTTGAGCCCTGTGAGGCACGACAACAAGCCCATGTAGCAGCAGGGGGGCAGCAATGAAGTGGCACCTTCTCACTGGCTGCGCAAAAGGCAAAAGCAAAACCTTATCCCAGAGTGATCAGAGGGGATTGAGAGCTGGACAGTTGAGTGTGATGGTTCCACTGCCAGCTCTAACTTTAAGACTGCCTGGGGCTGCCTGGGAATGGGGACACTACTCAACAGCAAATTAATGTCAGTGACAAGTGAGCTTCACCAGGAGCGCAGCAGGGGCAGGGGAACTGGGCTGGAAGCTCCTGGCGTTCCCCTCAGGACCCCTTGGGGAAGGCAGGCGCTCACCTGCCAGCCGTGGTTGTGCTGTTCGCTTTCTTGGCTGGGGCCTTCTTCTGTTGGGCTTGTTTTGCTGGCTGAGCCACCTTGGGTTTCTTCTCCTCCTCAGCTTTTACTTTGTGCTTTTCTTTTTCCTTCTCTTTATCTTTCTTTTTCTTCTCTTTCTCTTTCTTCTCCTTCTTTTTCTTTGGTTTGTTCACTGGTGCCTGTGACAATGCAGCCAGCTGCTCATGGACGGCCTTCAGCTGGGGGAGAGCAGTGACAAAGGCAATCAGACTTCACAGCAAGGTAACTGATGCCTCCACATACCCTTCCTCTACATCCCTACACGTAAGTATAGCCCCAAGTCAGTGATGGAGCAGTCTAGTGATTGAACTCAAGAGACTCTGCTCAATTTGAAAGTCTCTTAGAAATGCAGTGCAAGTGCACAAAGCTGACACAAATGAACGCCTCGTTGTTTTATAGGGGGAAAACAAAAATTAAGCCTAATAGCTCCATCTAGAGTGCTGACAACTTGGCCTCAGGAATCCTGCTTCACTTCCTGGCTCTCCTACTAGCTTGCTCTGAGACACCGGATAAGCTATTTTACTAATGCTCTGTTGTATTATGGGAGCATATGTAAGCGCTGTAGCATCTGGCACTGTGTATCTGCATAATAAGAAAAGCCGTGGCTTAACTCTTTGCAACCACAACCACCAGAACAGCTCACTTCTACAGCCCGGGTACAGGAGACAATATCCACGGGAAGCTTGTGATGGATTTCCTTATGCCTGAGCTCTCATACAAAATGGGTTTCTCTGTTCTTCCCAGATCCTGAGTATTGTGTGCTCCTTCATTCACACTCTGGAATCCCAGAAGGAAACACAGAGCATCAGTGCTGAGAACGCCTCTCACAGAACAGGAACACTGCACCAACCATGCACTTATTCCACTGCTGAGCATTTTCTCCTTTGGCTGGCAGAAGGGGAGATTACTCTGCTGCATCAAAGTTAAGCCCTTTCCCCTGCTATGGCCTTTGTGCTGCGCAGACACCAGCCCGGCCACTGCAGTACCTGCTCCTGCAGCTCCGCCAGCCGCGTCGCTCGCTCCTCTTCCGAGTCCGAGCTGTCCGAGTCGGAAGAGCTCTCCTCGCTGCTGTGGCTGCTCTCTGTGCTTTTGCCCACCACTGGTGCTGCCGGGGGAGGTGGAGGTGGGGCCTCTGCAGGCTCGTCGGGCATCTTTGCAAACCTCATCTCAAAGACATCCTACAAAAAGGGGGAAAACTGGTGACCAAAGGTGCCTCAGCCACAAAGACCTCCCCCTCTGGCCTTTTAAACACACCAGGCACCCCACCATGGGTCAGGGTCTTACTGCACAACACAAGGTGCTGTACAACAATAATGTACAGATGGGTGCACATGTTCTGTAAGCCCAAGAAAATTCTCCCATTACTTTATACAGCAACAATTATGACAATTTAGGAGCAGAACACGGTGATGGGCCATGCCACGTGAAGAGCACAACAGTTCCGCAGCAGAGAACATCGCTCTTTCCAAGGGCTGGAGGAATCACCAACCCTGCCTTGCTGTGCCAAGGGCAGATCCACACTTGGATCTCTGAATCAAAACCCTGCAGTTGAAACAAATGACTCTGGAGGACGCATTTGCCAACACCTTTACCTGGAGCTTCCTGGCCATCGCTACCACCTCGTGGTCTGGAGGATTGTACTTGTAACAATTAGAGAACATTAACCGAATGTCTGCTGCAAACCCCTGTGCATCCTGGTATTCCCGACTGTCCATTTTTTTCTGCAAACAAACAAGCCAAAGGGAAAGGGGAGGAAAAAGCCATAAGCAAAAGGCATTTGTAACAACCGCATGGAGGACGTGCACCTTGGAGACAGCTCAGAACACCCTCAGAAATCACTTTTGTCTGAGAAAACAGTAGTTTGATCTGGCTTATTGGTTGCTAAATAATATTCAAAGTTTCTGCTTTTTAAAACAAGCAAACACCGAACAGAAGTTGACGTTGTTCCAGAACAGCTTAGACTGTTCCGTAACAATTTCGTTCGGGTTGTTTTCTTGTTCTAAGTAGCACTGTACAGATCTGTCAGGGTCCACGTTCTACGAGACAAGAGAGTCATCCAGAAAAAGGGTTTGTGGGTTAGACGCTAACATAAGCAAGGATCACTGATGGGAAGAGCAAGAGCCATCAACCAAGTTACAAGTGCAGGAGTACCTTAAGTGCATCTTTCTACATGCCCTGTAGATCTGCAAGGGCAGAAAAGATTGTAACCGTCTAACTCTGAGTTCCTGCTAACACAGGGCGTGCACTTTGCTTGGTGATTCCTACAGCAAGATTGGCATTTACAGTTGAACTGCAGGAGCTACTCTTGATTTTAAAGTCCAGCTGATAGAGAATGGATAGAGACTTCACCCTTTAGGAGCCCATTCATAATGCTACTTCCCAGTGTAGCGAGGATAAACATCAGGAGATAAATATTTGCACCTTGTTCCTTTCTCATACTTTTCAGCTCTCACTTTCATCCATTTCTCTTGCAGTCTGGGACTGAATGACTGAGGTTTAGAGAGCAGTTTATAGTACTCCTAGAACTTCATTGATTTTATGCATCTACTACTACTACATATAAAACCTTTGCACCAGTTACTGCTACACAAAGGAAACAGCTGAGGAGGTGGCGAGCCCTGGAAGGGAGCAGATCAGAGTAAGTGACCCTGCTCCGAGCAGGAGGGAGGCCTCCTGACCAGCCACAGTTATCCATCAGCCTGTGATCCAAGCCATGTGGATGGACCTCTGAGCTGGTGAAGAGCAGCAACACCAATGCAAAGTAAAGTGAAACCTTGACAGCAAGTCATCAATTAAAGCAATGTACAAGGATTAACAGGCCTTCCGTACTGAGCATCCAAAATGAGCAGGATGGCAAGCACACTGCAGTACCAAAACTGAGGGGAGCTTCTCCCTTCCTCATCCACGCTCAAGAGCAAGAGAAAATAGAAAAACTTACCCAAGAAAACACTGGGACCTTCCTCTATCAGCAGAACATTAGAGCCAGGGACCACTGCTCCAGCTTCGCAGACTACCATGTTCAGCCTAGCCCTTTCTCCTGCTTTTAGCACTGTGTTTGAGGCTCCCTCTTCTTGCCTGCAGCAAAACTCACCCTTTGTCTTGCCCTCTTCTCCTGTCAGGAAACTGCTGTAGGCCTTTAACACAGCTACATTGCAAGTCAAGGATTCTGCACATTGTGCACCAGGAGCTCAGGAGGAGAATGGCCTCAGCTCCACCAGAGCTTGCTTACAATGCTTTTGCCAGCTCAGAGATTGTCTTTTCTGTACAAACCCAATTAATAAGCAGTACTTAGTGCCTTCCAGATATCTGTCCTCACAACAGCCCTGTGAGGTAGGTTTAGGATCATCTCCATTTTATGACTGGGAAAACTACAGCACAGAACTATAGGGAAACTTGCCCAGGACCACAGTATCAGAACAGCAATTAGAACTCCTGGCCTAACCCTCAATGCACAGACCATGACTATTCTCTCACAGCTAAGTAATGCAACTAAAACACTCTTTGAAGTATCACAGCCATAGTAAGAACACGCACAGCATCATGGCTGAATGGCAATGGTACATCAGCACATGACACACTGCTTCCAGGTTCTATGCAGGATTTGCCAAGGAACATGAAAGGAATCGCAAGCACAGCCGCCCTTTTGTCACCTGGGCATTTAGGTAACACCAGGCATTGGCTCTGCTGGCAGCAGAACACTCCTGGCACGCTAGCCAAATCCAGCAGCAATACCTTCACCTCCTGCACGCAGAAGAGTCTCACCTCCACCAACACCGATCCCAAAGGCTCACAAGCAGAAGATGGGAACTACAAAAACATGGCTTTGCTCCATGGGTATTTAGGAGGGATTCAGAAAACCTCCCAGTCTACTGGGAAAAACACCCTGAGTGTTGGGCCACACTAAGCTAAGCTCTTGAAGAGCCAAGCACAAACCACACAAGCATCACGTTATCTCCTCCCCTCTCCGAGTACCAGGTGATCATCACGTTGTGGTTGGAATTGCTCAGCGTAAGCCTATCTGGACCACAGATCATGCCAACAAGTAGGCAGCAGCAGTTTCTGGAAACGGGATACTATCAATCGAATCCTATGAAACACAGCACCTCTTCTTCTCAGAGTGCAACACAATCCCAAGGACACATGTTTAAGCAGCTGGGCTATCCACAAAGAAGAGATGCCATCGTACGGTCTGCTTTGCAGGGCAGAAAAAAAGATGTCCCTTCCCCCTCCCCCAGAAGCAGCCAGTCCTCTGCAACCAGAGGGCTGTGACACCCTGCAAAAGAGGTGGTAAATGGGGACGTACTTTAACAGTACTGAGATCCATGGGGTGTTTGATAATATCATGATAGTCATGTAATTCCAAGGCCTCCGCATCGACAGGCTTGTAAAAGGGCCATGCGTAGGCTGCGTGCTTCTTCGAGAGCATCTCCTTGAGAATGCTGTCACAGTACTTGAGGTGCTCGGAGAGTTTGCCCTTCTTCCCGGCATGCTGGGGCACCTCCCCGTCCTCAAGGTCCTTCTTTGGTGGTTTGATGGGCCGGCCGCCACTCTCCCGGCGCGCGATGATTTTGGCCTGCTTGGGGTCCGCGAGGGCTGTGGGCGACTCGCTCCGGCTGGCGGTGATGGCCGAGGTGGTGGGGGTGGTCGTGTCTGCTTTCCGCTTCACGCCCTTCTTCTGAAACAGACACGGACACACAGCATGAGCAGGGCCCAGCTCAGCCGCACCTGAGACCTGCCTGCCCTCCAACAGGGTACAGTGACTGCACTGGGACGGATGGGACTGGGGGCTTCACCACACGTCAGTGACTATGACACACGTCATCTAAGCCACAGTAACCAGCCACCTGCACATCTCCGACCCAACCCCAAACACGATGCAAAACGTGTTAGCTCTATGTATTTCTGAGATTCAGAACCAGGACTCTTACCTCGTGTTTGCCAAGGGAAAGGCGCGCGCCCAGTCGATTACTGCAGCTCAGCTGACGCATCGGGACTTAGTAAGTGTCAGTAACTTAAGCACATGTCTGAGTCCCCAGTGGCAGGATCAGGCTCTAAGTTCTGAACCAAAGCATATTAATCACCAAAGACCCGTGAGCCCTCACTCCCTTGCATGTAGCGGCTGTGCTAAGGTAGACTGCTTGTTATGGGCAAGAGAAGAATTTAATGATTTTGCCTTAAGCAAATAAAACCTTCACAGGAATTCAAGCTGTGACTGTCCAGCCAGCTCTCCCCTGTGCTCCCCGGAAGGATTTATTTCTCTGGAGAGAGAAAGGGGGAAAACGTTCCTTAGGGAAATCTTAAGTAAATCCCCAGCAGGATTAATTGTGCAGTGTGTATTTGGTGAACCTCTGGGTTCATTCTTGAGTTTTAAGATTAAACTGATTCTCAGAAGCAAGTTATTTGGTCAGAAACTGAAGCATGAGACAGGCTTCGGGAAGTACAGCTTAGCTGCAAGATCTGACTTACAATTTCTCCAGTAATTCCTAAACTGTAAGGTTAAATGAGCAAAACAATTCTGTGGCTCTGCTGGTCCATGCAACCTCACGTTAGAGAACACCAATAGGGGTGCAGTTAACTCCCCAGTTTAGAAAACCCCAGCTTTCTCTCAGCTATGCTTTCATCTTTTCAAAGCAATACAGAGCTTGCAAAGAAAATTCCAATTATTTAGAGCGACATTTTCCTCTACCCATAAATTAACACAGTAAATAGCAAAACACCAACGACAACTCCCAGAAGATTACTCAGTAAGGAAGACAGAACTAATGCACCCAAAACCTGCAGGCAACATCGGTCTACTCCAACTGGAGTGACAGGCTGGTCTTGAACTGGTTTATGGCAGAGGGGAACATTCCTAGTGCTGGAGCCTGCAAACCTTGAAGGAATAATCCCGGTAAAATCAGGGGCTCAGTTTCATTGGGAAGAGATGCTTTGGGCTATATGGCGCCAAATGGGGGAGCCTCCAAGAGTCTCTGGTTCATGGAGCACCAGCACTGGTCAAGGCTATGGTCAGATGAGAGCTTGTAACCAAGCTGGAGTAACTACAGCTTGATGCAACCCCAGCTGGGTGAGGTAGAACTGGCCAAACCTCTCTCGGCCCTCTCAAACTCGAGAGCAAGCACTTGTGTGAGCGCACCCCAAAGGGACAACGACGGCTGGAGAGGCAAAGAGTCAAGTGTGGAGGAACGCACGTACCCAGCAGTGAGGGGATGGAGATAAAGCCCTGCTTCAGCAGCCACTGCCTTTGGAAGGGGAAGGGGTTGAGTTCTGCATTTACCTTGACCACCGGTGGCGTCGGAGGCACCACGGGCATTATCGGAGCAGCAGGCGGAGGGGGGGCGGCGGCGGGAGGGGCAGTGACAGGCGGGACATTAGCGGTGATGGTTGGCACGGGGGTGGCAGCAATGACGGGCGTCTGAGACACGGCTGGAGGAACGCTCTGGAACGGGGCCGGCGGGGACACGGAGGACACGGCCACGGCTTGCGGCGCTCCTTTCAACGACAAAGGGAAAACGCACTGCAACGGACTGATGGGGACAAGCGCCAGCAAGACATCGGGGACAAACTGAATCTGGTGCCACCAGACTGTTCAGTCATAGGATTGGCAAAAAGCTCCCAGGCCAGGGCCACTGGGAGAGCACAAAGGACACCGTGTGATTTGCTTGATGCTGTTACCAGGGGTCAACAAGAACATAAGAAATCACTGACCTAGGTCCTCGTACCCTGAGCTCTAGGCCAGCCACATGCAAGCAAAATAGTTCAAGCTTTGCACATGGGGTGTGTGTTGCTCTGGGACAGTCTTCGCCCCTCTCATGGCTCTCGGCAGAAGAGCCGGAACTCAAGGAGAGCTCCCTTCCATAGGGAGATGGCTGTTTTGGACAGCTGCTGTCCCACACAGACCTCGATCCGGGAGTGTTTTTACTGTGCATGACAAATGGTAACAGCCACTCCCCTCTTGCCACCTGAATACCCAAGAGGCCAAAGCACTTCAGATTTGCCGCAAGTTATAGAACAAAAGAAACAGAGCTGGGAGTAGAGCTTAAGCCTCCCGGTAGCCAGCCAAGTCTCTTACACTAGACCTGCACTGCTGAAGAACTGCCTACTAGTGTAAAGTTGAGGGGGAACAAATGTAGTAACTAATAACCAAAGTAGCAATACTCTTCTATGTTTTTATAGCAGCTTTTATCAAAAGGATGCTGAAAAGACACAAATTTCCCTGAGCTTGGATGAAGTTGTAGCTCCATTTGGCACCTGAGATGTGGGAAAGTAAAGAGGAACATTTGACTTTCCCAGAGCAACAATCAGACCTTGTTTACAGAAAAGAAGTTACAACAGTTTAATTCAGCCCACACGAACTCCTGTATGAATGGTTTTATTGTGCTTACAGACAGTTTAGTCCCAAATCCATTTAAAAGCAACTCTAGGTAAGCTGAACTAAACTTAGTTCCTACTGATAGGCAATGGTCTACACAGTCTTTTGCAGTGGCTTAATAAATCCCTCCCTTCTGTTGACCAAACTTTATTCTGTGATGTTGCAACCATGTGCACAAAAGAAAACATGTTAATGGGGTTCAGGGTATGAGCAAGATTGGAGTCTCTGCTGTGTCAGGCTTCTGCCAGGACCTTGGGTGAGCTGTATAAACCCAGGTCTATGCAGGCATTCTACATCACAGTCTGCCACTTATGGCAGACCAGCATATTTAACTACCTTGCCTCTTCTTGCCTTGGTTTATTCTTTGCATACAAGCTCTGTGTCAACGGGTAGGTGATGGATGGCAAGGTGTTTGTATGACAAATGCAGAGTGGCCTTAAGACATCAAGCCCTGGAAGACTGGGTGAACCACTGCTTTAACCATTAGACTACAGGCTCCTTCTGTGCCCCTTCCCCACCTGCAAACCAGGCAGCTGGAAGGTGGCTCAAGGCCCCAGCAACAGGCTCGTAAGGGGCAACGTCACTGCGCTGGGTCAGTACCTGCACCCTGGGTGCCCGCTGACGGCTTGCGACCTTTGCCTTTAGGGACCGGGGGTAACAGCTCGACCTCCTCCTGAGGCATCTGGGCAACTTTCTGCAGGAAGATCTTCTCCAGGGCTTGGGCCATGAGGACGATGTCATCTGTGGGCTGCAGAGAGAACAATACAAGCCCATGCTGTATCATCCACACATCAGAAGCACTGAAGTTCAAGATCACGCTTTGAAACCCCCGAGGAACTGCCCTCCAAATAAACGATGGTATCCCAGCTCTGACAATAAACAGAACAGGTCCTCTCCCTCCTTGCATGCTGCCCCCCTACTCTTCTGTTCTGGCCTAGCATGCAGTAATTACAGCCTCTAAGAACACTGCATCTAGAGAGTTATCAGGACTTCCAGGAGCCTGGTAACCAGCATCCTGTGCCACAGCATGGAGCAGCAAACTGGAACAGATGAGCTGTCCCCCCGCTGCCAGCAGGGCCAGGACAGGAGTGCGAACACTCACTCTGTGGCTCAAGCTAATTAATTTGTTTATTTCAGCTTGTTCTCAGCATAGGTCAGCGATGACAAACCACTGCAGAAAATACAAATACCAAGCGCAGAGGCTTTTAACAACCTAACAAAACAGCAAGCAAGCCAAACCCCAAATAACAACCCATCTAAAGGTGTGCAAGTATGGACAAGACACAGGCAGAGAACAGAGTTACACTTCCTGACCTGCTCTCTGCTGCTAAGATACTATTTACTGGTAGACAGCCAGTGTAACACATAGCATTGACATCACAGAGCACCCACAAAGCACTGCCTAAACCATAGCTCATCCTAAACAACTCCTAACTGAAAGTAAAAGGAGTAAAAGCTTGCTACATAACCCCAGAACAGAGATCTACCTAGAATTAAAAGGCGCATTTGCCCTTTTAACTAGTCTGGGGGAAGAAAGCCACAGCACAAAGAGAGCTTTGTGTATTTCAAGTAATGTGCTTGCAATTAGTGGCATTTCAAACCCTTGCAAGTGCACAGCAGAGCCGGCCCTGTTCAAACCCCACGCTCCAGCAGTTGTATGTGGGTCTTTTCTAGGCAGTGCCCCAGCTAAAGGCTTGCCTGGGCTCTTTACCTTGTTGTAAATGTAACAGTTTGTAAACATGGTGTTGAAATCCTGCATACATTCACTGGCACTCCAGTAGTAGTTGTGTTCCAGGCGCTTCTTGATCGTCCCCATGTCCATGGGGTTTTTTATGATTTTGTGATAATCCTGTTGGAGAAGCAGGAAGGATGTTATTTATATCTCCTGATACACAGAATGTTGCTCACACCTCCCTCTACAGCCCCAGCTTTGTCCTCATCCCCCCTCCCCAAAAACACACCCCCAAGGTTTTGTGCAAGTTGTAAATATCATCTCTGCTTTCATTTATTTCCTAATTTGGAGCTTTTTAAGCTATCATTATTATGAACTCTACTACGAAGCACCAGTCTCCCCCAGTACATGGCTCAAGCACACCCATGAATGGCTACCTGGATGTTACCTGCCTTTAGTAAGGACAGCTGGACTGAGGAGGCACTAGGAGTAACGTGTGAGCAGCTCCGCCTGGAAGCTGTTTGTGCTGTGACCGCCCTTTAGGAGACTGTGAGTGCCACTTCAGACTGTGCTAAAAGTTTCAGTCTCTCTTTTAAGGGCATTTTAGCACTTACAAGGCTTCCACAGATTAACCCAGTTTCTCTCTGGGCTGGTCTCAAGCACACACAGATGCTGTGATTGGCCTGAGGTGCTCCAGGCATGCAAGGCTGTACTCTGTCATTTTCTCATGCTGGAGAGGAGCAGCACCTGTACAGCCACCGGCCACTGAGCCCAACCCTCAAGCGTGATTTGAGGCACTGGTATTTCTAGGCAAGGCACAGCAGGGCAGAAGAGGCAATCCTGCTGGCTGCTGGGCTGGTGCCCGCCCAGGTCATGCATGGAAAACTGTTCTTCCAACTGACTCCCCTCAGTTTCCTGGTAACCTGCCCTAAAACCACCTCAAAATGCCCCACTGAGAACCTAACTCCACAAAGAGAAGACAAATGAGCACAGACCTAAAGAAGTATTCTGCAGGTGTGAAGTGTTCTACTCTTCTGGCTAGCACTTTAAATAGCACCTAGCAATAGCATTACAGAGGTCAAAAGACTCCTGGTCCAGTCCATACAACTGGGTTACAACTTGTGGTAACTGGAGCTCTCCTGACCTTACATCCCAAAACATGCTCCCTGAATCCCTCATGCAACCCTTTCACTCAAAGCAGTTGGAGTGAGTCTGCAGTGGGCTGCTGGACTGAGCTGACAGGAGGGTGCATGGGGGTGCTGGTTTAAGTGAAGCAGTTTTCTCCTTTGGAGACCTGCACCTCTCCAGCTCTGAAAGAGCTTTTAATTCAGTGAATCTTAAAGCATTTGAGGGATGCCCAAATCCAACCTAATCAGAAGACTGCTCTCCCCAGCAGAAAACTGCCCAAGAGCAGGATGCCAAGCAGAAGATGACAGATACATACCGGCAAATTCAGTTTAATTGCATCAACAGGTTGGTAGAAAGGCCAAGCAAACTGATGCTTCCACAAGGTCTTCACCACTACGTTTTGCATATATTGCAGTTGGTTGGTCTTCCTGCCGGGCTTGTTGGGATTAGTGACCTCCGGAGGCGGCGGGTTGATGGGGCCCTGCGGAGCCGGGACCGCTGCCGTGACCGCAGACATCTTCCTGCGCTGGCTCTCACTCGCTGTCACAGCGGCAGCAACTGGGAAACCTTCCTTCTTCCTTTATGCTCCCTGAACGGGACTGACATCCCATTTCCAGGGTCCAACCATACAACCTAGATCAAACGAGAGAAGAGGACAACGTGTAAGTACAGATACTTATTGAAGTAGGCATGGTAGGACACTTCTGCAGTGTTTGAACTCAGAGTCTCTGCTCAATCTGCTTTGTTCCCTGTAACATACCATACTGATGATGGGCACAGTTCAAGACCCAAGACACAGTGGAACAGCAATTTCCAAATTCAAAGCCCACAGAGAACTAGTAAGCTTCACAGAATCAGTTATTTGGCTCATAGAGCATCTTTGTGCAAAGAAAACACATGAGGCAGCAGAAGAATATGGTTAAGGAATACAGTTAGGATGTAATGCAGACACCCATGAACATGCTGATCCAAGCTAGCAAACCCACAGCTTGCAGCTCCATGTAAACCTCACTGCATTGTCTCTGCCCGAGCTGTGAGCCCTGACATACGACAGGAGGAAAGCAAGAGGCACAACCATCTGACATCCCGACTGCCCATCACATCCAACACGGCACTTGAGTGGACTCACACGCAAACCCAGGCAGCTTACACAGACTGCCTGTAACTGCAGGTAGAATCAAAACACACAGTTCTAGGCAAAGCACTTCATCTACAGGAATAGCACTGGTATCAAGGATTATTTGAACTATAAGGAGCCCGGCGGTGAAGCAGGACATCACTGAACAGGTATTGTACAAGCCTGGAACAAAGGCTGCCAAAGCCAGCCCTGGCACACATACCACGTGCACCTTCCAGCAAGGGCCTAAGGTTGGGCTTTTTAGCCCTGGAGTAAAGACTTCTTAAATTTAATTCTTAGGTTACTACTTCTCCTGTTCCTCAGACCTGTCACGTTCATGTTCGAGAAGCTGTTCCTGATTTTCTCCGGCTGCACATGTGCAGTTTTGATAATACAATTTCAAGTACAGCCTTTTGCTGTCCCACATGATGAGTGTACACTGCTTCCACACTCTGCATTTCTGCTCCTTCTTACTCATCCCAGTCTGGGATGATAATTAAAAGCAAAACCCAAACTCCCAAATAAATCTTGCTTCTCTGGAGTTTCAGTCTGCCCTTTTGTGCTAAGCTGCAACCTCAGTGCGGAATCCAGCAGAGCTGTGGGGTCTGGCACATCCCTCAGCCAAACCAGGCCCCGAAAACCCAGCGAGGCTGGAAGGATTTGGGGTTTTTCCTTCACTGAATTGCTCACACGGGTCAGTCAGTGCCAAGACACTTGGCACGGGGCAAGCATGCGGATAACTCCCCATGCTGGCAGGAGAACCTGGGTGATGCAGCCCAGCCTGTCTGCAGTGGTGGGGACGAGTCTCAAGGCAGCTCCGGAGCCCCGGGAGCAGTGTGCTGTGCCAGCAAGCTGCTGCTCACTGTCTGCCACCTCCTTTGGCAGTGCCCAGCTCTGAACGGCAGCTCCCTCCCTGTGACTGCTCCTGCGGGGCAGGCTGGGTTTCTGATGGCTGCAGGATCAGAAGGTAGCGAGCTTCACGTTAGCACATGAGCCCAACAGCTCCTTTCCCATCGGTATGGTACTGCTCTACGGTATTGCTGTACAGTTACTTGGACACTGACCAAGAACTGGCACAACTCCAGCCCAGAAACAGCAACATAAATCTTCCCATCAGAGAAAATTATCAAGTTTAAGAGATGTTCCTTGACCTCAGCTTTATCTCCACGTTATTATTTACATTACAGTAGCACACGGAGGCCGTGCAGAGACCACGGCCCCTCAGTACTTGGCACCGCGGACACACAGCAAGACCCTGTTCCTACCTCGTGGAGCTGGTGCTCACAACTCACACCGTGGTGGTGACCTGTGGCAGAGCCGAGCCCTGAGCCCCACAGAGCAGCACTTGGTGACAGAAGGATGGAGCCAGCAACCAGGCAGGACACAGGGAGCCAGCGGGGCTGGAGCAGGCACCTTCCCGCTGCTGCGTCACGCGCTGCTCCCTGCACAGGCTCCTCGCAGGAGGAGTTCCTTCCCTTCCCTCCAGCCCCAGACAGGAGCTGAACCTCGGGCAGCTCTCGCTACCTACCAGCTCCATGTCAGCTCTTCAGAGTCAAGGGATCTGTGATTTGAGAACAGGACTTGAGGACAGACGAGCTGCTCTGTCAGCCAGCACTGCCCTGGCAGGCACACGCACGCTGCACACAGTATGTCACCGCCTCAGGCCTTGGGGATGAAGCATTTGCTCTTGGCTTCACTGCAGCAAGTGGGAATTTGGCTTGTGAGTGCCCCTATGGCACACTGCAGCTCTGCCCTAGTTGCCTCCCAAATCACCGATTCCACACAGAGATTTGTTTTTCATACATGTTGTTTTGAGCACAGCCCCAATAACATCCTGAGCCTGGGAGATGTGTCCTTAACTTACCTCCGCGTGAGGGAGAGGAAGAGATCACAGAAGATTAAGTCAGTTCCTTGGCTTTTGCCTTGGTTAGTTTAATGCTCATCAGATTATGCAGATGGGCTTCCCACCCTCCATCCCTCCTTGGCTATTATAGGAGGTGCTTCCTCAGGAAGGAGCCTGTGGGTTCCTAACCAGCAGAATCAGCCAGAAGTAACTGGTAATTTCAAGGGCCTTCAGTTCTGACACATACTCAGTGCTCCCTGTGAATTGTGCTGCTTTAAGATGTCTCGCATCATGCCTCCAAACTCAGGGGTACCCAAAAGTCACTTTATCTTGACTATAAAAGCCATTACATTGCAGTTTTGTTAACAAGGCTGCAGGAGGAAGCGAAGTGCGAGTGGTGAAAGAGCTTTACTCTGTGCTGGGGCCCTGACTGGAGGAGTCTCAGCTTTGAGACCTGACTCTGCAGCAAGGACTGGACTGAGATTTCTGAAGTGAAGTGAAGAGCACTTCAGAAAGGCTCCAGAAGTACTGCAGAAATTAACTGGGTGACCTGTAGTGAGCACACACTCAATTGTAGTGGTGGAAATAAGCATCTATGAGCAGGTTTCAGAGTGCATCGAGCAGCTGCTGGCTTGTACATCAACACCATGGGGAGGCAAAACACAGGGTGGGAATGGGTAGAGGCTTCCCAGGGAAATGCTGGGTTGTGCCTCTCACAAGAGTCACACCTTTATGGCAACGGGGAAGACAAAAAAGTGTTGGGCTGTTTCAGCCTTCATTTTATAGCAGAGATTTGGCACGGAAAGGAAAGTGTTTGGGATAATCACATGCCTGGGCAGAGTCTGCTCGTGCCATTTCTTCCTAGAGGGAAAAGGTGGAGATGCACTGAAGTTACCTCGCGTGACCCACAGGGTTGAGCCCACACCACCTCACAATCAGGGGAAGCCAGAAAGAAGCCAGACAGCAGCCAGAGACAGCAGAGAAGGTGAACCTGCTTCAGAGCATGTGCTCTCTTATCTAGTGCACTGCAACACGCTCAATGCTTATTTGGCAATATCTAGCACTTGCAGGGGTTACTGCAGTGCCCAAACACCCATGTGCAGCAGACGCCCTGCAGCCTTGGGCATCAAGCAGAAAGGAAGCGCTGGGAAGGTGCTGGCACATGGCCACACACCATACTTACAAGGAGCAGGATGGGGAGCAGGGGACCGAGGGGAGGCAGGAACGTGGCTGAAGGCACATGGTATAAGCCACACCACAGACACAACCCAGTCCTCTGTGATTCAGCAACCACTTCAAACCCCATCCTGCAAAGTGCTGAGCAACCTTCCACTCTTGATGAGCTGCACAGCCTGTGGCTCAGCACCTCACCACAGAGGGATCTGCAGACTATCACCTACAAGATACCACCAATTGGTCAATCCAGATAAATCTCCTTCTAAGGAAGGTTTAGGCCAAGCCAGGAACAAACTCAAGCTCTCCACACCTTCTGGTCCCCTCTACCTGCATAACCCTTTCTCTGGCTGTCTGTATGGGAGAGAGAAAATGAGAACAAGTGTTGGACATCTGGGGCTGGAGAGTGTGTTCAGGCCGATCGCAGGGCTGCGGTCACAACGGCTATGATGCTGATCTAGTTGATGCTACCCAGCTCCGAAGAGCCATCCCTCACTGCAGGATTGCTGCAGAACATGATCCTAGCTAGAGAAGTTCCATTGTACAAGCAAAAGATGCGCAAGAGCATGGACATCTTGAGCTCTTCCATCACATTCCTAAACCACCACAGAAAGAAATCACAGCCTAGTCAAGGAGAGGGATCTCTATGTTTACATGGAAGTTGGCCAAGGAGGGGAAAAAAGTTTGGTGATCCCAAATTCAAACCTTGCTGATGGGCATAGCAAGAGACTCCACAGACTCAGTAACAACCTCTTCAGATTGGCTGATTCTGCAGACTCAGCCCTGGCAAAAGTGCTGTCTGCTGGATGCTGCCTTTGTTATTGCACCTTCCAACATTTCTGGTAGTATTATCACTTTAAACTTCTCAGATGGACAGGATCTGCTGTTCCACTTCTGCTCACCCTTGCTTGTGCATTCAGATCTGTACTTCAAGACCAGTCAGAACTACAGATCCATTTGCTCACTTGTGTTGAACCACAGCCAGCCTTTATTAGCATCCTCCATGCCAGGCCATGAAAGAGGGCCAAGCTGGCAAGATGGAATGGTCATAAAAAGAAAAGCTGAAAACCACAGTGCAGGTCAGCACCAGCACCCACCTCCTTCCAGGCTCTGCCCCCTAATTCCTCTGTTTGTCTACTACTTCCCAGCCCACCTTCTCCAAAGCACGACTTACACAGCAAATGACGCTGCTGCCGCTCCATCCTGGGACTCCAGGAATGGCTGTTGCTGGTTCAGGTCAGCAAATGATGTGTCAGTTCAATTATTCACAGCAAACCAGAACCAATCCCAAACCAACCCCCATTCCCTGGCTCGGACCCAGGTTTCAGAGGATACGTGCACAACAGCAGCAGCCAGGTACAACCATTGAGCAGAGCGTGGCAACACCCGCACAGGCTCCAGCGCTCCCGATGGGATTATTGTACGTCTACACCCTCACAGGGCTCCTTTTCTGCTTTCTAAAGGATGTGATCTGCACAGTCAAACATTTGTGTTCTGGAAAAGAGTCTGCCCTTCCCCTTTTTAATCAGCATATGGTGCTCTGCGCACTTTCACAGTGCAAGAAAAACGCTCAAACTCACTCAGTTTGGTTCAGCATATAGTGAATAAATGACACAGGCTTTCCACAATGGGCTTTGTCATTATTCTTTTTCTACACTTTGATTTCCAAAAGAGATTACTGGACACAAAGCAGCTTCAAGAAACAGCAAAAGCACATGAGCTCAAGCACTTCCCTGCTGGCAGAGCATGGTCAAGCTCCTGCTCTACCTGCAAAGAATTACTAAGAGGACAGCTACAGAACAGTAGAACTGACGAGGTGTTCGAATACCATAACTTGGGTTTCTGAAGAACCTTACCTGTTCTTTACCAGGTACGACACTATTTGCCATCTGAAGAAACAGCAAAGCTAAACCTGCTTTATCCCTCTGCCCAGACTGCAGCGCTTCCAGAAAGATAAATCACAGCACCCCAAGGTCCTTCGTGACACCCGGTAGGGAGGGGGCTTAGATACAGCCCAGTTCCACTTCCAACTGAATTTAAGAGGCTACATGTAACAGGAAGATTACTACCCCCCTTAATGAAGCTAGGGACAAAAGCATAAAACACAGCCCTGCAAACAGCACCCAATCCCTATGTATTACCTAGTTAAAGGATGGTCTTCTGCTCTGTGACCTAATAACGTGCACTGCAACTCCCCCTCACACCACCAGCACTGCACGGCCATGTATCAGCATTATCAATACCATTCACAAGTGGTAAATTTACCTCAGGGGCAGCTCCCCGAGCACATGGACAAAGAAAACAGGCTTAGAAACCAGACACAGATCCGTATGTTAACCTGATAGCAGCATTCCACTGTACAGAGCAGAACCTCCAGTGATCCATCACAGGAACCACTGTCCCCCATCAGTACCCCCCTTGCACACTTGTGCTGCAACACCTTCTATTTAATTTTTATTTTTACATATTTAAATGATTAAAGTTACTACTTCGAAAAAGAATAGATCGGTTTTAGGACAGGAAGCATTACAAGTGTAGGAGGAACAGATGAGCTGACACTGCTTTACATCATGCCCCAAGTTCACAGCTACAGCACTGCAACTTGCCCATGCAAAGGCTCCTAAATCAGTATCTGACAATGAGGTCAGTTTAAGGTGATAAACAACAAAATGAAAGTGATTGAAGTACCATGACACAAATACAGCACTTGTTAGCTGAGCCACAGTAACCTCATACCCGGGAATGGGCAGGGTAAAGACACCCACCCTCCGAGTTCATTACTGCAGCTTGGCCAAAGGAGGAGCAGCTCATCCGGCTGCAGCAGCCGCCCAGCCATGCCCACCACTCACCCCATGCGCCTCAACACTGCTTGCACCCACTTGCTTATAGCCAGACCTACTGACCAGTGCAGTGCTAGGGAACAGATTCATCTTGGCACAGCCATGCTGCGGGTTGTGAGAGCGATCCCCAACCAAGCACCCTCCGTAGTATGACACAAGGATGAGCTGAGCAGTAAAAAAGCAAAGTTACATGAGGAAAAGCATGCATTTTCTTCAATGGGTTTGGTTACAACAGGTGAGTTGGTCACACAAAGCGCATCTCTGCTCGACTGTGTCAGCACCAAGTCCTCTGCAGGGTTATCTGTGTATCACTGACACGTGCTCCCAGTGCTTGGGAGTGGAACAGCTCCCAAAGCCAGGACGGAAAACAGCAATCCTTTTCTGCCTCTCTCTTTTTAAAGGTAAGAGAGGAGCAAACAGGATCACTCCTGAAGCAGACAGGCAGCAATCAGAACTGAGTCTAAATCTCAAATCTGAAGCCAAAAGGAACCAGTTCAGCCAGGGCATTTCATTCCGGTCTGCTCCTCACGCACAGAACTGTCACCTCGGGTTGTCTGTGCTACACCTGCTGCACTGCTGGTGGCAAGGAGAACGTCCAGCCTGGACCCAGCAAGGGAGCGAGACCTCTCCTCTGCCCGGGTTATCCATGTTGCTGAAATACTTCCAGACATGATGGTGTCTTCTTATCAGACTCAAGCTGGAAAGAGACAGGTCTGGAAAGGCTCAAAAGGAACCCAAAATAAAGGCGAGTGTTTCTTCAGCCGGTATCTTATCAGGAAGAATGGGAGGAGGAACAACGACTAGCAGAAAAAGCACATTTTGGTGAATTTCCACACTACTGCCCAGAATTTAAACCTTCCCAATGTTGGCTTTAGCAACAAGTGGGTTAAAGAGCGTGCTCCAAAAAGTGGTTCACCTCCCACCAAGCACCAATGCTTGACAAAACCAATGTCACAGGAAGATGCTGTGCATTGAAAGGCTCGAGATGCACACACACATCCCTCCAGAGCGTCCCGACAGCTCACTGAGCAGCACAGCACACAACGGCTCCTTCCCAATTCCCACAGCTCTACCCCTTACAGCGGTGTTCTGAGCTGTTACTGGAGAAGAATGTGGCAATTTAAAACAAAACAACAAAACCAACACCCAGAACAAAACCCCCAGACACTTCATGGGAAACCCACTGCGGATTAATGAATTTTGCAAATTAGCAAACAAGGAGCGACCAGGATTAAAGAGAAACAATCACCAACACCGAGATGCAAAACGCCTTTGTTCATTTATTTAGCAAGGTGCAGCTCTGTGCTGAGAGCACCCGATAGCTCAAAGCAGACAGGGTAATATATTTTGTAAAAGTAATTAAGCCTTTGAAAGGCGAGAGCTCACCACAGCTCTGCCTGCTGCCCAGGGATTGGGCTCCCGAGCTGTTTGTGCTGTCAACAAGAGCGATCAGGCTCCTAAATTACTCCAGGGAGGAGGAGCGAGCTTCCAGGAGTGCAGCAGGGCTTGGCTGGACACCCACAGCCCACTGCACAATGCCCCAAGTGAAGCAGTACATACCGAACAGAACTTGCCCCAGTTAAGAGATGTGCCCCCCGCCCGCAGCGGGACAGGCTGCTCGACCTGTGTGACTGCCTCAGCCCAGCCAGGGACACCCTCCAGGCTGCCAGGCTGGGTCCCAGCCTGTGACCATGGTTTGTGGACACCAAGAACCACCGTCAGACAACCCACCAGGTTAGGAGATGACTGAAGGATAAAGTTTTTGACACATGGTCCTTAACTCAGGAAAGAACCATTTAGCAAGATTATTAAGAACTGTGATTTAAGTCACCGCACCCAGAGCAGACACAACAGTGCAGAGAAACAACCAGACACAAAGCAGAGACTGACAGAAGGAGCCTCTTCAGAGGCAGGGCCACTTACTGACCTGCAACATCAGACTCTGCACCATGCTTTTCTCTTGAGTATTTTTAAAGTGACAAGAACTAAGAGTTTTTGACAGCCCCTCAGTGCTTAAAGTGACAGAACTTTTAATTCCAGAAGCAACAGATCCTAGTTTTCATTTGAAGATAACAGAACTAACACTCCAGGCTCAGTTTTGGGAACACACCTCAGACACTTCACACTGCATATGCATTCTTTCTTCATTTAAACTCTGCATGCCCAGGTCACTGAAACACCTTCACTGGAGCAGCTACTGAGTGCGGAGCACTACATGGGCAGGGAAGACAATATTGCAATCAAGCTAATGCTGAATGTTGAATAAGACTCTTACCCTCTGCCCAACCTTTCATTAAGTATCATCTCAATACACTAAATGCAGGCATGAGTATTTTAACCAGTGGGGGACCAAGAGGAACACACAATTTTAGCATTTATTCTTCCCAAAAAGGAAGAATTCGAGGTCAGGAGTTCCTGCTTCAGCAGGAGCCTCCCAGGGTATCATTAAACGCTCCCCAAACTCTGTGCTCACAGCAGCAGCCCACACCCGCAGGGACAGCGGCCGGGCACAGCACACATCAGGGTGTGCTCAAAGGCAGCGTTGGGGGCTCCTGTTTGCGTTGACTGATGTGTCTCTGTTCTGCACTTCTCACCCCCCCACAACCACCAACTCCAATGCCCCGACTTATCACTGCGTCAATTCAAGAGCTTCAGCTTTAAACCCAAACTTCCAGTTTAATTTAGAGACGACTCCTGAGCATGCTCACATACATTGAGCACGTTAAAGATACTGACCAGCATATTTAGAAACGCACTTCTCTATTCCCCCAACAAGGGACTGCAGGTGTGCCCTGCTCATATTTACCAGCATCAGGAACTTAGAGATGTAAATATACACACAAAGTTCGAAGTATTAGTGAAGCCATTGTATTTGTTTATCCAAAGAAGTTTATTTTAGTAACTTTTGACTCCCGAAGGCATCAACACAGAGGTATATCCACACTGCAGAGCTGTCACCGAGCCCGAACCACACAGAACGCCCACTCCACGTTGTCAAAAGCCGGTTCTGTAGGAAGCACATCCCGCAGCAGCGCCCCGCGGCCGGACCCGGCGCAGCTCCGCGACCCGAACACTACAGCTTTGTTTGAAAGCGAAACCAAGCGGGCTGCAGATAACGCCGTGCTCAGCGCCGCGGAGCGCGGAGCCCGAGCGCGCACTGAGGAAAGTACGGCGAGTTTGGAAGTTTTACATTTTATTATCGGTACCATTATTTATAGCGCGACACCTCTATATATAAATCCGTGATCTGCGCTTCCTTCGACACCTCTAAAGCGCACCCAGCTCGGGCAGCGAGCCCCTGGTTCCGTGCATTTCCCGAAGTTGGGTGCGCTCCAGCAGCGCAGCCCCGCACCGCTCCGCACGCACAACACACCGCACACGCCCGCCCCGCGCAGCCCGGCCCCGCTCACCGAGCACCGACCGCCGGAGGGAAATGGCCGGAGCCGCCGCCGAGCCCCGCGCCCGGCCGGGAACCGCCGGAGCCCCCGGCGCCGGGACCGCGCACCGCGGGAGCGGGGAGCTGCCGCCGCCGGGTCCCGCCCGCTTTTCTTCACCACCCCCCCCCCCCCCTTTCCGCTTCCCCCCTCTTTTCCCTTTCTTGTTTCCTTGTTTTTAAGGGCGTCCGCAGCTCTCCTTTCCCTCGCCCCTATTTTCCCCTTCAAAAGATGGCGGGCAGAGAGAGCGGGCGAGGGAAGGCGAGCGACAGAGGGGGAAGAAGAAGAAAAACACACACACAGAATAGGAAAGAAGGAAGGAGCCGCCGCTCGCGGGGCGCGGGGCTGCGGGGGGAGCCCGGCCCGGCGGCTGCGGGCGCTCGGCGAGCAGGGGAGGGGGGGCAGGAGATGGGGAAGAAGCGGCAGAAGAAGAAGAAGAAAAGGGTGGGCAGGAGCGGCGGGGCCGGGAGGAAATCAATGGCCAGGCTGCAGCCAGCCCCGCCGCGCTTTGTTGCATTGTCGCGGCGCACAAAGGCTGCGGGGCGGCGGGGAGCGGCGCGGGGCTCCCGCAACAGGAACGAGCAGAAGGAGGAGGGGAGGGGGGGGAGGGAGAAATTAAAGAAAATCAGCATTGGCCTTTCCCAAGTGGGTTTTGCTTTCGTCCCGCTGCTTCCCCGGCCCCCTCCCTCCAGAAACCATGGCCCAGTGCTAGCAGCGCACACCCAAGCATCTAACAAATAAAGGGAAAGATTAAATAGATTACTTTGCCCCGGCAGCTCCAGCAACGTTTGCCTTATAGTCCCTCCAGTTGCTCTTCTTTTTATCCTCGCCAGGCAGTATAATAGATGCGCTACAGCGCCCCAGAGCCCATGCGCCGGCCGCAAGGCCGTGTGGGCGCGGTAGTCCCGGCCCGGCCGGGGCAGCGGCGCCCGCGGGCCCCGGCACTACAACCCCCAGCAGCCGCAGGGGCCCCGCTCCCCCCGCGCCGCCGGCAGGGACACAGCCGGGAGGGGGGATGCCCCGGGCGGCGGGGGAGCCGCCGGGCCCGGCCTCAGGGGACTGCGCCGTGAAAGCCCGGGCACGGCCCGGGAGAGCGCCGGCTCCCCCCCGGGCTCGGAGCACAACGAGAGCCCGTCGAAGCGCAGCCGGGAACGTGCGGGACCCCGAGCCCCACGGCCGAGCCCCGGCGTGGTGCGGGCACCGCGGGGCAGAGCGCAGCCCGCCCTGCCCGCTGCTACCGTGAACTCCAATCGCGGTTTGCGCCGGGCGCTGCGCGCTCACGGTTATTACACAACAACTACTACGAGCCGCAATAAAAACAGAGCGTCACCAGTGCGAGTAGTAAGTGGCAAAAATAAAGCCCGTGAAGAGCCTGGTGTAGCCTGCGCTGGTCAGTGCGCTTCACGATCCTGTCAACGGCTTACGACAACAATTGATCCCATGTACACAATAAAAGAGCAGGATCTGTACACACACGGAAGCATCAACAAACACGAGCACTCCCACAGCACTTCAGGCACACTCCAACCCAGCCGGTGTCCTGCAGCGAATCCACAAATGCAAACAGGAGTTTACAAAAACAACTCAAAACTGATGCAACCCAAAATACAGTTTAATTGCTGCAGCATCAAAAGGAAGAAACAAAGACTAGAAACATAAATGAGACCAGGGGAAACATCTGAGCACCAACGTGAATTAAGGAGCAGTTTTGGGATGTGGCTGGGGACACATGCTGCAGAGGCTGCCACACTGTGATGCCAGCAGGTCAGTTCAGTGTAGCCATAAGGTGAAGGCAGTTTTACTGGAAGACCTCATTTCTAGCTGCTGAAAAAGGTGACCCACAGGACTGAAGTCCCCAGGAGGTGTGATTTGGGACAGACACTGGGATTTGCACAGGCAGGACAGATGCTCAGGAAAATCCCATTTCACCAGGCTTGCGGCTGCCTCGGGATGAAGCCAAGGTTGTGCACATGCCATAACCAAACCCAAGGAAAAGTGCTTTTTTACACCAACTTCAAGGCTTACGCAACTCCAGGAACTTGCTCACAGCCATACCACACTGGGATGTACTGTGCCAGACAGCACTGAAGGTGGGTGCACCCACACCCCCCGGTCAGTGTGCGACCTGGGCTCCCTCCTCAAACTGACCTTTTTGACTTGACCACCCAACAGTCCCACTGCAAATCCACTTCCAAAAGCAACCTGGCAATGGTGGGTGCATCAAAATTGCAACCCAAAAGCCATCTCCAACTACACCTCACTCTTCCTTATCTCACCTGGGTGGGTGGAAGCCAGTTTCAACCCAAATCGTAATGTTCATGGTACATTAGGCTGAGCAGGCAAAAAAATTCACATGGGAAACTGTGCCCAGAGATTTCCCTACTATCAACTTTGAACCTGGAGCACACCAGTCACTCACACACCTACCTGCAGGTCTGCAAACTTACACCTGAAGAACCCAGCTGCATCCTCCAAGGGAATAGGAAAGTAAAAGTCTTCTAAGGATCCTCAAAGCCTTCTTTATGCAAGGCAGTGAGTTTGGATAATGGTTCAGCCAAACAGGCACAGGCTGACTCAGTCTGAGGAAGCCCCAGAGGAGGTACAGTGAAATCAAACCAGAAGGATTCGAGCCTAAAGAGCGAGCCCTCAGTCTCAGGAAAAGATAGGTACAATCTTTAAATTAGAAAGTCTCCTGTCACATTAATTTTATACACAAGATACGACAGTTTGCCTGTTCAGGGATACATCAATACCAGCTTTTCCATAAAACACAAGACCACAGCAGCAGCTTTTTACCTCCTCCTCTTCCCCAAGCTCAGAGGAACATCCTTCATTCAGCCAAAGCCCTTTGATTAGCCTCTGTGGTCTCTTATGTTGCACCTCCAGTTACCCAATTAGCACCTTGTTAACTAACACCTGAGTGTGTTTATTCCTCGCCATTGCATTTTTAACCCTTAATGCACACTGGTACATACATCCTTCTAGGAGGCTTTGTGCACAGGCTTTGACAGGAAAAAACCTCATCTGTGCCACACCAGAGTGGTTTCTAGGGCTGTTAAACACTGACACCTTTTGCTTCTCTGCTCTTGGTGGCAGGGTAGGACCTGAGTCTTTTGAAAACAAGGGAGGATGGGAGCAGAAGAGGGAGATACCTGTCTCTGTGGGGCCAGTGAGTTTTGTGAGGACTGGGCACACTCAGTGCCTCACGCCTGCACCCAACAGTGTTTAACACTCACCAGGGACTGCTGGAACACTAACCTGGAGCCTGGTGTTTCTGAGCTGTGCTAGAGGTACTAACTGTAAGCTTCCAGTTCTCTGCCTCACCATTCAGTGCCGGTTTCACCATCCAAACCACAGGTCCCTGCTGGAAGGGAGCTCTTTGCTAGGATTTGTACTTGGGAATTACTGAGGGATTACAAGCGGAGCAGGCTGCTGAAGGGGGATGAATGCCAGGCCAGCAGTGCACCCTGACATCTACCTTTAGGCACCCAGCAGACACCCCGTACATCTCCATGCACGCGGAGGGCTGCTGTGAGCCTCCAGGCAGGTCAGTTTGGGCATTCTGTTTGTGTGGGCTCCAAGAGACCTCACATCTGAGCAGACTCACAGCAGAGCCTGTAACAGCAGCTGCTACCTCGAGAGTGGATGTCGTTGCACATTACAAAAAGAGAATTTGTTCAGCAAGAGTCATGTTTGGGATAAAGAAATAATAGTGCCCAAATAGAAGATTGCTTAAGAGCGTGTAGTCAGTGTCTGGGATTATATGACTGTGATCATCCAGTGGCAGAGAAGGGAGCTGAACACAAGGGGATAAATGCTCTTATTGCAACAGAGAGTCATCTTTACCAATAATTTTCTTCACTGTAGTGGCAGGATTTCCTCGATTGAGTAAGTGTAATTCAGTGAGTTGAGGATGACAGGCCCAGGGCAGGGGTTTGAAACAATAATTGTTGTTTGTTCTCCTGTAGTACCTTTCATCTGTGGAACTCACAACAAAGCAGTAATCCTCCAACAGCTTTTGTAGGTAAGGAAATATTATGATCCCTGTTTTTCAGCTGAGGAAGCTGAGAGGGAATACGATGATGCAGAGAACCACAGGCAGAGGCAGAAGTGGGACTCGGCTCCTCTGACTCATGCTCTGTAGCTTGGAGAGCCTGGCCACAACAGTTGGTGAGGCCACCCCTCTGTCAGTGAGTCTGTCAGTGCCTACGGGACCTTTGTCTCTTCAGTGTTCACTCTTCATCTGGAAAGGGGTGAGCAGAGCCCCTAAACAGGCAACCCAGGAGCCAGGATGTCTACAAGCCCCCAGAGGTGCAGCACTATGGTAACTGATGGGAAGGCAGGAAAGAATTGAGCTATTCAAGACCTGAAGGATCTTGTAAGTGTTCATCTGCAAATATACAAGTGCCTTTTATGGGGATGTAGCAAGAAGCATTACTTGGAGGAGCTGGAGGCTGGAATACAATGGGCTAAGATTTATACGTATGGGAAGAAGCAGAGCAAAGGCCTAAGCTATTGTGGGAGAGAAGAAAGGGACATGACCACAGAGTGAAGAGAAACTGCCCAGCCAATAAGGCCACATATCTTTGGCCACAGCAAATATGTTCCTTTGGACACTAGCTGCATCTAAATGGTCTTGTTACACAGTGAGTACCATGTAGAGACCCAGCACCTGCTGCTAACGCAGTGGACTGCACAGGTAAGCAAGCTTGTGACTAGTGTGTGATACTGAGCTGGCAGTTTAAACTAACAGAACACACTAGATTTCAGCTGGGTAAAGCCCTGATGGATTCCTGTGTGTTTGCTTACTTTTCCTCCTGCCTTCTTAAAAAGACTGCAGAGAATGGTAAAGAGATGCTGTAACCAAACAGTAACACTTTCAAACATTGTGATTTCTAAATTACAAGGAGTAACAAATATATTCAGATTTCACTCGAGCTATCTCAGGGGTATGAGTTAATCACGTTGAACTGTCTGCTCACTGGAGTTGCAACCATTTGCACCAGCCAAGAACGAAGCTCCCGATCCACAGAAGTGCTGAGAACCTGCTGCTTCAGCTGAAGTGGTGGGGAGAGGCTGTCATCACGTCTGGCAGTCAGACTGTGTGATTCAGGCTGGGGCTCTCAAATCCGCAGCCTTTACACACTCATTGGCTGTAACTTCCATTGAGGGGGGAATCTGCTTTGGATGTTGCACTACAGCACATCACTGGACTCTAGTCCTGTGTCAAGTCCTACCCCCTCTTCAAAAACATGGACTGTTTCTTAGCAGGTCTTTACTAACATGGAGCTCGATACATGCCATGTTCAATGATCTTGCTTTGAACTAAGTCCTTCAGCCTCCAGAGGCCGCTTGTGCCCAGGCTAAATGCTTGTACACATCCCTCCCAGGGCAGAATGAATCAAATCCTACCTGCTCTCCACTGGGGTAGGATTTCCTAGTTTTAAATGAACAAATGTTGGCAGCGATGCAAGCAAGGTTCCTGTTGTACTGCAGGGGATAGAAATATCAGCCTGGAAAAGGTTCAGTGTTTGTTTTTAAATCCCAGGAGAAACATCTGAACGTGATGTATTTAGAACAAACCAGAGCAGCATATTAGCAACCACATAGAAAGAGCTCCATGTCAGAGAGCAGCAGGTCTCTCCTGTGCTCTGCCTCCCTCTGTTCCTTGAGCAGCGTGTAACACACGGTGAGTCTGTTCCCGCTTCCGTGGCTGCTGGGAGGCCCAAGCACGTAAACGTCCTGAGCCTGCCAACTGTGCCAGAACGTAAACGTGGGTTTACAGAGCTTGTAAGCTTAGTGCCTTATTACTCACCACTGCAAACGTAAGCACCAGCTTGTCTGCAGCAGTCAGGTCTAAAGAGCAGGTCCAGCATGTACTGAAGTTAGTGGGAGCTTTTCCGCACACATGGATGTCCTCTGGATCGTATCTGCAGGGCTGGGTTAGGTCTGGTCTCGGTGGAACCTGTAACAAAATCATATGTTAGTCACAGCAGGACCCATGGCCTCAGCTCTGTTCCCGACACCCTGAAAGCCACCCACAGGGACCCCAGCAGCACTGAGAGCAGTCGCTGCCATGTCATCTGAGCCACGCACAGACTTTTCTTTCCCTTTCACCATTGTGGGAAGCTGCTCTCCCTCAAACCCCCTCAGACAGGTGTTGTTCACAGTGTATTTGGCAGGTCACCAGTTCAGGCTATTCTGAACCAAATGGAATGAAAGATTCTGTGAGGGAGAAGCCTGCCAAGCCCCACGCTTTTCCAGGGAGGGAATCTGGACAGATACCACATCCTGCTGATGCCAGCTGTGGCAGCAGGGCTGGGGGAGCAAGAAAGACCCTCACAGATGACCCACAAGCAACAAGTTAAATGTCATGCTGTCAAAAGCCCAGTCTAGCACATGACCGAGCAGTGCGCCAAATGGAGTGTACCACACTTTCAGCTTGTGACAAAAATGAAAATCCAGGAACTCGGGTTGTTCAGGATTCTGATTAGTTTGTAATGGAGGCCAGTTTTCAGGCTCCAGAGAGGCATTATTGAGTATAGATAAGGATTTTTATACATACACACATATACATTAATATATATAAATATCAGGCAAAAACTTGCAAAGCAGACACTGAGGGGCAAAATACAAACTCCTACATGACAGGAGCAAAAAGGCCCTACCACAGGGAAGTTTATAAACACGCAGCACTGTGCTGCTGATTTGTGTTCTCATTTTATTTCATATTTAAGAGTAAAAACTGAGCCAAGACCAAGCGGAAGGATCAGCATCAGGCACTGGGTTTGTTTCCTAACGCCATCCAGGGGACTGTGCAGCTTTTCTAACCGTGTTTCACCGCCCTGAGTTCAGGCAGCAGGGTAACGCTCCGGATGCGTGCCGCACACTTCAGGCTGCAGAAGGGCTTCACTGAACTGCAGGGTTTTTTTCTCCTGTTTTTTCCTTTCTCAACTGCCACTAGAATTTTTGGAGCCCCAAGATCTTCCTGTATTAAAGGGCCAGTCCATGACACGTGTCTCCTTTTCTTCCCTCCTAACTGCGAGCTGACTATAACGTGTCCTGCGTGGCGCGGGGCTGCGGGTCGGAAAACAGCAGTGCTCTCCAGCAAAGGGCTCAGCACATGCTTAACATTAACTCGTCTGCTTGGCCTCGATGAAACAAACACTTTCCTGCGTCAGGGCCCTCGTACACCAGCACAGCGCCTCAGATACGTGCTCACCCAGGCAAACACGGCGTTAAACGGCTCCTACACCAGCCTGCTGCTGTAGGTACGTTACTGCCTTAGGCCTGGCCTTTCCGTGATGGTTTGTGCCGGCGGTTCCGGGGTACCTCGCACTGGAGTGGCTGTGCGGGACACCCAGCGCTGCCGCGGCCGGGCCCGCGGGATGTGAACCACAGCAGCGCCGTGCCCACCCCGCAAAACGTACCGAGGGACCGTGTGCGCACCGGGGCCGTGCCCCCCGGCCTGGCGAGACCCGGCCCCGCCGCTGGGCCCCGGCGCGGAGGGCAGGGGAGGGCGGGCCGAGCCCGGGGCGGGGCCGGGGCCTGCGTCCGTTAGGCCCCGCCCACGCGCGCAAGCGCTGCGTTTTGTCCCTCGGGCCGCGCCGTAGCGCTCCCGGGAGAGCGGCATTGTGCAGCCTGCGGCCCGCAGCGCGCAGGCGCCGTTCCGCATTCCCCCGCCTGCTGGCCGCGGAGCCGCCGCCGCGCCCCCCGTCCCTCCCGCGGCCGCGCTCCGCCTCGCCGCGGAGGAGGCGGCGGCCCCGCCACCGGCCTCCCCCCCCCCCCACCCTGCGCGCCCGCTCTCCGGTAAGTGCCGGCGCCGCTCCCGTGCCCGCGCCGCCTCCCCGCGGGCAGCGCGCGGAGCTCCTCGCGGCGGGGCGCGCGCCCACCCGGGCCCTGCCTCGCGCTCCCGCCTTTCCCCGCTCCCCGCGCGGGGACCCCCCCCCGGGCCGGCGGGGGGGGGGGGAGCGGACCCCGAAGTTCGGGCTCCCCGCAGGGACCTCCCCCAAGCTCCCGCCTCAGCCGTGCGGGGCGGTGCGTGTGCCCGCGGGAGCCCCGCGCTCGGGGTGTGCGGGGGGAGCGCCGCGGCCGGTAACTCGGGTTCTCGGTTCGCGCTGCCGAGGGGACAGCGCTTGGTGACCCCCGTCCCCGCTGGAGCGAGGCCACGGGGCTGCTGCGAGGGCTGGAGCGTCCCTGCTCTGGAGCCAGGCTGAGAGAGCTGGGCTGGGGCAGCCTGGAGAAGAGAAGGCTCCTGAAGGGGAGGCCTTAGAGCAGCTCCAGTGCCTAAAGGGGCTCCAGGAAACCTGGAGAGGGGCTTTGGACAAGGGCCTGTAGGGACAGGCCAAGGGGAATGGCTTTAACCTGCCAGAGGGGAGATTGAGATGAGCTCTGAGGCAGAAGCTCTTCCCTGTGAGGGTGCTGAGGCGCTGGCACAGAGTGCCTAGAGAAGCTGTGGCTGCCCCATCCCTGGCAGTGTTCAAGGCCAGGTTGGACACAGGGGCTTGGAGCAACCTGCTCTAGTGGAAGGTGTCCCTGCCCATGGCAGGGGGTTGGAACTGGATGAGCTTTAAGGTCTCTTCCAACACAAACCAGTCTGGGATTCCAGGAGGTAGATGCTTAAAATGCCAGTACGCGCTGGAGCAGCAAGTGCTACTGCTCCCAAATTTGCTGCCACCAGCAAAAGGAAGGGCAGCAGTGGTGGGGTATCATGAGCACACTTTGAAGACAAATCCTGATGGTATGAGCTGGAGGCTCTCCTGTTTCTGAGCTGCAGTGGAGGTTTGTTCCCTCCGCAGCACCAGCCCCCATTGCTGAACACAGGCACAGCACCATGTGGGGTTGTTATGGATCGTAGCTCTGGTGGGACGAGTGTGAGGCTGCTTCAGTGGGGGAAGTCTCGGGTAGAGAAGGGCAGGATTTGATATCCATACCATGGCTTGGTATCCAGACCATTTAGGAGGGAAATATGAGACTAAAATACATGCATTCCGAGGTGAAAGGAATCTCATAGGGTCTTAAACTTTGTAAATGCTGCTGATTTTCCTGTATTCATGTCCATCATGTATTCTGAACCCTAACAAACCTGAAAAAAACGCCTTGGGCTGTTCCTTCCATCTTTTGCACAAACCATTGTATTTACTGTGTGCTAAATGCTTGTTAGAAGTGTTTTGGGGAATGTGCTGTGAAAACCCTGCCACACCTAACAGCTTTGTGATCAAACGCTGTGGCTTGGGTTTGGGTATTACACATTTAGTTGGTCTGAAGGCCTGAAATCCTGTTGTGTTCCTAACTGGATCTAGGTTATGGTTTTTTCATCCTGGTTTTTGGGGACCTGCTGTTGGGTAATCTCATTTTTCTGGCTGCTGAGAATCTGTTTGACAGCTAATGAGAATATTCTGTTTTCCTTCCAGGTTTGCATTTCAGAGCAGTTCTCTCTGTGGCAAGAGCTGCCTTTTGAAGCAGCACATTCATTCTCCCCTTCAAGCACCATAAGTCTCATTTGCCAGCTTCAGAACCATGGCAACAGAAGAAAAGAAGCCAGATGCAGAATCCACCAAAACACAATCTACTCCTTCCTCCTCAACCAATCAGAGCAAGGTGTGTGCGGGGCTCCGGCAGTGTCTGTGTAAATACACATGGCAGCACCTGCATATTCAACAGCCGAACCAGAATCGGTCGAGTTCTCCCATAGATGAAAATCTCTGCCAGATTCTGCTGCTGCTGTTGTCTGAGCTGGAAACGTGCTGAGGGTTTCATGGGAAAGGCGGATGGAGCACAGCCTGTTCCGCAGGGCTGGGGGGGATTGTAAACAAAATCCTCCTGGTCACTTGGAGCTTTAAAAAGGGCGGTTGTTTGCGTCCTTGGAATGCGTGGAGGTGCCTGCAGAATCAGGAATCTGCGAGCGTAGCTGCGAAGTGGGGAATTATGCAGATTCTTTGAAGGCTGCAGATGCTCAAAGGAGATGTTGTTGTTTAACCATGAAGCCTTTGCAAAGGGTGAAAAGGGGAAAAAAGGGGTATTTTTGGGTCTGGAGGAGTTGGCCTGTGATTTAATTCATGGTAAGGAGGAAAACTGCAAACACTTAAAAGCAGTACATGGATCAATAGCAAGAGGAGTGTTTTGATCTACCAAGCACTTTATGGCTGGGCGGTTGGGTTATTCTCCCCTGTTTGTTACTGGCTTGGCTGAAATTCCTATCAAGGATGAGTTGGTGGTGTGCATGCAGGAGGGAGGCACTGCTGTCCCCGGACAGCAAGGGTGTTTGTTTTGGTGGTGTTTGAATTTGGAGATGGGGGGAGAAACGATACAGTTGTAAATGCTGGAATCTCTATTGGAGTGAACATCCATGCGGTCGGTTGCTGTGTACTGACCCGGTCTGATCCAGAGCTTGTCACTGGGATACTAGATTTGGAATTTATTCAACTTGCTCATATATATTTTCCTTACAGCCTGCGCCAGTGAAACCAAACTATGCTCTGAAGTTCACATTAGCAGGACACACCAAGGCAGTCTCATCAGTAAAGTTTAGCCCTAATGGAGAGTGGCTCGCCAGCTCCTGTAAGTACTGCTTGCTGCTTGTCTCAGCTAAAACATGCCAACATGGGCCTTGGAGAGCTGCCTGTGTGCGGTGTTGCCTCCATCAGGTGGAGGAGGGATGCAGTGTCATGGTTTTTCTTCAAAGGAGCAATACCAAAGCTGTCAGTCTCTGAGATAATCTGCTTTAAGCTTTTTACTTTCTGTTGCTTTGAACACCGCGCCTTCAGTGTGTTTCAAATTGGAGAGCCCTGACCCGCTCAGCTTTATAGCTGCAGAGTGTGGTACAGAGGCTGGCCACGTGCTTCTGTCCTGGCTGTGGTCACTGCAGTGCCTGCAGTGGTCAGTAAGTCACAGCAAGTGTTTCACTGCTTGCTTACTTCAGTGGTGGATCAAGTCCTCTTCCTGTCAGCTTTGGTATTTCCTAAAGGGTTTTTTGTGGTCAACGTTGCTTGACAGCTTTCCTTTGAAAATCTGTTTGTGTGACCCTCAGTGGTCCAGAGAGGATCCATGTATAAGGAAAGGGCACTTGGAAAGAACATTGCTGAATGTATTGGTCACTTGAACATCTCCTGCTCGTGGGAATGACTGAGGTCTTTGGCTTCACTGCAAATGGCTTTAATAAGACCAGTGCAGTTACCACGTAGAAATCACTTTAATGTTCAAGTGTCTCCATGAACGTCCCCCTCTCCACCGCCCAGATTTTCCAACCTCTCCCTCTGGCAAATGTCAACGTTTTTTCTCTGGTGTGTTTTGCAAGTTTACATTTGGGGTTTTGCAGGCATTAACTCAGCCCAGCTTGTGGTCTAATGTTTGTTCGTTTTGGGCAAAAGTGTTTCAGCATTCCTATGGCCCCGCACTGCTGTTACCACTGGCAATCTAAAACAAGAGTAGAAACCCAAGTTGTCACCAGAGGAACTGAAGCTGCTGGAGACTCTGTGCATTCCAAGCAGTTTATGTAATCTCAGCTGCTGCAGCGTGGCGTGTGTGGAGCTGTTCTTTACCAATTGCATATCACCTTCTACACTTGGGTCTGCTGGGGAGGGAGGACTGCCCAGTGCTTGCAGAGATGTAGTTAAGGTGTCCCTTCCCAATTGGAAGGACCAGCATGGATAATCTCTTATCTGGCATGTTCTTTTCCAGCTGCTGACAAACTCATTAAAATCTGGGGAGCATATGATGGCAAGTTTGAAAAGACAATATCTGGTCATAAACTGGTGAGTATGAGGAGGTTACTGCGCACTCAAATACGAATTTACTTCTCCTCGCCCAGAAGTTTCCATTCTGGCTTAGTTTAACTAGTGTGGAAGGCTTGTTCCTTGGTCTCATTTTGTGCTGCTTTGTTTATACAGTCCTGTGCAGCAGCCTGGAGTTGCTGAAGTAATCCAGGGCAGGCTGGAAGGGTGGGTGAAGTGCAGGCTGCTGATGGGGTCCCTGCCTGCACGCTGCCTCACCGTTCTTGTGTCCCTGCCTTTCAAGGACACCAGCCTCGGGCCTGGGGCAGTGCATGCTTGGGTGAAACCCCTGTGAACTGTAACAGCATGTCCTGTTCCATCTTCCCTTTGTGTATGGAGAGAATGGTTTGCCTTTTAAGGAGATTGAATTTTTCTTGTGGGTTTGCCTACATAAACACAACACTTACTCATTCTGCAAAGTTCTAAAGAAACACAACTCCCAACCCCTATGGTTTTGTTTTCTGAAGTTTCTTACACGCTGAAGTTTTGTAAGCAAAAATGAAGATTCAGTTCAAGAAAAACCAGTGTAATTTGTTCTCCTCCAACCTTCAGGGACTCAGATGATAAAGAGAAGCCAGTTGGCACGAAGAGAAGCCACTTTTCCAGATTAGTTAAATAGCAAACTGCTTATGCATGCCAGGAAAGGGCTTTGGTGGCCACAGTAAAGCTGTGTGAACAAGCCATTGGTATTTTTGGAGTATATGCTCGTCTTAAAATGAGCAAGTGTCCAAGAAGGAGCTCTTAACCCAGTCAGATCAATGAATTCTGAACTCGGTGCTGAATTTTCTTTCACGAGTCAGCTGTGCATAGCATATGCAGTCTGTGTCTTCCATTTTCCTGTGTCAGTGAACAAGCAGAGCTCAGAATTGTTTTCCTGTGTTTTAGGGAATCTCTGATGTTGCTTGGTCATCAGATTCCAACCTTCTTGTGTCTGCCTCTGATGATAAAACTCTCAAAATATGGGATGTAAGCTCGGTAAGGACAAACTACTGCTTATCTTCCTTCTCCCCAGCGCTGGCATCTTAACTCACGTTCTTCTGAGAGACAGCCTTGATGTGTTATGATGAGAGAAGGTCAAGTGTTAAGCACTGCCTCCTGTTTGGGTAACAGTCAATCTTTCCAGCTTTTAATGAGCTGCTGGTTGACTGGGCCCTGAGGATGAGTGAGATATGTTGTTGCTTTTGGAAAAGGGGGGCTGCTTATGGGTATCAGGAGGAGTCTGGTCATCTTCTGAGAGCACTTAAACCTCATGGTCACAATGCAACCACAGGCTTTGTTTCTGAAAGCAGCATCTCAGCTGAAGCCTTTCTGTGATTTCTTATCATAGCCCCACTTGTTTTTGATTCTCTCCCCCTTCCTTATCTGCAATTACAGTGAGAACTGGATAATTTGCTTGTATTTGACGAGGTATGTTAACCGCTTGGTTCTCCTGAGTTACCCAAAGGGTTTGCAACTTGGATGCAGTCACTAAAAATAAGGGTGTTTTTTCTTTCCTGTTATTTTGCTGTAGCTGATCCTCTGCCCATCTAAATCTGGGGTTAGAGCTGGTTTCTTTGTGTGCTGCACAGCAGTTAATGTTAATGCAGCTTATCTGAATGCATTTATGGCCCTGAAGGATGTTTAACTCTGCTAAATCTTATTTCAGGGTAAGTGCTTGAAGACGTTGAAAGGGCACAGTAACTACGTCTTCTGCTGCAACTTCAACCCTCAGTCAAACCTCATCGTGTCTGGATCAGTAAGTGATTCTTTTTTCCCTTTGTGCCAAGCACCCCCCTGTCACCCCTCACTCAGGGGACACACAGGTTCTTTTAGGGATCCTTGGCAGAATGATGATGGCACTAAATCAGAGGCTATGATTAGTATAGCACAGAATTTATGATTAGAATGGCACAGGGTTCTACAAGCAGGATCAATGTAGTACATACAGGTGGCATAATACAGAATTTGTAATAGAACTTAAAATTTCTAATCACCTGGATTCTAACTTAACTCACAGTATAACTTCAGTGACCTGGGCCCTCTGCAGAACGGTCAGGTCCTAATAAATGGTTGGCTGTATTGATAGAAGTAGATGATCTTAAGGTCCTTTCCAACCCTAACTATTCTATGATAACAATCACAATCTAGACATGAAAACAATGTAAAAGAGGGCGAGTCAGTCAGTCCTTGGAGGCAGCAGATGGTGGTGGGGGTGTCCCTGGCTGCCGGGGGTCACGGTTTCAGTGTCCAGAACAGTTGTAGGCCGGGGTCCCGGCTCGGTGCTGCAGTCAGCACCCTGTGTGCAGCTGCAGCTTGTTCTGGGACGGGGTGGTGGCCACTGCTGTGCTGGCTGCGTGCCCGGGACCTTCAAGGCTGATGAGGAGGGGAATAATCTTGAGGCTGATAGGGACGGGACGAAGCAATCTGGTTTGTCTGCTTGGTTCAAAGGACCTTCAGGACCTGATAATGAGGGAAGGGGAACAAACGTGATGTGCTCAGTCTCAGAATGGCTGCTGGCCTTACAAAATGGTGTTAGTTATGGTAGCACATCACCAGGGCTTGGACCTGGGGTACCAGTCGCAAGCCCTTTCCACTTCAATTCTCTGTCTTCCTCCACAAACACAGCTTGTAGCCAGCTGAGCTGTGCAGTGCCACTGCTGTCTTTGCTTGGCGGCACAGTCACGTCTTTAACCCATCCTCAACATGCAGGTGTCCTGCATGGAGAGGGTGAGTTCAGGCAACTATGTGCCAGTCTGTTATTTTTGCCCTGCCTGTGTCCGAGGCTTTCTGATGCAGCTCAGTGCAGCTGGAGGAGGGCACGTGCATGTAGTCAAGCTATAACACCTTGCATGCCTCAAGTAGGTGCATAATTAAACCACCTTGTACATTTCTTCAATCTTCAGTTTGATGAAAGCGTGAGGATATGGGATGTGAAAACAGGGAAGTGCCTCAAGACGTTGCCTGCTCATTCTGACCCAGTTTCAGCTGTAAGTATCTTCTGATAAATGAATGCACTAATATGCTTATTTTCTTCAGCAGAGCCACTGCTCATTGCTCAATGAGAATGGAATGAGCAGTGTTTTCTGGTATGGATTTTGGTCCTAGGTCTTAATGTGGGGAGCAGGGAATAGCGGTGTGCCGGTCATGCCTGAGCCCAGCAGCGTGGTGCTGGGGCATACATTTGTGGTCACTTGAGGCTCAGAGAACAGCCTGTACATTGTTGCTTTCGTGTTGTTCACACCTAATGCTGTCTGATTAGAGCATCTGTGTGTTCATGTGTTCTTAGCTTCTGAAGAAACATATTCCAGTCCCTAATGCTTGGATAAAGAGCTGTGATTAACATCCATCCCTCTTTGTAATTATGCCAGACAGACTGGGGGGAAAGAATCTGGTTTGATCATATTGTCCATCTAAATTCAGGCCTATGGTCTGTATGTTGTGTTGACTTTCTGCTTCTATCCACATGAACTGCAGAGTCAGTAATGCAAGACAGTTTTAAGTGGAGCTTAATCATTTGATTTTTACGTACATCAGTAAAGTTATTTTTCCCCTTCTATAATATTACAGGTGCATTTTAATCGTGATGGATCCCTGATAGTGTCAAGTAGCTATGATGGGCTCTGGTAAGTGCTTAGTTCCTGCCTGTGGCACTGTTCAAACCTTTCACATTTAAAAAAGGACTTTTTTTAAAAAAGGTTGTATTTTATAATGTTTAAAATCAGAACAGAGACATCAAACCCAATAGTAAAGGTTCTCCTGTGTTTTTAATAGTCGAATCTGGGATACAGCATCAGGCCAGTGCTTGAAAACACTGATTGGTGAGTAGGAGTGTTTCTTGTTTGTGCTCTGTTTTTTGCTGTTATGACATAAATATTCTGCATCGTTGCTGTGAACAGAGGCTTCCTTAAGCTCTATTTTACTGTATTCCTACTGCTCTGGTAGTACACTTGTCCTCCAGTCTATTGCAATAAGAGGAGCTAGCCTCTTGCATGAATAGAAACTTGCTTGAGTTTGAGTGTTGTGTAGTATAGATGGATAAAAGAGAGTTTTCCAAAGCTTTCTACCATTCAGCTTTACAAAGTTGTCTGTGCTGTTGGATGTGATGGAAACAGGCAGTCTGTGACTGTTGCAAGGTGCGTGAAGGTGTCTCGTGAACGTGGCTGACAAAAGGAAACCACCAGTTGGGCATGTGGTCCCTCGTTCTTCATAGTCTTACAGAGCATTATATAAACAAGTTACCTGGCACTGCAGATGAGTGGCATGTGTTCTAATACGATGATTTTTAGAAGGTCTTGCACTGGTGCGTGGTGATGGCAGGGAAGGAAAGGTCAGTTATAAAGGGATATTTAAAATGTTTGTGAGCAAAATGCTTAATACCCTTTTCTTAAATGAATGAAAACAATCACCTTTTCTTGAAGTAGCAGGGGACAACAAAGCTGAAAGCTTGCTACAGTGAAACAGTTACCAGATTATTGTCAGAGGAAATTCTCTATGAGACAGTACAACTGTGCACTATCTAATGTTGCTTTTGATTTCACTGTAGATGATGATAACCCTCCAGTGTCTTTTGTGAAATTCTCACCTAATGGCAAATACATACTAGCTGCAACTTTGGACAAGTAAGTAGTTAAAAAACAGACAAAAAAACCCCACGGGCTTTGGGGTATTTGAGATTCAGACAACCCTTTAGTTTGCTGCTCTTTAGCTATCATAGTAATGATACTGCACAAGTCCATATATCCTATCAAACTTGAACAGCCTGCAAGGTGTTGAGCTGTGCTAATGGCACAGGCAGGACTTGGATCATCTTGAAGTCTTGGCACTGCTTAGTGACTGCAACACTCATTCATTCCTCCTTGTACCTTTCAAAGCCTCAGCTTTTCCTTGCATTGGTCAAATGATTCTTTTGTAACATTGAGAGGCAGAAAATATAACCTATAAAAGACTGCTCGAACTCTGCTATGGAGGAACTTCTGCTGCTGCTGGGAAATTGTCAGATGGAAAAAAACCCCAAACCCCAAGAACTAAAATCTTTTGGTTTTCTCTTGTTTTTTAGCACTCTTAAACTTTGGGACTACAGCAAAGGAAAGGTAAAACCAATCCTGCCTCACTATATAGACTTAACTAAGCTTATAGGAAAATCTGGGTTTCATATGTGCTTTTTAAAGTTACTTAACTGAGACATTATGTAAAGCTTTATTTCTTCATTTTTCTTTTCATGAATTTCAAATTGCTGTTGCTCTTTCTCTGTGGTAATGTGACAAATTTAGGGCTTCCTCCCCCTTCAAAACTATTCAGCGTTGTAGGGCAGAGGTGCCCTCTGCATCCTCTAGATAAGTTGGCAGGGTGGGAAGCACAGGCAGATGTATTAGTCTTTTCTGCCAAAAGAGTTTGTCCTTGACTGAGGAAACTACCTCCCAGCTGTGTTAATGTCCTGTGGCTCTTCGCTTCCAGTGCCTGAAGACCTACACAGGACACAAGAATGAGAAGTACTGCATATTTGCTAATTTCTCCGTTACTGGTGGAAAGGTCAGTGGTTGTGGGAGATGCTCTTTGCCAACACGTGGTTCTTACTGCTTTTCTCTGTAGCTGAAACAGGAGTTTGGGGATAGAAACCTCCTCTGGTGGGTGCTGGTTCACAGGGGCTGTAGTGCAGTGGAGAACAGGGTGTCCTAGCAGGGAGCCACTGGGTGATAGGTCCGTGAGTTGAGATGATGGAACAGGTTTAGTCCTAGCACAGAACCACCTTAGCACCTCTTGCTCTGTTAGTTTTCCTCCTCTGGCATACACAGGGTGGAACAAAGCTTTCTGCTGCCTTTGTGAGCTGAACAGAGGTGCTGAGAGGATGAACCACATTGAGCAGTCGTGTAGTGTTGGAAGGTCCCTTTCACATGGCGACAGTGAAATGCTTACTGAATAATAGCAGATCAAGATGAGGAGTGAGATGAAAATGACTGTGTGTTTTCTCTGCCCCTCCAGTGGATCGTGTCTGGCTCAGAAGACAACCTGGTTTATATTTGGAACCTTCAGACAAAAGAGATTGTACAGAAATTACAAGGACACACAGGTGTGGAAGAGGATTTTGGTTTTTATTGATGGAACATCCCTCCTGTCAGTTGTAATGAGGGCTTAGCTTGAGCATTTTCTCTCTGATGTTTAGTTTTCACTGTCAGACTCATAAATTCTTGACTGGCTGAAGCTTAATTGGACCAAAGGAATTTGCTCCTTTTTATGAAGGGTGTTTTATGGGCATCACGAGTGTTTATTCTTTCACTGTGAGAACTTTGACACCAGCTTACAAAAGAGATTTCCTTGAGTTCAGAACTGGCTGATTATTTAAGTGACTCATAACATTAGTGACTTTGAATTGGCTGTTAACACCTTCCAAAGCTGCAGCTCTTGAAAGGATAAGGACTGATGTGCTCCTGCTGTTTGTAAATGTCTACATCTGCCTGTTCTTGGGGGCAGAGCTGAGCACGTTTTGAGGTGTCATCTGGCGGAAACTTCAGTGTGAAGGATCATTGATTTGGTCTGTAAGTGGGGCCAGTGGCAGCAGGTTTTCATTTTCAGGCTGGGGCATGGCTCTGAAGTGCTGCCTAAGCATTGGATGGGATGGTGGGAATATCTTCCGTGGAAAGGAAAAACCTGACCTGAGTTTTTCTGAGCTGTGTCTGACATAATATGCCGAGAGTGCTGGCTGTGAAGTAAGCAAGAACTAGAATCCAGAGAGTTCTCCCACTTTGAAACCTGTCAAACACTTTCCAACTACTACTATCAACTCTTTTTGGCCAGTATTTCCTCTCCCAGAGAAGCAAAAGTTGTCACATATTTACAAGTAATGCACTTGTAATTCTGCTCTAAAGAACCAGGAACTCGGCGATGCTGTTTGCAAGTGTGGTTTCAGGAATGTCTGCTATGCACCAGCTCTCACTGCTGCAAATAGTGATATTTGTGTGTCTCTTCTCTTTGTTTAGATGTTGTTATCTCAACAGCTTGTCACCCAACAGAAAACATCATTGCCTCGGCGGCACTAGAAAACGACAAAACAATTAAACTGTGGAAGAGTGACTGTTAAATGCTGCAGGATCACTTGAGACTGTCAGGAAAAATGTTTTTAAAAAAAAAATACTAAAAATCCACATGAGAATATTAAATCCAGTTTGGCAGGAAACCCGAAGAGTGTTTGGTAAAGCGGTTTCTGTTAGTCTTGGCCCAAAGAACACGTCTTAGCTCTTTGCTAGAACCGGGCAACGTGGTGGAAAACACACACAAGGTGCAGTGTCTCCTTCCCCTGCCTGGTCCTTGGCAGCCCTGGATCACCCTGACATCGCGTTACAAGCGTCAGCCCTGTATTGGACACCCCAAAGATACTGTATTGCCGCGGTGGTGCCGAGGGGAGCGCTGCCCGTCGCCTCTCACAGTAAGTGAAGTCAAAGCCTAGAGATGTGTGGAGGTTTTTTTTAATGTCCGATTTCTTATTTTCCTTTCCAGAATGTAGGTTCTAGTCTCTTGGGAAGTTTCTGTCCTGTTTTACATAGAAGTACTGCATCTTTAAGGGTGCTTCATTTTAAACAGCTCAAACTCTGTGACCAAATAAAACCGTGCAGCTCCAGATCCCCCTCTTCCTGCCCCTGACTTGACTCCTGTGGTGAAATCTCCTCTTCCCTTCTGTATAGTTGCTTACCTCTTGTTACGTGTGTTTAATAGATGCTGTTCTAGAGCAGAGTACAGTTCTGTTAACCATTAAAATGAATCCTGCTTGTAGTTGTTCTCAGCATATTTTAAGTTTTCTGGTTCTAAAGCTCACAGAACACTGTAAAGTTACTTCAATGTAAAGAGTTAAAAAAAAAAAAAACCAACCCAGACTTTTGTATCTTGAAAATCCATCGTATGAAGCTGTATTGATAATGGCATGACTCTGTATCTGTTTCAGCGTTGGTATTTCTTTCCCTTTTTGTCATACCCATGTGGTATTTACACATCCAGAAAAATGCCATATGCCATAATAAAAAGGTGGGATTTTATGTGTATGCTTGTGGTAAGAGTGTACTAATGTGAAGTGTCTGTGTCCAAAGAAGCCTCCCTTAAAAAGACCTTTACAAGGAAGTATTTCTGTAGCAGCTCCATTGAGTGAGGAGAGGAAGAGGAAGAAAGGAGGAGCTGCAGGGTGGTGCTTTACGTCTGGTGTGGAGAAAGAAAAGAGGAGCATAACGCCAGTCAAAATTTGTTTAAAGAAAAAGAGGATTGAATGGGAAGTGTCCTCAGCAGGGGCAGCACTGGTATGAACCCTCATAGCGCCCTTTAGCTAAGGGGAAGGGAATCAGTCCTGCTGTGCTCTCCTTGCGGTGTGGGCAGTGGGTGACGATCGCAGCCAGAGCGTTCTGCTGTGAGGGGATGGTGTGCTCCTGGGGCAGCAAAAAGCCGTGGTTTTGGCATCGACCTTGTGCTTGATAGCTGAAAATCAATTGCAGTGCACCCCTCGCTGGTGGCTGCGCAGAGGCTGCCGCACTTTATCCTTGGAGAAGGTGGCAGCTGCAAGACATGATGTATGGCTTTGCTTTTACACGTATAAAAATAGAGTTCACATTGAGCTGGTGTGAAAATGGCCAGTAATAATACCCCTGTCTTTTGAGGTTTTCCATTACCCCCGGGAAGGCCACTGTGTCTCCAGCCTTAGCGAGTGTCAGTGCTGAAATAATCTGTTTCTTCATGACTTTTCCCCACCCCAGCCTTTTTCTCATGGCCCGATGAAACTGTTTGCAGATGTGGCTGTGCTGCTCCACCAGTGCGGAGAAGCTGGTATCCAACTCCAGCAAAGCATTTTTACATAGATTGAAAGATGTTCTGTCCTTCCTCTGTACCTGTGTGTGTGTGAGGAGCTTTGCCAGCCTCCTGCCACGGGCAGGGACAACTTCCACTAGACCGGGTTGCTCCAGGCAGTCTCTTGAACAGGGGTATTTTCTGTCCCCCAAACTGGAGAGCCCAAATGTAAAGGATCTATTGGAAAGCTGCCTGTAACGGTTGAGTTTAAGTCCCCAGCATCCCACCTGGGAGTGTTGCTGGGACCTGTGAGCTGCGCCTGGTGTGTCTGTGGCAGTTGGGTGCCAGGATTAGCTGATCTTACAAAGCACCGCGCTGAAACCTGGGCTCCGGCCGTGGCGGGGCTGCCTCCTGTAGCAGGAGGGTTCTGGCTTTGCTTGTGCTGGGTGCAGGGTGGGTGGTAGGGGCTGGAGCTGCTGCTGAGGACAGCGGGTGTCAGCCGGGGCTCTGCTCCGCGGGCTGAGGGAAAAGGAGGCGCTGGATGAAACGATCAAGGGAAGGAGCTGGCTCCTTGTTGGGGTTACCCACGAAAAACATGGTTAGATGCCACGAAGTAGGTGGCAGTGCCTTAACCGTATGCGTGTTGTATAGGCCACAAGGGCCTCTTCCATCCTTATCAAGGGGAGTGCTAACCTTCTCTCCTTTCATACAACACAACCGGTGATTTTACTCCCAGTGCTATTTAAACCTCCAGCAGCTTTCTACTGTATAAGATCGAGTGAGGAAAAGAATCGTGTTTTCTTCTTCCTAATTTACATTTCTCTCTGATCCCGTTACAGAACTTTTACTGTGGTTTCACAAGTGAGCAAAAAAACCCTAAAAAATCCCTTCAAAGTAGCGCAGGTGAGCGCTTTTTGTCGCTTGCTTAATGCATGCATCTCTCTCAGCCAATCAGAGTGCAGAGGCCGGATCCCCTTCGACCGCTGCCTGCCGTTGGCGCCGAGCCCCGCCCGCCGCGCACTCCGCCCAATCAGCGGGCGCGTTAGCAGGGGCAGGGCACTTCTGGTTCCGCCTCGCTAATGGCGGCCGGAAGGCGGGAGGGCGCTGGTTCGAGTCCCGCATCCGGTGCGGAGCGGAGCCTGGGGTGCGGGGGGGCCGTGCCCCGGCGCTGCCGCCCCCAGCGATGAGCGGCAGAGCAGGATTTGCAGGGGGACCCGCCTCATCTGCGCGCGGTTTAGCCGCCGTTCCGGGTATCCCGAAGGTTTATGTGGGAACGCGGGTGTACCGCGGATCGGCTGATCAGATTTTCCCAGCGCAGGGAGGCCGTTTCCTGACGGGCTTCCCGTGCCCCCGGGCGGATCGATCGCTCTGGAATGCATCACAAGTGAAAAGGAACCTTCCCTGGTTCCAGGGCTGGAAGTGCTTGAAGAGGCTGTTTTAGGGTTTTTCCCGTTTCTAAACGTCCTTGCCTTCTACATCCTAAGGGAATAACACCAAAACGAACGTCTGCCTAAGTCGGGAGCCAATGAGTTTATTAAGGGATTAAAAGTTAATTTCCCCTCGTTACTGAATGCTGTGATTTATGCGTGTTTTTAAACCAATCCCATTTCCCGCAGTTTATCCCTTCTCCCCAAGGCTTTCGCACGTTGCTGAGTTACACACTGGTTATAACCACGTTGTTTTGGGGCCAGCGAGACGCCGCGGGTCGGTTGAGGGGTTAGAATCGATGCGCTGCCTTCCTTGGGCTCTTCTCCCGGACACGGACAAGTTTGTGCTGCCTCCAGGTGAAGTCCCAACAAGTGCGTTTGCTACCGAAGGGCTGCGTGGGGCCAGGTCCAGGGCCGGGACAGCGGGATCCTGCCCTGGTCCAGCCCTTGTGCGGGTGCTCGGGGCCGGGACGCAGTGCCACTGGAAGGCGGTCACTGGATGCGCCACATAAGCAGCTTATTTTGTCATTTTAATTTTTTAATCCCATGCATTTGGGTGCGCTCTCCTATTAGTAAGCATTATCCCTCCAAGTCCCATTAGCTCCAGGAGAGCTGGGGCTTTGCTTGTGGGGATGGCAGCACAGGAGCCAACAGGGCTCTGGGTGCCTGGTGTGGCTGTGGGTCAGTCCTGGCCCTGCAGGTCAGAGCCATCACAGCTCAGTGCTTTATTAAGGCACTATTTTCATGTATGCAGATGCCTACGTGACATTCACACCCACTTCTGTGCCCTCCAGGTTCTCCCTTTAACCCCAGGGCCGTCCCCAGGGCTGTGCTTTGTCAGAGGATCTCAAGCCTTGGATGTAGAATGAGTTGACTGCTTCTCCTTAATAAAATCATTGCTGCCCTCTTCAAATAGCTCAGTGTGACACAGAGAGCCGGTGGGTCCGTTCATGGAGATGAGGCAGCTCCGAGAGGAAACAGAGGAGGGGAAAAAAAGAGTAAAACCACGCATCTCCCCAAACCCCTTCTGCCTAATCCAACTGAATTAGAGGATTTCCAAGTGGATTTAAAACTAAATCTTGATTAGGGAGAATTTCTCTCCAAGAGCTGCCGTACGGTAGTATTAATGGGAAGTGATCATGGGCAGAGGAAATAGGACAGAAATAACAGAGGGGAGCACATACGTGCTCAGGTCTGAGCACGGACCGAAAGAATCGGGGAATTTATCCGGAGGAAAAGGGAGAAATTAAGCGTCAACGCAGCGAGACCGGGCGCGGGGCGGGAGCAGCCACATCCCAGTGGCATCTCCCTGCCTCCTGGTGGGGTTTGTGGGTGAAGGAAGCGGCGTGTGTGACCGGGGAGAGGGGACGTCACCGCTCCCCAGGCACCGTGCTCATCCCAAGCCCCGCGCGGGCGCCGGGAGCCGAGCCCATGCTTGCAGGACACATGCCCGGAGGTGCCCGCGGGATCCTCTATCTGCTGACCGTGGTGTTTGTGCTCCCCGAGGGTAAGTGCTGCTGTGGCGGGTACCCCATGCTTTGGAGTTACGGCTGTTTGCACCCTCCCTAAGCCCTGGTTGTTTGTTGAGGTGTGATTTGTCCTCGGGACACACCTGGGGACATCCCTGCCCAAGCGATGTAGCTGCATGTGGCGTGTTGGTGGTTTTAGGATGGAGTGAATGCCATCGTGTTTTGTACAAAACAAGGACCCCACCGGGCTCCCCTTCCCCATCCTGCTCACCCACACCCCGAAAACCCTGTGGGACCACACGAGGCCGGGCCGGGAAGGGCTGAGGGTCACATTCAGAGGCAGGGAAAGGTAACGGCAGCAGTATGTGCAGCCTGATTTTTGCTGCTGTGAGGCCGGGTTCTGTGTTTGCCCTAAACCCTCTGCACGATGTAAATGAATCGTCTTTAAAGGCTTTTTTATTTAAAGCAAGCTGAGGAATGGCTTCATCCCCATTCTGGTCCAGGACAAGCAGTTCTCAGACACCGGTGCTGACCCTGCAGGAAAGAGCTGAGCTGCCGCCAGTACAGGGGGACACCAATGTCGCTGTCCTGGGGTCACCAGCCGTTGGCCTGTGGCAGCTCCGAACAAACATTTCCCTTTGGTTTCCGAGTTGTTTTCCCTCCCTGACAGACCCTGCGATAAAAGCAGGACCATGTTCAGGGGGAAATCCGAACCACGGCGATTGAACCATCCCTCCGGCGTGGCTGAAACTGGAGGGATTGGGTGAAACAGGCAGAAGCTGTTTCCGAGCGTGGCTGAGCCCCGGCTCGGTGGTGTCGGTGGTTGGGAGGTTCCACGTCCTCTTTACAAACCCTGTTTCAAAGCGCCCTTGTTCCCACCATTTGATCCCAGCCCCGATCTCCGCTAATCCCTGATTTCGCACTGACCTCTAGTGGGAGATGCTTTTATGATTTTGGGGCCCTGTGGGTAAACAAGCGCCGGCGGCTTCGGGCTGCGCTCGGTGCTTAATGCGACTTGGCAAGGCAGAGAGCGCTGCGAAGCCGCCGTTGGAGAGCAGCTGGGAAGGAGCTCAAGTATTTCCCCTCCTGGAAAAACACAGTTGCGTTTCCTGTGCTTCTTGTTCAGTGTCCGGGCTCCAGTGCTATGGCTGCAACATCATCGTTGGCACCAAGAACGTGGACAAGGGGTGCTCTCACCCAGAGGTCATCACCTGCTCCCACTCCCACCAGGGCTTCAAACACCGCTTCTGCATTAAGACGGAGAGCGGTGAGTGCGCCGCAGGGGCTGCCCGACCCAGAGAGGAGCCGGCAGCTCCGATGGGCCCGGGGCAGGGCTGGGTGCCCCCCGTGACGCCCCGCTCCGTGCTTGCCTTGCAGTGGTCCTGGGCATCCCGCTGACCAGCGGCTGCGCCACGTCCCGCCACTGCCAGCAGCAGGAGCTGCCGGGGGTGCGCATCCACTGCTGCGACACCGACCTCTGCAACGGCTCCCCCGCCGCCCCCCGCCCACCCCCCGGCCTCGCCGGCCTCCTGCTGCCCTGCCTCCTCGCTGCCCTGCTGCTCTCCTGAGCGCTGGGGTGCAGGGGGCCCTCGGGGGGCTGGAGCAGCATGGGGGCACCCAGGCAGGACGGAGGCACCCAGGCAGGACGGAGGCAGGACACCCCCGTCTCCCCTCACCTCAGTACACGGTGCCGAATGCTTTGCCCTGGCAAGGTTTTGGTGATGCCATGGTGGTGTCCTGGCAAGGATGAGGGACATTTATCCAGGCTCAGGGGGCTGGGGGTGCCTGCATCAGGGCCAGGGGAACCCATGACTGCCCATGGGGGCTCTGCCCATGTCCCACAGGGTGTCGGGAGAGAGGTCAAGCGCAGCTCTTCCCATGAGCTCTTCCCATCCTGAGCCGCCCCGGGGGGCCTTGGGGTGCAAGGCTGGAGCACCCGCACGGCTCAGCCCCTGCCGGGGGGTCCCGCAGGGTGGGTGGTGATGGGCTGGGGACCAGCCCCCGTGAAAGGGACGTTTGTACCAGACGTTATCCCAAGCGAAGAGGCCAAACAGGAGATTTAACAGAGAAATCTCCTCCCGCATGGATCGGAGCTGAGTGGCTCGTTCAAGGTCATCGCGGGGGTTTGTGGTAGAGCTGGGAATTAAATGCATATGTCTCAAGAGCCAGGCTTGTGCTTTTATCACCAGGGAAACAGCATAAACCTCACTGGTGAGAAACGAAGGAAATATTTTTATTCTAAGTTGGTTTTTTTCTTTAGATAAAAAAACAACAACGCAAAAGACCTTTTCCATGCAAAACATCAGCTTTTGATGACATTTATCAGATGCGTGTCAGAAAACAAGTCAAAACTCTACCAAAAATATTATCTGAGGCACCTTCCCAGCAGAAGCTCCTTGGGGCTGGTACAAAACATGTTCAGATTCTGAAGATTCAAAATAAAAGGAGCTCAGCAAACAAATCCTGTGGAAACGACAAGAACAGCAACACGAGCCAATCCCCCTCGCTCCCTTTAAACCTGCCTGATGATTTTCAGGGGAGCAAGAAACATTTCCTTGGCAGCTGCAGTTATTCTCGCTATGGGTTATTTATCTGCCCCGGTGAGCGCTGAGCTCCGGCAGCAAAACCTTCACAGCGTCAGGCGCTCCATGCACATCCCCATTTTGGGGATGGGGATAGGGACGGGCTTCCAGTGCAGGGACAGAGCTGGTGGCCCAGGATCCCGGTGTGGCACGGGCCAGCGTGCCATGCAGCAGCAGACTGGGCACAAGTGAGGGGCGAGGAGCTGCTGCAGTCCCCTCCATCAGTGCCCTCCATCAGTCCCCTTGCCGTGGTCCCCTCCATCACAGTCCCCTCCATGGGTCCCCTCTGCGCAGTCCCAGCCTGGCGGGTGATGCTGCTGGCCCCGCTCTGCCCCCCTCTCCCGACTGGGATCATCCATCTCTCGCTGTGTAAGGGCCTGTTGCAATTAAGGAGGCTGAAGTGCTCCTGAACTCTTTAACCTTTGCCCTGGGATTGCTCCTTTTGCCCCGCGGCTGTGGATCAGCTCCATTGCACTCTCCAAACAGCGCCTGCTACTTAGCTGACATTTCTTTCTCCTGCTGGATCCTATTAGCACCCTGAGGTTGAAAATGCTACTTTGGAGTGTTGTAAGGAATGTGATTTATACTGGAAAGTAGCGGCAATCTATCTTTCCCTATACACACACTACACATGAGGCTGGAGAGCTAAATCCACATCGCCTGAACAAACAGCAACTGGGATAATTGTTGAGGAGGCTTCAGACACGGAGCGGGGAGAGGAGACCCAGAGGGCTGTGCCAGGAACCTGCTCCCGCTGGGAGCAGTTCTGCTGGTTTCCAATTGATGCTGCTTGGGCCGTTTGCATGGGCTCTGGCGGTGGGGCAGAGAGTACTTCACCCTTTTCTTTACCTGTTGGTCTTGTGTTAAGAGAAGACCAGAGAGAGCAGTATTTGCACTGGTTTGCCAGCATGTAAGTACATATAGATGCAGCAATATGTATGGGAGGCAGATGAAGATGAGGATTGAACGGTGCCTGAAGGGGGGCTGATTACCCTTTATCAGATATGACACACTCACCACCCAGGCTCCTTGCTGGAACACCAGGTTAAAATTTCTGCAGCATCAAATCTCCTCCTCCTTAAGCAAAGAGACACTTTCCAGAGCGTTTGTGTGAATGTTCAGGATAAGCCCCAGATACCGAAACCGTCTCAGCTTCATGTGGGCACTGTGAGCCTTCCCACGGGTTTAAAACAAGCCTCAAGCCCAGAACCACAGGAGCTAACATTTACTGGAGCTGCCTCCCCTCCGGAGCTGCTCCCGGGCCCCCTCTGGGCACTCGGACCCGCAGCCACCAGGTTGTTGGCTCACACGGGCACAAGCACTGTGTTTTCTGTGAGGAAAACCAGCCACAAATAACCCCCTTCCCGCCCCTCACAGCCCCTGTGTTAAAAGCCCTTTTCTAAGAGCCTCGGTAGCCGAAGCATTGCCATTGTTTCAGTCTCCAGTGAGTGCTCGTCTTAAAATACTTCCAGCTCAGAGCAGGCTTTGACATTCTGCCCAGACCCAGGAGAGGGAACAAACACGGGCTCAGAAATGCTGCTGCGAGGCGCAGATCCTTCTTCTTTCCAGAGAACCATGTTCAGCATCTCGCATCCTGTGGCTACATCCCTCCAAAGATGGGGAATCACCCCAAAACACCCCCGAAGGCAGGAGGTGGGACACTTCGGGGTCCCCGGGAGGCAGAGCTGGCCCAGCTCTCATGCCCAGGCGCGGGGGGTTATTTTCGTGCCTTTACTCAGCCTTTCCCTCGCGAGCAGCAAAACCATTTTCTTCCCCCAGAAATACGTGCTCTGGGCAGCTCTTCGTGCCTGAGTGCCGCTGGCTGCGCGACCCAGCTCCCCACCGCGCTGGATGCCAGAGCGTGGTCCAAAAGTGCTGCTCAGACCCTGGGAATCAAAGGCAGAAAGATGGGTGGTGTGAATCCCCTTTAGCCTTTTCATGGCATCAGACTGGTTTGGGTTGAAGGGACCTTAAAGCTCCTCCAGCTCCAACCCCTGCCACGGGCCGGGACACCTTCCGCTAGAGCAGGTTGCTCCAAGCCCCTGTGTCCAACCTGGCCTTGAACACTGCCAGGGATGGGGCAGCCACAGCTTCTCTGGGCATCCTGTGCCGGTGTCACACGGAGCTCAGACACACTCGCTCCTGCAGGACAGGGTCGTTCCCCGCCTTGCAAAAAGCTTTTGGGCAGGAAAGTGCAGCAAATGGCCAGAGCTCTGCGGGAGCGATGCGGCTGCTCCGGGGCCTGGGGCTGGTGCCCTGCGCTGCTGCGGGCTCCGGGGAACCGGGCTGATTTGGGCTAATCTGGGCAGTGAGTGCTCCTCGCACTGGGAAAGGGCCATGTTTACCTAAGAACAACGTGGGATTAAAACCGGGCAAGTCCTTGTGCAACTCTTGTAGAGGGGCAGTGAGGACAAACAAACAGCTCTCCCACAGTCAGCACCGGGCGCGCTGTGCAGTCCGGGCTCCGGGAGCATGCGCTGGTCAGAGGTTCCAAGGTTGGAATTTAGGATGTCTCTTATCTGCTCCCCTCCCATGGAGAGACAAGCAGAGGAGCAGCATGTGTGGGACACCCGTGATGCTGCACTGGGGCTCATGGGGACATCCCCTGCTCGGGGGGCTGGTTCAGCCCCATCCGTTTCACAAAGCAGAGCAGGAGCGGTGTCAGCCTTGTTGGCACAAACCATGAACTGGGTGATGCTGCCCATTCCCTCCCAGCACAGAGCTCTCCTTATGCACGGACACACAGGGAGCGCATTGCCCGGGGGGATGCGCAGGGCACAGCGTCCTCACCGCTCCGGGAGCTGCACACAAATGAGCCCAGAGACCCAAAGAAATGCTCCTCTTCTCTAGGACAAGTGCCAAGGCAGTGCCCTCTGCCAAGGGCTGGGCATCGGGGATTGAATGGAGCGAGAAGCAGGGATGCTTGTTCAGTTTAATAGCCTCATGGCAGTGCTGGAGCCAGTGATGTGCCTGACCTACATACAGCCCGGATCTCGCCCAGCACCACTGAGCCATTGGCAGGAGAGCAAACGGTGGAGGGGGAGGCCTTGCCCCACAGCACCCGACCAGCATCACCCTGCTCAGCGCCGGCCAGGATGGAGCCGCTTGAGCAGGTTCTCCTCCGTGCTGGGCATCACGTGCATCCCCTCCTCACTCCATACCCCCAGCACGGAGCAGCCTGCCCCATGGACGTGCTCTGTGGGGTTCTCCAGTGGATTCCGTGTCCTCCCTCCCGGCTGTCCGGTTTATCCAGCCCAGCAGCACACCCTGAAGCCTTTTGCTCAGGCTCTGTTGTTTCAGCATCTCAGACCCTTGGGCCACTCTCACTGACCCCACAGGTTCTGCTGCAAAGGGTGGGGATTTCTGCTATAGTTTGCTCTTTTCTGTCCTTCAGAGGAGGTGGTTTGGGCATGACAGGAACATGAAGGCAAACAAGGGAAGGGAAGGCACGTGGAGCCCAGACTTTATCTCTGATGGTAATTACAGAGCTCGTTAAGGAGAAAACCAGGCCCTGGTGTGGAATAAGAGCTAAGGCAAGGGAGGAGGTGGGCAGAGCCTGGCATCACCTCTTCCCGGCGGCGGCTCCTGGGCAGCGCGGTGCCAAGCTCCAGCTTCACACGGCAGAAATGAACCAGCAAAGCGCTGCCGGAGCCTCAAACCCCAACTGCTCCGGTACAAGGGGAAGCGCCACCGGGCACTGCTCGTGCCCTGGGCACCAGGAGGCTAATGAGCAAATACGGGATAATCCCATCGGTGAAGGGATCAGCCTGGAGGGGAGGTGGCTGCCGAGGGGTGGCCGTGCAGGGTCAGCAGGGCTTGGGGTGCTCTGCGGTGTGGGGGTCTCGCCACAGGATCCTCCTGAAGCCCAGGCAGGAGGTGCCTCTCCCACCGGACAGTTCTCCCTCTGTGGTGAGTGTGGGGTTGGTTGAATGCAGTGAGTGTGGCCGGTGGGAGGATGCTCAGGGTGTCCTGTGCCCCCTGAGGTCACTGCGCTGGGGTGGTTACTGCGAGCAGAGAGGGGTTCTGCTCTTAGCGCATGGGCAGGCTCCATTCCTCCAGGGATGTGGAGGCTGGAGCCCGTCCAGACCATGCCCTGTCCTCACCCTGGGCCACCCCCCGTCATCCCAGTGTCACCGCAGCGGGTAGATGGAGGCCGTGGGGTCTGGCACCGCGTCGGTGTCAGCAGGAACCGCTGTTTCCAGACTGGCAACTTCAGCCTGAGGAGAGCAGCGGGAGGAGACGAAAAGCTCATTTGATGATGGTAAGTGGGGCTCTCCCGGGGTTGCAGCAGCCCCGGCTGGGGGGTCCAGACCCTGCTGCCAGGCCCGTGGCAGCCCCTGTGCCCCACGGCTCAGCCCCGGCCCCACAGATCCCTCGCACAGGGGTTTTCTGAGCACCCGTCCCTTGCTGCTCCCTGGCTTTGGCACCACTCAGACGTTTTCCACCAGCACCGATTTCAATTACATGTTTTTCAAAAGTCATTAAAGAGAATTCCCCGTGAAATTATTTTCATTTCCCGCCCCTGCTCCCGCCCCTCCTCTGCTTCCAGACTAATGAGATTAATTGGAAACTACAAACATCTTCCAAGGGCCCGAGGCAAGCGCAATGTCAAACAAATGCAGCTCTTCCCGAGCTGCAGGTCGCAGGGACCCTCCTCCCGCTCCGAGCATCCTCCCGGCGCGGGGCCGTTTGCAGCCTCAGGAGGAGCTCAGGTTTGGAAACCTTTGATATGTTTTCTCCCTCCTTTGAGGAAGGAAAAGGAAAGCGCCGGAGGAACGGGAGCTGTCAGAGGCAATAACGTGAAGTCTTACTTTTGGCTGCCAGGCGGAGGGTTCTCTGCTGCACGGTGTTAACTGTGAGGCTCAAACAGGGAAGCAGGGAAGAATATTAGCAAAGTGATCCAGCCCCCAGGCAGGGAGAGGAAAACAAAGTCCCCCAGACCCAATAACCTGCAAACCAAACCCAACAATGCCCCATTCACCTCCCAGGCTCTCATCCACTCCTGGTGTTTGATTCCCAGGTTAATCAATAGAACGAATCTCTGGTGTCTCACCTCTCCCAGCCCCCTCGGGCTCCTCTTGGCCTGATGACAGCAGAGAGCCCTTTGCAGGGCTGCAGAACCCAGGGCTCCATCAGCTCCCAGTGCCTCTGTGGGCTCGGGTGAATGAAGGAGTGGGAACAACACGGGGGGAATTGCTACTTGATGGAGCAACCGCTCAGCATCACCTTCCCCACAGCGCTGCTATAGGCAGGGCGAAAGAAAACCTCACATAGAGCCCCAAACCCTCTGTGTTACGCGGGATCACACATTTATACGCACATACACACACAGCGGTGAGGAAGATGTGACAACAGCTTTGGAATTGGAGAAAACAAACCTATTTGCATGGAGCAAACCCCACGCCTGGTTTGTGCAGACACAGGAGCGCTGGCGGCGGCAGAGGTAAGCAAGGCAGAGCAGGATGAGCCGCGGCTGCCGATGAGCAGCCTGGTTAGACCAGAGCCCAGTGGCTCCATTCCCTGGCACCCTCTGACAAGTTAAAAACCTCCAGTGCGTTAAAGACACATTCCTGTGCTAATAAAAGCCGCGTTGTCTGGTGGCGGGAGGCTGCAGGATGTTATGGTTGGAATGTTCCTCGGCCCTTGTGTAATTGAAAGCCCCACCAGCTGTGGATCGGTGAGAAGCTATTTTCTGCCCCCCCAGACACACAGAGTTGATGTTTTCTATGATCCCCACGATGTCACCGGCTCCCCTTTGATGTGTGCAACCGGGCTCACAGCTCTGGGGGGATATTTGCCTGCGCATTGCTCATTAGGTGACGCGGTAGGATGGAGGCAAGATTAATTGCAGAAGGGGAGAGACCGATGCCTGCATCCACACTCACCAGTGCGCTCAGGCTTGGTGGCCACTGTGGTGAACCAAATGCAAAACTAATAATAGGACAAAGCCAATTCCCTGAAGATTTCAATAATGGATTGGAAAAGGGTGGATTATTTCCCCATTTCATGTGGGGAGGATGGAGACACGGAGCAATTAAGGGCTTGCTGTAACATAATAAAGCTGGCTGTCCCACAAGGGGTGTGCGGTGGATCCCTCCTGATCTCCCCTCCTGCTCTCACAGTTGTACAACATGATGAAACCACTAATCGGTGGTGGTTTCCTTAGGCCAGTCCTGCTCGTGGTGGCAAGTGAGGGAGCAGGATGGCCGGGGCTGCTCAGAGCAGCAATGCTGCAATGACGGACCAGCCCTTGGGGTCTGTGGGGCCTGAGCACAAGCCCTCGGGATCTCAGCCCTCCCTGTGCTGAGTCTTCTGACTCAAACCAGCCTCCTAAAATCACTGGAAAACACTTTGTTCCTGTTCTCCTCCCAACACCCTCATCCCCATCCCCACGTTACGTGCTGGAGACAAAAGGCTTTCCCATGGCACAGCTCAAATGCTCCCTGGGGACTCCTCTCCATTGACCAGGATTTTCCAGGGACAGAAAAAGCTGGAGGCAAAATCCTACTGCCCACTACAATAACTTAAGAACATGCTTTATGCCAGCCCTCAGACGTGTGGTCTCTGGGCCCATGGAAGGCAGCTGGAGCCCATCCTGCTGCCCAGGCTCGGTAACCACTGAGCTGGTGGTGGCTTCTGTTGGGTTAGATGCAAACCAGCCCCGTGCAGCAGCGAGGGCCCGGCACAGGCTGCAGGAACAGCTCGTCCCCTGCGCACACCCGGCTGCTCGCTGGGGCAAATACCGGTCCCCAAGTACTCCCCCTGAGGGCAGCCCAGAGCGGGGTTGCGCTAGGGTGGGTGCTGGGATGTGAAGTGCCTGTCAGGCCCACAGACCTGCTGGGCAAATTAAGCAATTGTGTTCCCAGGACATACATAAAAATAAGTAAAAACCACGATTAATCCTTAGCAACAAAAGGAGGCAGCATGGCAACAGCAGCGCCTGCTGCAAAACAAAACAGGGAGAGGAACAGGCGGGGAGGGAGGAAATGAAATAAAAACCCACTGGGGTCTTTCACGGGTTTTCAAGGTAAAGTGGGATGTTGCAGCCCAGGTCGGTGGGAGTTCGAACATGGATGGGGTGCTGGTGTGAGGGGCACCGACCTGTGCACAGCTCCGCACTCCCGAGCAGCCCATGGTGCCTGGTTTGGCCTCTGGAGCAGGGAAGGGGCTGCAGGGAGGCAGCAGCCATGGCACAGGGTGATGGGGATGGGGACGGCATTTCCCAGGCTGTCCTTAGAGCAGGTCTGGCCATCGTGCTGCTCTGGGGGCACCTGAGCCCGTGCTCGGGCTGAGGAAGGTCCCAGCTCCTGGTGATCGATCAGCAGCAGAGCCGGGCTGGAGCTGAGGACACCAAACCCGTCCTGGTTTGGGTTTTTTCCCAATTGCTGTAGAGAAAATGAAACCGCAAATGGCCAGCACAGGAGGAACCGTCCCCAGTAGCAGCTCACAATCCCTTCACAAGGATGAGCTGCTCGTGGCTGTTGGCACAGCCTTGTATTCCTTAAGACTGATGGTCTGGATTAAATCCAGGAGCGGAGCTGCTCCTCGGGGGCAGCCCTGCTGTGCTCCCAACCCTCCAAAATGAAGCTTTTGGCTCGGATGAGGGTGAGCCCCCTCAGGAAACAAAACTGGGATAATCTCAGCATGAAAACAGTCTCAGCCCCTGTTCTGAACCCAGGTAATGCTTTGCCGCGGGTGCGTGGGAAGAGCGTGATGGAAATAAGCCCTAATGGGTGTTAATTTGAAGTGGCAAGTTTGTGAGTCAGGGGAGAGGGAGGAGTGGGCAGGAGGCACCATGTGAGGGTGAGGATGAGGAGTTCTGCTGCATCTCCCATGTGCTGCACGGGGCCACAGCGCTGCCGGGGCTTGGATTGGGAAAGGGAAAGGGACCTGCACAGGGAGCAGGGAGGGCATTGCCAAAAGCTCAGTTACAGGCAGTTTGGCTTTATCGGAACCCACGTTCAATGTGAGGAGGAGGTTTTCCACGCTGTGAGAGCCAAAGCAAATACAGTGAACCTTAATTAAATGCTCGCCTGCTAAAATAATAATTTTCTTATGAATTGAGGGGGGTGAAGTACAATGAGATGGACCTGATAAAGGAACAAAGGTTCCCAGTGTGCCTGGCAGCCGCGCACAGGTAAAAGGCAGATTCTTTGTGGGGAAGGTTCTCCCCTTTTCCCCTCACACAGCTCCAGGTGTCGGATGCTCTCCACGGCTGCCAAAGCCCTCGAGCACTGCCTGTCTCCACCGCTAAACACGAACATACAGTCCTGTGCTGCTCTACACAGCCAGCCCAAGGCATGGGGTTGTCTGGATTACCGGTGGTGAGTGGTGATGCTTGTTTGGAGGAAAAAGAAGGAAAGGGTGGGAAAAATCCATGAATAACTGCAGTTTTAATTCTGTTCTTGCTTGCTGGTGCTGGGAGATGGGAGACGCCTCATCTGCTGGGCCTGGGGCCACCTCTGAGTCTGAGAGCTGCTCAGGGGGGCTCTGCACAGAGAAAAACCTCGGCTGGGAGGGAGCCAAGTGAAAGCGAATGGTAATGGTAATATCATCATCATCATCATCATAATCATCATCATCATCATCATCATCCGAGGGGCCCAGGAGAGTCATTCCAAGAAGAAAAGATAGAAAATGGAAAAAAAAGCAAGAGGTGTTGACCCGTGCACCTGCAGGACTGGCTGCCTGGTGTGTGAACATGCCTTGCACATGCGTGTGCACGCCTTGCACATGTGTGTGCACCCCGGGCACAGCCCCAGCACTCGCTCCCACAGCCTCAGAGGCCAGGCAGGGATTTCTTTTGGGAGCTTCTCTCTACATGTTGTTTCCGTTCAGAAGGAGAAGGATCAGGGTGGGGAGACGATGGCTTTCACCTTGCAAGGGCTCCCCCCAGCAGCACCATTGGGCTCATCCTGTTCTGTCCCCACTCCCCACCCTGGGGCTTCAGCATCTTTCAGCATGCCGGAAGGAGCCGCTGCTTTCCCGCTCCCCTGGGCTGTGATAGGTGTCGGGCCCCAGCAAAATGGGGAGAATAAGGAGCAATTGGGAGCTTGTCTCATTTTTCATCCCAGCACCGCGGGCTCCAGCCAGGGCATTTGACTTCTGGGGTTTGACTTGGGGTGCAAGGATTCAAAACGTACTCTGAAGCCTCGAACCATGGGGGAAGGGTTAAGCCAAACTCCTGGTTTTCCATTATTTTAATAAATGTAGCATTTAAGAAGTTCATTTTTCCAGCCTCCTCCAATGCAGATATTCCCTTTCTCTCAAAAAAACCCCTAACCCCAGAAGCCAAAAGACTGAGTTTGGGCCCTTCGTTATTAGGCATTGGCTCTTTTAGATACGTTGGACATTACTTCATGGCTGAAATTACAGAAATAAACCCGCTAATAAAATAGAAACTAATAACTTTTACCCTCTTTGTCTTCCTATGGGCGTCGGGAATGGCTGAGTCTGTACAATAATTACACTGTGTGCACAGCAAAAAAAGTTCTTGACTCCTGCCATTCCCAGCCCTTCCCTGCCAAAGGAAAAAGAAAAGTTGGCAATAAATTTTAAACAGTTTTATTTACCTTGAACTACTCAGCCAAGAATGCACATTATTTAGGGACTGGAATAAAAAGCCATTCACTCTAGTTCAATTGGCCATTTAGTTCAATTTGTGTGTGTTACTGCAGGTAATTACTATGGTAATAATGTACTGTAATCTGCACTGATTTGGGACTTGTCCTGTTTCTGTATTAATAATAAGTGCCATATATGTACTAATTACCAGTTTGTTACCATGGTTATTTGCGTAGATGCCGTGTTAATGATACCCTGGAAACATAAAGCAATCACATTTTTGAATTAAATCTTTGTGGTCTCTTTAGTGCTAAAAGCCCAATTCACATAAAATAATGATGAAGAAAATGAGCTCATCGCGGCTGCCTCGGCAGCGCCGCTGATTGTGCTCGGCACAAACACAGCGGCCTGCGCCGGGAAACCAGAGCCTCCCAAACATTTTCCATGGTTGCTAGGTAACGTCCCGGTGACATCAGTGGCAGGAACACGCGGTGCCAGGCTGTCATGCACACGTATTTATAGAGCACGCGGTGCGGGGATGCTGCAGCCAGAGGTGTAAAGCTGCTGGGCCCCTGCCAGCGAGAGGAGTGAACCAGGAGCCATCCCTCCCCTTCCCGGCAAACCCGCACGCGCCCCTTTCCCCTTGGAAGGAGCCAGGAGCCAACCCACAGACGTCTATCTTTTAGGCTTATTTAAAGCCAGAAGGGACCTCTGCTTCCCCTCCCCTGCAATAGCTCTGTGCTGCAAGTCCTGCGCTGGCTTGTGTCTCTTCTCCCCTTCAAACCGAACCGAGCAGCCCATTCTGGGGGATGATTCACGCACTGGAAGGGCCGGGGTTGCTGCTGCCGCGTGTCACCGCACTGGGTGCGGGATGATGAGCAGGGTTTGTCCCTGTGAAGTTTCTCCCTGCAGTTTGCCATCCAGCTTGTCCTGCAGACATGCTGTTTGCTCCCACTCGGCAGCTCCCTCGCTGGCCATGCTGGATCTGCATTACCATTAAAAATAGTTTATTGGCAACAGAACCATTCCCTTTTCCCTGATCGCACAGTAAACAATGGGTCCTTCCTACCCTAACATTAATAGCAATTCCTTAACCAGATGAGCATCGTGCAGGGGCTGGGGAATGCTGGAACAGTGAAGCTGTGTGTCGCTGCAGACAGGAGGGAGTAAAGCAGAGAAACCTCGAGGTCCCAGCCCTATAAAAAGTGTGACCTGTGCTGCTGCGGGTGATGCCCCATGGATCTCCAGCCTGTGCAGGACCATTGGGAGCAGCAGGACTGGAGGCTGCAGGAGGCAGTGGGGTTTGGGCACCCTGCGTTATCTGAAGGATGGAGCTGAGGGTCTCTCGCTGGCAGGGTTTGTCCAGGAGATGAACAAGGAGGTGGGAATCCTGATGATCCTGCTCAAGAGAAGCCAATATCCTGGAGTGTGTGTACCCAGAAGGACCCACAGCTGCTGCAATACCGGCCAGAATCCCTGGGAAAATCCCAACACCCATCTCTCAAGTGAGTCTGTGACCCTCAGCCTGTCCCGAGGGGCTGAGGCACCCGCTGGAAGGTGCGCCCGGCTTCCCCCAGCGAGGGGCCGCTGGACCACGCTGCGATGGGAGCAGGATCTCTCCGTTGTCCCCCTCACTGTGGTCCAGGCCGCGGCAGCTTTTCCCTCCCCGCTCCCGCAGACCCGGTCCTGTGCAGCGCACGCCGTGTCATTTGAAAAGCTACTTAGTGCTCTTTATTATCTGGTCATTATTTTTCCACTGAAGCCTGAGATAAGCAAAGCATAAATCAAACCAGAACAGGAGCCACTTGGAGCAGGTAAAGGATGGAAAAGATCTTAATCAGTGAATCTGGGCAAGAAAAGCCAAGAGAGGGAGAGGGAGGGAGGAAAGGGGGCTGAGGAACAAAGAAAGGGAGAGAAACACCACTTGTTGTTTGTGGGATGAAGACAAATGTTTCCAAAGCCGCATTTTCCACATGACACCCAGTAAAAGCCCTTGGTTTGATTATTAATCACAGGGCAGCCTCCATCCATCACTCCATCCCTCCCGAGCTGTTTGATGTGCTGCCCTCCGCTCCCTCATCCTGCATCCCCTGCACCGGGCGGCTCCGACAGGGGAAAGCGCAGGAAGTTATTCCAATGAAGAGAATGCAATCAAATAAATAGAGAAGGAAATAAACAAGATTATCGGGAAAGCTGCTGCTGCGCTGGTTGGATCTCTGCCTCTCGAGGCTTCTGGAGAGCTGCTGACACTGAGAGCATCTTCTAAAATGGATGGACTTTGCCTCTTGCCTTATACATCTGTTTAATGACCTCTCCTTGCAGGCACTTGACATGTGATTTATGGGATATAAATTCTACCTCTTTGCTTCGATGTTGCAATCACTGCGCTCCGCAAGGTGGGAACACCTCACCCCCTGGGGGTGCTGTCCATGCAGCCCCTGCCCTCCTGCACATCCAGCCTTCATCGTCTGGCCCTTCCTCTGAAGCACAACAAAACAACAACCAAAAAAAGCCCCAGAAGACCTTTAAAAATGTGTTTTTTCCTCTTTAAAAGAAAACTGCTGCTGACACAGCGATCGCCGCGGTCAAGGCTGAGGGTGCTTTTCTGCAAAAGCAAACAGCAGCATCCCAGCTGATTTCCTGCAAATAACAATTAGAAAAACATATAAATAAATAAGTCCTTAATTCCTTTACTGGCATCTGTAGCCTCTAATTCATAAATTCATCAGGACTTTCCCAGGATGTCAGTTTTGGCAAATGAGCCTGGAGTTGCTTCATGCTAATGGAGCGGTGGGCTGCCTGACCTCAGGAAATAGAGAGGCCAAACATGAAAAACCAGAGCTGGGTTCAAGGCTGGGGCTGTGAACCCCAGGTTGGAGGCTGAGGTCGGGAGCGGGTCAGGGAAGCATTGTGTGTGTGTGTGTGTGCGAGGTGCTGGTTTCTATTTAAACCGTTTCATGCTGCTGCCAGGGACCTCTGGCCATTGTGTGCGGGAGCAGCCGGCTATTGAGAAACGCGCCTCGACGCTCCCGGCTGCAGGAATGGGGAGAGATTGGAAACAGTCACACTTACGTGGTACAAGCCAAACCCTCCCCTACCTTGGGAGGAGAGGGAGGGGAGCTCTGCCTGGCTCTTTTCAGCACTAACACAGATGGATTTGCTTTGGCATTTAAGGGTGATGGATGTGCCAGGTGCTATTCATTAGAAATGATTTGTTGAGGCCAGCGCAGCTCACTGGCCCATTAGGACACATTTACTCCGCAGGTTGGTAATGATGGGTGTGCTTAATAGTTTCTAAGTATCAGAAGGCATTAAAAAGCCCTGGAAGAGGCGGCCATCAATATTTACGGCTTCACTTTGTTGGGGGAGGAAGCCGGTGTGTGTGCCTAGATGGGGTGTCCGCACCAGTCCCTGTTTGCGGTGGGTGCTGGCACTGGGGAGGCTGGAGCGGAGCAAGGGAGGAGGCTGGAGCAGAGCAAGGGGGGAGGCTGGAATCCTTAATGCATCCGAGTGATGCAGCAGCAGCTTGTTCAGCTCTGGAGGGGGGAATTTGGGCACACACTGAGGGCAGAGCTCAGCAGCCCCTGGTCCAGCCCCGGGGTCCTATTGGTGGTGGCCCTATTGGGATTGGCTCTCCCAAGCATCATGGACCACAATCAGAGGAGGCAGAAGGTCATTCATTGAGGGATGGTTATGGCTATTACATCCCAATTCCCTCTCCCTGCTTCCCCCACCCCCAGCCTGGGCTGTGCTGGGAGCGAGATCCCGTTAACAGCCTCTGCTGATGGGCGGCCATTTACTTAAGTCCCAATTTTTCATTAAAATAGCACGTTTGGCTATCAAGCATCGCAAGGTCACGGGGCTGCATTGTCTCAGCTTAATATGATGCTATTAAGGCTGGACTGTAATGTCCCAGATACAGCAAGTTCAGCAGCGCAAGATCAAGCATTGGGCAAGACTGCAATTTCCTCCTGTCCTGCTGCTATGATCTTATCAAAGCCTGACTGATCTCTGTGGATGAAATCGCACCAGAGAGCATTAAATATGTGTCTCAGGTTCACAGCCCAGCTCCCTTTGTGCCGCTGCAGCCCCTCTTTGGCAGGGACCGGTGGTAATTCGGCTGGGCTGGTGCAAGCATCCGGGGTGAGAAATGGGTGGGAAGTCACGTTTTATCTTTGCAGTTTGTGTTTGTAGGTTTTGAAGCATCACCACCACTCAAGCCCTCATGGTCTGGAGTCTCATCTCTTGCACAGCTCGGCATCGTGCCTCTGCGCTGGCCTGGGACCCTCGAAGCAGTGGCCGTCACTGCTCTGAGCCTTGCTGAGCAGCCCTGTTGTTTCTCCCCCAATTAAACTAGATAAGAATAACCCTTTTCCTCCAGCCTTTATCTTCCTACCTGAGCTACAAGTGCCTGCGTGCAGTCCCTTTATCTTGCCGCGCACTTGCACAGTTCCCAGCACAGCAGGGCCCTGCTCTCGGTCCTTGATGAGACGCAGGAAGGATGGCTAACAATTATGGAACAGAGGAGGAGGTAGGAAAAGGCAGACTGGAAACTGTCTGCTGGCTTTATTAAGTCATGCAAAGATACGGTGCTTATTGACTCATTGGCACGGATACAACGTGGTGTACGTGTGCCCAGATGGAAGGTTTTCACAGTGAGAAGAAAGCACGTAAACAAAGGCAGGTTTGTGTGCGCCGGCCCTGCCAAGGAGGAAACGTCTCTCTCAGTATCTCCATGAGAAGGGTTTGCAGAGCAAACAAATGTGTTACTTCATCCAGGCAGGGAGGCCAAGGCACTGCCGGGGTGTGCGGGGAGCCCCGGCATGGAAGGAGCATGGCAGGCACACGGGTGATGCGGTGCATGGGTGCACACAGGGCTGCATGTGTTGGTGCCCCGTGCACACCGGGGGACAAGAGGGCAGCAGTGGGAAGGGGTTTGCTTGCAAAACAGACCCACCAGCTCCGCAAAACAGAAAATAGATGCAATAGCCAAGCTCCTCTGCCATCATTTCACATTTGAGTCAGAGCAGCTTAAAGGATAATTAGTTAATTGAGCAATGGAAGCCATCTCCCTATAGCTATGTGTCAGCTCCTGTTAGCTGCTCTGGAACGCTCGCTGAGAATACGCAGATACTCTCTGGAGATATCGATCACTTCTTTGCCAGGCCAGGTGCTTCCCTCCCTTTGGTGGGCAGGGATCTGGTGGTGGCGGGCAGGGATCCGGGCAGGGACCCATCATGGCAGGCAGGGATCAGGGCAGGGATCCATCACGGCACGCTGGGCTCTGCAGGCACCCATCAGCTGCAATTGTTTTCTAGTGAAAATGGATGTTCAGTATCGATCTCCTTCTTGCAGCGCAGTCTGGGGGCCTTCTCCTTAGTTACTCTAATAAAACACAACTAATTAAATTTGTGCCTTGCTTTTCCAATATTGCATTATCCTAATTACTAATTAAGGAGACCACATGTAAGGGATAGGCATTATTCCCTGCAAAAGATCCCCTAATGGCCTAAATGACATCTTATGGAAGGAGGAAATCTTTCAGCAGAGGACAAGACTGAAGCTTGGGAAAGGATCCCTGGGGGCAACTTAACAAGAGGCTCTTTAACCCTTCAGCCGCTGCCCTGGATTTGCTGAATCATGGATAATTGGGAAGCATCAGCAGAGCTGCTGGCACACAGGGAGCAGCGGACAACCTGGGGAGGAATGACCAGGAACGGGCCACGTGTGCCTGCCACCATCTGCCTGGGAGAGCTCGTATGGGGAAGCGGAGGAGCCCAGTGGGTCTCCTGCTTGCGTGTCCCGCACCGAGCCCAGCCATGCGCCGCGTCCAGCCTGCCCGGGGACATACCAGAGCTGGGGCTTGGCAGGGAGGAACGAGCCTTTTCAAGCCTGTGCACAACATCCTGCTCCTGCCAGGTCCTGCCAAAACGGGTTTGTTATGTTCCAAGTGGCAATTAAATACATGAAATCACAGCGAAGGCTCTTTGGGGGAGCACTGGTGCAGGGGAAGCTTCCTGCTATAGGAGCACCCGGTCCTCACTGGTGTCTCCGGGTCACGGAGCACTGGGTGATGCGCTGAGGGAGGGACACCGAGTAAGAGCCAGGATTAAACCAGGCTGCTGGGCTCCCGTCAGCCCTGCTTTGGTCCTCGGACCGAGCCAAGCTGACTTCTACACAAGAAACTTTGGATAAATCCCAAACCCCCTTTACTATGCCCCAAGGACCACAGATAAGCAGTGCAGGAGCCTGTGCCGGGCTTTGATGACCCTCTCCCCCTGAGCACCTTCGCTGGTGTTCACTAACATTTTCATTTCATTCCCCATGTGAGTCGCTGCTCACGCTCTAGCTGTTCTGCCTTCATAAGTCACCGGCTCATTTCTCATACGGCTCTTTTGGAAACATATTTTTCCCTTTAAATATGTGGTCTGGAAGTGTGAACTGAGATTTATGCTGAAAAGAATTGGGAAAGAACAGCAAATATGTGCTTGTTGGAGGAAAAAAAGAGTACTTGGGGCATTATACAGAATCCCCCATGCTGGGGCTCACAAAGAACATGTTCTACCAAAGATGTAGGTGTTGACCAGGACCAGCTTTACTGCCCCGTGCAGCAGCAACACTTCACCTTTGGGATGAGCCTTTCAGGTCTCTGCTTGGGAGGAGTTGCCAGCACTTGACCTCTGGGTAAACTGAGGCACTGCTGCACCTTCTACCAAGACAGGGACTGTTAGAGCTCAAACACCTTCAGATCCTGTCCATTTCCCTTCTTGTGATGATTTGCATGTTGCCTTATGTAGCATTTTTACAGCCAAAATTTGACCAAGGACCCATATAATTAATTGCAATTTAAAAAGATTGCACACAATATTGAATTCTACAATTCATTATCCTATTGGTTTCTATTCTGCTCACAGGTTAAATTGAGCATGGGTCCATTTTTGGCTCTCCCTCTCATGGTCCAATTTTACGTCTCCCTTCCTTGAAGTGATTGAAATCTTAATAATCAAGGATAATATCGACGCCAAAGTTTTAAGCAATAAACATATAAACAGAATGAAGAGAAGCAGAATGCTCACGTCTCTCAGCAGTGAAAATTGTGCCTTTTAGTTTGCTGTAGCAGATGTTAAGTTTCCAATAATAAAATAGAATAAAAAAATCTAAGGGAGACATTTAGCAAAGTATAGCTTTACACTCCAGAGTTATCACTCCAATTTCAACTGGGACCATAAAGTTTTATGAGCTATTAAATTGCCCTAAACCTCCTTTAACACGCTAGCTCTAATGTTGAGATTAACCATTTAGAAAAAGGAGGTTACCTTGGTAGACACGGGGCCATTTTCCTGCGCTCTTACTCAGCCAATAGCACTTCCCTGTGGCAGAGCCATTTGCTGGAGCGTGGCTGGTAATCAGCTGCGTGCCCTGCAGGTGATGCAGCCACAGTGGCTGCAACCCCTGCCGCGGCACTGGAGCAGCACCAGCACCGGGAGGGATGCTCAGGAGAGCAGAGGTAAAATCGCAGCTCCCTGTCTGGATGCCGTTGTGGTTCCCCCACCCCGTCACCCGTTCCATAGGGATGCCCGTGGTTTCTTCTTTCCTCGTTTCCTTTTTGTTTGGCTAACAAATCCATCTGAACACGGCCTTCGACTGTGTTTTATTGCCTTGCAGAAGGGACCCTTGATCTTACCTTGAATGCCCTGGATGCTGAACTAGTCTGTACACAACCCACGAAAAGGTTAATAGCAATTTCAATTTGCACTTGCAGAGCTCTTTCCAGAGGAGGAACTTAAAAACACTCCAGCCACATCCTCAGCGAGTCACAACGCCCTCCAGCAGCCCAGCGTTATGGTATTGATTTTCAGACAGCACAAACCCAGACATGGGCTGGATCCACAGACGATCCTCATCCTCTTAAAGGGGACTCGTGGGACTTTGCCGCTTGTAACCTGCCAAATACCACCCTTCATCATCTCCTGCTGATGATGCTGGTGTGTCTCGCTTTGGGCACCAAACCTCTGGACGTGTAACGTGTTGGCTGTAAGGCAGCGCGCGGCTGCCTGATGCTTGGGGCTGGCAGCACCTGGAAACATCTGTCCTGCAGGAGCTGAGCGCTTGGGGCTGCTCCCACAGGAGCCCCTGTGAGCACAGCCCCGAGCTGGCCCCCACGGGGCTGAGCCGGGGTGAACGTGCACCGAGCCCGGCGCTGGGCAGAGGGCGGCTCCTTCCCGGGAGGAGCTGCGGAAGAAAGGGTCACCCCTGCTCCATTTCTGACCTCAGTGTCCAGAGGCCTTGGCCTGCATCCTGCGCGGGGCTCAGCGCAGCATGGGCTGGCTTGGCAGCCCTCAGGGCTGGGAAATATCTCTTCCCAAAAGCCTGATTCCTGTTTCCCCTCTGATAAGATCAGCAAAGACCAGTTTTCCCCCTAAATTTTTTTGAAGGCATTTCCTATTTTGAGACTTTATTAATGGCCGAGGGCTTAGAGCAGACACCTCCCAAAGCCAGGGCAGGATGTCTTCCCCGTGCGCACGCTCTCATAAAGATGCATTAGGAGATGCTTCGAAGCCTCTGGTACCTGTGAGAGGAGCAAGCCGAACCCCACCATCAGTCTCCTTTATTATAGCACAGCCCCTGTTCCAGGTTTGGCTGCACTGGAGGGTCTTTGCTTTCTTCTCGGCCATATGTGGTGGTTAAAATCCTAACTGGGGCTTCAAATACAGTCAGTGCAACAAGCCCAGCCTGCTCTGGGGAGCAAGGGGGAGGGTTATCCACCCTCAGTCCTTCACCAGACTTTGAGGACATGGTTCACCAGGTTTGTGCACACTGCAGCCTTTAAAAAGATGCATTCTGCTGTCTGAGATGCCCCAGACATCAGCAGAAACTGCATTAGGAACAGCAGTGTTTTTCCTTTAAGTTCTTTTTAACTGCATTACACTGCTATGAAGTGAAATGTTACACAGCTTACATAAATATGGTTGGACTCGACGATCTTAAAGGTCTTTTCCAACCTAAATGATTCTATGATTCAATACAGCAAGCCCCAGGCTTCAGAAATGCTCTGGCTAAGCCTACCTTCAGCGGTACATATGTCTCCTGTGTCCCATATCACAGAGAAACAAGGTTTGACTGATGCAAGCTCGCAGACTAATAGGACACTCCATCTACAATTAGCTGGGGGTTAAGCTTTTGGAGCTGTATCTTCTAGCGCAGCTGGGGCAGGGCTCAGAGGAAGAAGCAGCACTACATTGCAGTGGACATTTTGATTGAGCAAGTTTTAAGACTGAGTCAGAGAGATTTCCTAACACCTCTTCCCTCCCCGCACTGCCCAGATAACAAACATCAGCTCTGGAAGGCAGAAAAGCCTGGTTTCTCCTGAATCCTGACCGGAGACGGCTGGCCTGGAGTCAGACGGGATTCAATGGTCCCCTGCCTGAAGGCTTTGAGTTCCCTCTGCAATCTTTAATTGAGATGAGGGGCATCCTAAAAGTGCTGCGTACCCTCACAGAGCTTGAGTTCACAGTTTTCTTCTTCCAAACTTCGTCTCTTGAGTTAAAGCAGCCCTGATAGAGCATCCCTTCTCTACTGGTCCCTAGAAGAGCCTCAGCATCTTCATCAAATCATAGAATCCCAGACTCGTTTGGGTTGAAGGGACCTCAAAGCTCCCCCAATTCCAACCCCCTGCCACGGGCAGGGACACCTTCCACTAGAGCAGGTTGCTCCAAGCCCCTGTGTCCAGCCTGGCCTTGAACACTGCCAGGGATGGGGCAGCCACAGCTTCTCTGGGAAAAGTCTGTGCCAGCGCCTCAGCACCCTCACAGGGAAGAGCTTCTGCCTCAGAGCTCATCTCAGTCTCCCCTCTGGCAGGTTAAAGCCATTCCCCTTGTCCTGTCCCTACAGGCCCTTGTCCAAAGCCCCTCTCCAGGTTTCCTGGAGCCCCTTTAGGCACTGGAGCTGCTCTAAGGTCTCCCCTTAAGGAGCCTTCTCTTCTCCAGGCTGCCCCAGCCCAGCTCTCTCAGCCTGGCTCCACAGGAGAGTAGGGCATGGTCTTACATGGCACCCTCAATGTCCCAGCTCGCTGTACGGTGGTTCCTGGCCCCACAGAGGAGTGTTGTCCTCACCCTAAGGGGCTCTTGGTCAGAGGGATTAAAAGACCCAACACCCCAGGAGGTTTTTTGTTGCTCAGCTTTAGTAGTTAAAGGGATGAAAATAAATGCAAGGCCCTATTCAGCCCAGAGACCTGTCAGCATTTCCAGGCCATTCATCTGCCTCTTTCAGTTCCTTTGCTTTCCTTCTAATGTATGTAGATGGTGAATGCAAATACCATCGTGAGAAAACTGACCTTTTGGCTGAATGTCACCAAGTTCTGCAGCAGTGGGAGTGTTTGCATTCAGTCGTTAGCTTTAGCCTGTACAATTATTTATATATAGCCCTGTTAAGACTCGATGGGATGACTCAAAAATGGTTTTGACCTCGGTTGTTCTGGTGGTTTGATGGGCTGCTGTCCTTAAATGTTGTGTTGCTAACATCAGTGCTGGCCTTTCAAACCTAGCATGTACCTGGTCTACCACTGCCCTAGAAATGCCACCGTTCAATAGCTGGGAAAAGCAGCCAGCAGCCTGAGATTGCACCTGCAGGAGGGGAGGCATCTGAACTCCATGATTACCATGATGTTTAATGTTGGAAACCTGAAATATAAGGTTTTAAGCTGAAATCCCTGCCCTCACCCCAGGAGGACTGAGCTGGCATCACCTCAGACTCTTCTCCCGTACAGATCTCATGCTGTTGGAAGGGAGAATGTTCTCCACGGTGCATTAGAGCCCAGAGCCTGCCTCTGCCTCACTGGGAATCCCAACACTCCCTTTGTGCTCGGGTCTCTCGCTGTGGCTCTGCTGAGTTTCATCCCCTCAGAGCCTCACATTATGTTTCCTTCAGATGATGTTAACATCCATCTCTGTTCTTGTGGTGGTCTGAGCGCGCGGCTGAGACACGTGTGTGGAGAGCAGCACATGGACCAAAAACCTGGGAGAGGGTTTGGGGTGAGCTGTGGAGCACCAGAGCCAGGAGTCATCCACCCCGGCTCTGTCCCTCCATCCCGACACCGTCATTTTGACATCCAGCACCTCCAGACCCTTTCCTCATCCCCTTCAGCCCCGATTTTACATGCCACAGCCATCCTGTGGCCTGCGTCTCAGCGATGTTGCTTGGAGAAATGAGGGCAACTGCTGCACAGGGCTTTCATTAGGATTGCCAAACTCTTTCAGCATTTTTAGAAAGGGCTTGAAGAGAGGCCAAGTCGTTTCTCCTTCTTCTGTTCCTTCTCCTCCACCTCCTCCCTCGCCACCCCCCCTCTTTGCTGTCTGCGGATGCTTTGGGATGAATTAATTTAGATGTGTGGTTTTGAATGTTTTTGGCTCCTGGTTATCGAGCCATTCAGCAGCTCCGGGAGCCTCCCCCACCGCCTGTTATTGAAGCAGACAGAGAGGGGCGGAGGAGATGGCAGCGGCCTGATTTGTTGGCTTGTTAGTTCTGCTCCTGCGAACCCTCCATCGTCTCATGTTCCTGCAGGACGGGGAGAGGCAGCAGCCAAAGTGCTCCTCATGGGCTGGCGCGGAGCGATGCCCTGTGCGGGGCCGTGGCTGGCATCATGGTGCAAGTGAAAGGGGGTTTCCCTCTGTTGTCTCTTTGTCCCCCCCCAGCCCTCCATCCTTGGGTCACCCCAGATCTGCCCTGGGATCCCCTCTGTGTCTCAGAGAGGTATTCTTAGTCCCAAGGGGAGGCAGAGCAGAGTGAGCAGCAGTATATGTCCATGGAAACCCTCTCTCCAGCCCTTGCTTGCACCCTGGGCTGGATCAGGCTCTGCCTCAAAGTCCTGCAGGAGCCCCGGTCCATGGGCAGCCCTGCCATGGAGCCATCCACTGTGTCCCATCCATGCTGTGCATATGGCCGGAGTGTTTGTAAGTTCCTCCTCAGGGATTAGTGAGCTCCAGGCTGGCTCTCCTGGAGCCTCCCCTGTTGTAAGCAGAAGCAGAGACATCCACTAAATCCTTCTGAACAGCACTTCCTACGGGTGCCACTGCGGGGGGTAGCACTGAGACCCTTTAATCATGGGGAGGATTGTTGGAATTCATGATTTTCTCAGCTTTCTAGTTAAATTTTAAAAGCCCACCTGAAACTCTCATTATTCCCTGTCAAGACTTTCTCTGAGTATCCTCCTGCTCTGATTTCATACTAATATCTAAGGAAAATATTATCTCTCTGCCTGGCTCGCTGCCACCCGGCTCTGCCGAGCAGCAGGGCTGGGTGAAGCTGCTCCAGTGTATTTCTGTAGCTGGTGAAGCTGCCCCTCCAGGACTCCTCTTGCTCTGAGCTCGAGGCCCACGTACAGTGGAAATCCTGTTCGGCTTTAAACCATCGCCACGTGCGCGCCATGGCTCTGCACCAGGCAGAGCTCTCTTCCTGGAGCTCTCCTCAGACATCTGTGCTTTAAACGGCAAAGAAAAAGTGCAGAGCCCTGATTCATGCCATTCATTGGGTGGTGTCGGGAACTGGTAGAAGCCTTTGGGTGCAGAAGTTCCTGGTTTTCATTTGTTTCATCTGTTCTACTCATTAGGTTAAAACATCAGAGGTGCAAACAGACACTTTGAGGGGCTGCAGTGGGCTTTGAAGCCTTTGTTACTATATAAGCTCAGATCCAGAGAGGTGTTGAAGATGTACCTCCCACTGGTATAATTAAAATCCTCCTTAAAAAAATTTACCACCAAAGCCCTGATGGGACGAGGGCTGGTGCTGGAGCTGGGCTGGGAGCTCACCACACCAACAGCCCCTGAAATGGCTTTTTTTCAATGGATGTATTTGGGAGAGGGTCAGCACACCCCAAAACAGGGACTTTTGGCCCCGACCTGTCCCAGGGCATGACCGGTGTGTGTGTGAGCACACCGCTCCCATCACTGCATCCCAGCATCCCAGCTGCGCCCTGGCCATGGCCTTGGTGCATGTTGCCCCACGGTGACTGCAAAGATCTCCATGATCTGCTGCCCTGTGGGGATGGGGCAGGGACACAGACACCGCCAAGCCGACCCTGCAAACCTGCACTGCGGGGGATGCTTCCACACAGGAACTGCCCCGGAACACCGGCAGCAGGAAAAGGCTGCGTAAAGAGCTCTGCTGGTAAATTCCCTCCGCTCATGAGGCCGCTGGAGCTGGGACTGGAGGATGCTTTAGTGCACTCATCTCGCACAGAGCACTTGATGCATCTCCTCCACGTGAGAGCGGAAGAATAGAGAGGAATGTGTGAGGGCAGAAGAGAGCGGTGCCGGCTCTCAGAGTGTCTGAGGTGGACGGCAGCGAGGCACTCTGCGCGCAGCCCTGCTCCAGCTGGATTCCTCTTTTGCAATTCCAGCGTCTTGTTTGTCAGTAATTTATATTGACAGAGTCTTTCAAAACACTTTAGGGTTGTTTACAGCATTGAGCAAGAACATTTTGTCTCATGTCCGCTTCATTCTTAAAGGCGATCCTCTCCTTCGTCCACCCCCCGCCAGCTCCCAGGAGAAGCTGCTCCCTTGCTCTCTGCAGACCCGATGGGCTAGAAAAGAACCTGCAAACCTATTTGATGTGACGCTCCTTCCTCTCTAATTGTTAATCAGCTTCTACAATCAGGGAAAAAGCACCTTTTCAGTGGCAGAAACCTCCCTGCACCAGAAGCACCCAGTGTTGCGTGCGTGTCGCTGCACATGGTGTAAACTGCTGGAAGCCAACGTGACACAAACGCTGCACTGAGCAGTGGACGTGTTTGGGTGCTGCCCCAGCATCCCCACACCATCACCTGAGCCGGTGCTCCCGGCCACCCCCTGCGCTGCTGTTTCCTCTTCAAGCCCTGGCAGCCCCGGGCAGCATTGATGCAGCCAGCACAGGGCAAGAGCAGGGCAGCAGGACCCGGGCAGGCGAGAGGCTGGAGGACTTTCTGGTGGGTCTCGTATGTGTGTGCTTGAGCCTGCATCACTCGAGCAGTCAGATTAAAGCTTACGCTCGTTTGACTACCCATGCCACAATAACACTCCCATTTACACTTACCTCAGAAGGCTGGAGTGCCCAATTATTTCAGAGGCTTCTGGTTTACATGCTCTTGGCTTTGATTAAAACTTTTCATCTCTCAGGCAGACATCAAAGCGAAATCTTGAGTTTTCCAGAGCTGCAGCGTGGGCTTGGGGTGTTCTCGCTGCTTCCTTGTGATTAGCTGAGGAGCTGCCTGGATGGCAGAGCAGTGGGGAGAGCAGCAGGAATGAGGACATTGCACCAACGTCTTCCTCCTTCTGCCCTGCTCTTTTCTATCCTTTCCACCTCCTTCCTTCCTACCCTCCTCCGAGAGGTTGCTCAGGCACCCGAGCCCGTCCACTAAACCTGATATCATTGAGCAGGAGGGGACAAATTTAGTGGGGTCAAGAAAAAAGCACCAAAGGGTGCTTTGGCTTTGTGAGCCCAGCCTCTGGCATGGCTTTCAGCCACTTGGCGCAGTCAGTAGCCTTATACCAAAATCAGTAAAACTATGGAGGTCTTTGCAAGGCAAAGGTCTATCCTGATGGGTTTCCCCATCCATGAAGCATGGTCCAGCGCTCCTCCTTCCTCTCCCTGTTCATTAGGGCAGCAGTCACAACAGAATTCACTCAAATATATCCTCCTCCTACCTCCATACCTCTTCCCTAGCAGGGATGCACTCGTCTGGAGGGGCAGGTAAAACGCGTTTCCAGGCCTGTTTTTCACCGTGCCCCTCATAAATCGCTCTGCAGGACTAATCAACTGTGCCACTGCTGGGAAACTCATCTAAATACATTAAGAGGGAAAATGGGGTGTATGTCTCAAGGAGGCTCCAACACATGGCATCTGGCTGATGAGAGAGGCTGTCAGGAGCAGGCTGCGTGGTGGATGCTCCCCATGATGATAACTGCGCAGAGTGGATGAGCTTTCTGTCAACAACTTCATAATCCGCGTCTGCCACGATCCCGTGTCAGCCAACACTCCTGCAACAAATGGCTGATAAGGAGGAGGTTAGGCTGGGGAAAACGGGCTGTTTTGTCAGCGCAACGCTCTTGTCAACAAAAAGCCTCCGGAAAAGCTGGCTGGCTCCTTTGGAGCTCGCCCGGGAGGATCCACCAGCCCCACAGCCCTTTCCGCACCAACAGCGGCTGCAGCAGAAGCAGCAGCAGACCCCTGCAGTCAGCAGATGTGGTTGAGCCTCCTCCACCCTGGCCCACCTTCTGCACCCTGGGCTTGTCCCAGTCCCCCGATGGCTGGACCGTGATGGTCCATCACCCCTGCTCACGCTGCAGAGCTGGAGGCACTGTGGGGACCGAGCCCAGAGCCCGGATCTGGAGACTGGCAGGAGACCAGCCCATCCTCATTGCACAACAGGAGCTGTCCCATGGGCTTCCTCTGGTGAACAAGAAGGAATTAGTGCTTCGGGAGCAAATTCCTCCGGCTGCTTGAGGCCAGGGCTCAGCGCTCTGGAATGCCAGAGCGATAACACGGCACGAGAGCAGATGGCTAAAGGGGCTGCAGATGCAAACAGCCACCCCACGACCTGCCCCGGGCTGCAGCCCAGCACTCACAGCTCTAAGCTGCTGCTACAACCAGGTCTGCTGCTCAGGTCCTGGTGGGAGCTGGAGTTGCTCTGCATTTCATGGTGCTTCCTCCGGCTTGTACGAGCTGAGGAGCTGGCCCAGTGTGTGCAAAATCAGCCTTCCAGGGCAGCCCAGCCTCTGTGGCATGACCTCCCCACCATGAACCTACCAGGTTACATGCCCTGGGTCTCTCACAGCTTTGTTCGAGCACTGCTGTTATTGGGATTGAAGTTAATTAGCTTAAAGCTAGCCTGGATATGTCTCCCTGTGATGCAATCACATTTCTGACTGCAGAGATACGCTCTGTCACTTTTTGCTGGGAAGTTTTTGATGTGTTTAAGACAGAAAACATTTGTGGGCAGGTTTTGAAATGAAGGCAACGTTCGCCCACGAAATCGAACCGCTATGAAACTTTCTCTTTGTAGGAAACATCCTGATGTTAACATTTTCCCATGTATACATTCTTGTTTTTATAAAGAACAGACACGGGATGTTCGTTTGAGTCAGGCATTTGATATGTATGTACGACTCTATAGCTCCCAACTCATTTGGTAAATTCACCATTAGCTGTACCCACTCACGCTCTGAGTCTGCCCGAGAACAGTCTGCTGGAACAGCATGGAAAATCAAAGTCACTTGTGCCTGGCTCAGAGAGAAACGTCTTGCAGGCTGCCAGCGCCTGCTTTCATCCTGCTGCTGCTGGAAGCGCCAAGGGGAGCGGGGAGAAGGCAGAGAGAGGGCGAGTGTGTGATGTGGGAGCAATCACGCCAATGGACCCCATGACTAGGAGCACTCATTGTCAGTTTAGCTCAGCCAGAGCTCACCTCAGTGCCGAGGTGAGACCGAGCCATGTCCCCCATGCAACACGCAGGTATCGAGGGCAGAGCATGGGGTGTTTGGTCACACCATGGATCAGGCTGCTCCGGGCTGTCAGAGCAGGAGCAGGGTCTGGCACTCACAGCAGCAGCATTAGCATGGCTTTAAAAGCTCCTGCCCCTGTCCTAGCACAAGTAAGGGGTGAAGGATGGCACTAACACAAAGTGAACAGTCCTAATTGCTTGGTATCATCTGGCTTCACCCCTGGGCATGTTCTAGCTCTGTGCCACAGCTGGTTTCTGTACCGAGCCCATTCCCTGCTTCCTCCCCTTCTGTCTCCCCATCACAAAGTCTTGCCTGGCTGATTTCATGCTCAGAAGCAACGTTGCTGGTTTAAATGCTGGCAGCTGGCAACATTTTCCCTTGGCGTCAGGCAGCAAAGAGTCTGGTCTCCCAAGCCAGCCTGGAAGCTGGCTCTGCGGGTCCAAGCGCAGCGGTTCTGGCAGGGCGTGCTTGCTGCAGGAGTTCACTCTCACCAGTTTCCTCAGTGGGTTCTCCATAACCTCATTTTCAAGACAATGGTTGCTTTGAGCAGAAGAGAGCTCAAGTTCTCGAGAGCTCAGCAAAATCACGAGGTGCTTCTGATGTCACCCAGAGCTCAGGAGCCACTCCATCACTGTCGGGATGAGCCACCGACACAGAGCTACTGGCACTGCTGGGCACCCATCCTTATTTACATGGCTTCAACACTTGTGAAGGCTCAGAGTCATTCATCTCCTGAATGGCTCCTTTAATGGAAAACATGATGTTTTGGGAAAGACACTGGGCCAAGCTGGGCAGAAACCTCCTCAAGTCATTCATCCAGGTGAAGCAATGTTATCTTCACATCCTGTTTTTGGAAAATGTTTCGGGATTCGGGCAGGTGCCCACATCCTGCTCCGGGGGAGGTAGTTGAATGTTTAACTCAATCAGACTCCTTTGGAAAGCCTGGTTTAACCCCACACTTGACTTCAGATGAGTCCTTTGGTCTCATGGAAGCCAACAGGACTTCTGCACGTTGCTTAAAGTTTAACTGACGGTTGCACGAGTGGCTGAATCAAAATCCAAACACTCAGCTGCAGTTCTTGGGCCAGCAGTAGCCTGGCTTTTAATAGCATCTGCCTCTGCACCGGCACTTGTCAATCTGTAGAGCTCAAAGACCTGAGCATCGACACTGACTTCTTGTAGGGGGGAAAATGAATCGCAAAGGTCACCTGAATGGTCCAGCAAGAAAGGCCAACCCCATGTCCTAGCCCAGGCTCTGCCTCCTGCGGGCACCTCACTGCTGGAGGGGCTGGGATGGATGGGGAGGGACTGACAGACTTAGCCTGTATGAGCAGATTTGTGATTCAGGCAACATCAGATCCATGCAGGCAGCCTTGGAGCTGTCTGGAGCAGCAAAAGGAGGTCTCTGGAATGAATGCATTTGCATGGCAGGGTAATTCTCCGTCTGTACCGAGCACCAAAGTGGGAGCCCTTCTGCTGATTGTGGGGGAGGGAGGAGGCTGGAGCCTGTGTTTAACCTGAGCTCAGCACAGCTCCTTCCTTTCAGACTGCGTTAAAAATAACATTTTTCTCCTTTTTTATCCTTTTCTTTGCATTGGGAAAGCTGCCAGAGGACGACTGAGCAGTCTCTGTGTGCATGGATCCAGCTCATTGCCAGGTAGGAGCCAGGCAGGGAGCAGGGAATAAGCCCCATGTACAAGTCATGCATATGATTCACAACCAAATTCCAGAGCCAGTTCCCAGCCCCAGCCCCATGGCTGTGCTTTACCCCTGGAAAGAGAGGGCTTGTGCCTGTTAGGGGACCTGATCCTCCTGGGTGCCTGGAAAAGCTTCTCCAGACCCATTTCCAAGAGCACGGCTGTCTCTGCAGTGGCATAAACCAGAAGCGTGACTGTGTTGAACCAGGAGGTGAGGTTTAAAATAAACCCCTCATTTGTTCCATGGTATTTTCTGCTGCGAAGGGAAGCAGCACACACAGTCCTGGGTTGCTTTTACCAAGAATCACCTACAGTTCCTCAGTTTCTAAAGAAAAAACCATAAATCTTTCCCCTTTTCGGCTCCTTGCCCCTTTGGGCAGATTTCATCTGCCCGGGCAGTGGGTTCCCATCATGGTGTGTTCTCTTTTTCTGGGTATATTCAGTTTGAAATCTGCTTCTTTAACGCAAAACCTCCTTGCTGCTCTGAACAAAACAGGACTGCAGCTGCCTGGCTCGGGCTGGCTTGGCCCTGGCTTTGCAAATGGAATGGTTGCTCTCCTGGCAGGAGCCAGATGAGAGCAGGTTCTGCAGATTCCAGCATGAAGCTGGTTCTTGTATTGCCAGGGCATTGCTTCTGTCCAAGTATCTCTAAGCCCTTTGTGACCATTTAGTGCACATTATGTAGCAGATCTGAACATGGGATTGAAAAGACCACAAAACTTCTTGGGACCAGACCTTTTCTCTGGTGCCACGAGCAAAGCTAGATCACGTTTCTGGGCTGTGAGAGGGTCAGGAACAGCAAACAGCTATCCCAATTCACCAGCGATACCTGAGGTCACCCCGGTACCAGGCCCATGACAGGCAGGTGGGGAGCAGGGAACTCGTTTCACAGGTATTGATGTGGGTGGTTGAGGGATCCGAGTTCGGGGGCTGATGCTGAACCAGGCGGGTGTGCTCTGGAAACGCTCTGTCGTGGGTTTCCATCACGAGGCGCTTGGAGCCTGGCACCGACCTGCGCAAGCCCCGGCCGTGGCTGTGCACGTCCTGCTTCGTCACCGCCGCACAGACGGACACGGGAACCTCCCGCACAGCAGATGGGGGCGGCTCGGCCGGGAAGTGCCTCAGTGCAGGCATCTGTTCCCGGGCGAGCGCGGCAGCTCCGCGTACCCATACAAAGTGCCCTGCAGGGACGGGGGAAATAGAAGCAGGAGCCCGTCCTGTGGCTCAGGCTGCGCCTGTCAGCCCAGGCTGCCGAGCGCAGCGGCTGGGCTCAGTCTCCGGGTCCATATTGCTGCACCGACAGGAGGAAAAGCCTTTGACAGCAGCGGGTGGGAGATGGTTCTCCATTTCGATGCTCCTGTACAGCCTCCCTGTGGGAGCTCTGGTTTGGAATCATGGTTTTGTGATGCAGAATAGCACGAACGAGGGTGCTCATGGCTGATTCACAGCTCTCCAAATAAATGTGCCAGATCTCCTCATTTCCTCAAGGATCCTGAGGCATTTGGTGCTCATCTTCAGGCTCTGGAGTCCTGATGCTATGGACATTTCAATTATAATTACAGTACTTCTGGATCCCTGGCTATGAATAAACCTGCCCCCTCTGGGAAGGAGAAACCCGGAACTCGAGAAGTAAGGACTTGAGGACAAGGGCTTGGAAAAGAGAAGAAATGTCCCTGTCCCACAGGAAAGGCTGAGGCAGGGCAGTCTTCCCAAGCCAGGATGAATATCCCAATCCTGAAAGTTCTTCTCCTGAAGGGAAAAATCAGCATTTCCTTTGCTTGAGTCTCATCTAAACATCTTGCTTTGACAGAGCACGACAGCCTAGGACCATGACAGTCACATCAATATGCTTCCAAGCCATCTAAAGGAGTGTGATCTTTTCCTGCTCCAAATTAAGCAGAAGTTAGTCCTTCCCCACAACATGTTCTTGTGTTGCTGTGGGAAGCCAAATGGCTGCGCTGGCAGGACTTTGGATCAACAGATCTGGAGCACCCACCTAACGGCTCTTTTCCTGGGTCCTTGTGGGTGAGCTTGTCCTCACATCCAGATCAGGGGCTCAGAGGGAGCTGGGGGTTTTCCTACACTCAGATCCCAGGATAGTTGCTCCTGGGAGGGTTTTGGCCTTTGCTCAGCCTGAAAGCCAAACCCGTTCTGCTTCCCCACGCTCGCAGCTTCCCCAGAACCCATCACAAAGAGCCATTGTAGGTCCTGCCCATGGCACGGCTCGTGCTGCTGCACAGCCATGGTCGGAAGAGGCACCTCTTGCCCACTTAGCTGGAGATAAAGGCTGGTTTGTTTGGAGTGGGAGGGAAGCATCGGGAATGCTGCTGCCAGGTTTCGTGGCGTGCAGTCGCATGCTGCTTTCACTGCTGGGCTGGGGGGTTTGGGGTGGTTGGGGCTGCCAAAGCAGGAACCCCGCTCCCTCCTCCCTCCTCGCTTCTCCTCCTCCAAAGCTGCTGCATCCCGAGCCGCTGGGATCGCTGCGATGTGCCAGAGCCGACTGGGGTGGAGCGGGATGGTGCTCGTGGGGTGACGGCAGCCCCCGGGCTCGGGCTGTGGGCGCATTCCTGGCCCGGGTCCCGGTGGGTGCAGAGGAAAGCATTCCTCCTGCTGCGCCGCACCTGGGGTGAGAGCCGAGGACCCCCTCCCTCCCCCCGGGCGCTGTTTGTGTTTTGGTGTTCTTGCCTCCCCCAGCCCTCACCATCCTCAGCTGCTCCCGAGCGCGATGCAGTGAGTGGGTTCAAAACACCCTCCCGAGCTGGGCAAGCCCCGGCGGCTCCAAACCCCGGCTTTGGCTGTGGGATGGGCACGGGCACCACAGCCAAGAAATGCAGTGGGGGTTGCTCCGGGGGGGTCCTTTTCTATCATCCTGGGTCTAACAGGGAGGAAAACCTCCCTCTGAATCCAGCAGGCAAAAGCAGGCTGGGGCAGGGCTGCAAACAGCCTTTTTGCATCCTCTCTAGAGTGGCTTTTGCTATCCATTCATGCCCAGTATAAGCCTCCTAGCACCCATCACCTTGAAGGTGGCCAGTTCCCCCAGTCCCTCTGCCCCTCTGGGCCTGGTGGAAATCAGCTGCAGGATCCAGGTCCATTGGTGCCCTTCTCCTTCCACTGGAGAAAGATGCTTGTGCGCTGCCGGGTGCCAACCTCACCGGGCAGCCCAGCACCCCAGCAGCCGCCAGTGCCACAGGGCTCCCATGGCAGAGGTGGGTCAGGGTGACTCAGTTGCTGGGGACACAGGACTCAGGTGCAGGAGGCAGCAGGTTCATCCCCAACATCTCAGCTGCCTCTTCCATCCCTGCCATCGGCTCAGCTTGGCTGGGAGCACCCAGAGGGAAGGAAAACCAAGAAAGCTTGAGCATAAGCACTTACACATCACTGGCCAAGTCACATCTGGCTGATGGCTCTGCCAGTGGGGACAGCAGCGCAGCACAGCCTCTCCTGGGTGACACAAGGCCACTTCAGCGCAGAGCTGGCCCAATCCCCGCTCTCTGCTCTGGTCCTGCAGTAGATGCCAGTCAGAAACACATCCTTCCAGGGTGATGCAGCAGATGTTGTGCTCCTGACAGATTACTGAATGCCTGGAGTGCTGCTGTAATGCTGGGGGTTTGGAGGCCAAGTGAAATGCACTGCCTGCAGTGTTGTTTTCCTGCCTCGCCAATGCGAAACTCAGAGTAGAGGTGCAAGGAGGAATGGCAGGAAGGACCTTTCCCAGGACCCCAGATCACACTTAGGGCTTGCTGTGGTCTGTGGCGTGGCGTGAAGCCAGGGCAGAATCTCCTTGGAAAATACCCAGGAGGGAGGCTGGAGCAGCCCCGGACACGGCTGCACTCAAGGAGCTGCCCATGGCCAGGGCATGGAAACCCCTTTGTGACCAGGCTCTGTCAGTCTGTCCTCCCTGTCTGTCTGTTCCGCTTTGGCTGCTGGAAGCACTCGAGTGCCCTTTGCCCACTCTGCCAGAGCAGCCCCGGACTTCAGCCCGGGGCAATGCAGACCTGGGCTGGTGCAAACAGCCCAAGGCACGGACCTTGGCATGTCCCTTCCTGCTGCCTCTCACCATGCCCAGGCACCTCCATCCCACCCAGTGCCGCATCCAGCATTGCCATGGCCTGGGATGGGGCCGGGAAGACATGGTCAGGCTGTGGGTAATGACTGGATTGCAGTTAATGTGGAACAGCCCCTTGAATCGTTTCCTGACGTTGGGCTGCTCCTGGCAGGGTTCAGAGGGACAGAAAGCTCCAGGGCTGGTGGGGATCTGGAGCTCATTTCACACGGCCATCGCAGAGTTCTTTTGGTCAAAAACCTGAAGGTAGCTTTTGTGCCACCAGCCCTGGGGGAGGGACTCCATGTTATAATGCAATATAGGGCTGGAGTGAACTCTTTTCAGTACTGATTGGGTTGAAACAGGAAAAAGAAGGCAGTGTAGGTCCTCCAAATAAACAACGCACATGTGCTGCCATACTGGAGGAGCATGTGTCTCTGATTTGCATGAGTCTGGGAAGTGCCACATCCGCCTTATGTTTGGAATATTTTGGCTCTCCAGGGCCTGAATTTAACCCCTGCCCTCTCCTCCTCCTGCCTCCTCCAGCAGAGCCTCCAGCATCACTGCTCTTGCTCTTACCCCCAGCTCCTGAGAAGAGCTCAATGCCGGAGCTCAATGCAAGGATGCTGATGGAGTGGAGGGGCTCCCCATGTGTGTCACCTCGTCTGGGCATGTCATGACAAAGCCCGAAGAGAAGACAAAGCGCAGCAGCCAGGCAAGACCTGCAAACCATCGCTGCTCTGCTCCGAGCTACCCATGTCGTGCCGCACCCCAGGAGCCATCAGACATTGCTGCCTGTTGAGCAAACCCAGCCTTGTGCAGGCATGATGGAAGAGCCATTTCTTCTCCTTTCAGCATGGAGTCCAGCAAGTGTATCCCCTGGCTGGTGGGACATTGAAGGACGTGGCACAGGAGGGGAAGTAAAGGCAGATATTTCTAGTGATTGTTCTGTGCTTTTCCTCTGTGTGCTTCCAGAAAGGGCTTCAGCCTGAAAAAGGATGTCAAGACAGGAAGGATATTGAGTTGGCTTTGGCTCTGTCATACAAATAGCTTAAGTGACCTTTCTCTAGCAAAACACCAACTGTCATTGTATGGATTTGTTCTAAGGGTTGTCAGCTCTGGAAGAGTGCAGCCATTTCACAACCAGGAGGTGGGTGGATAGATTAGATTGATAGATAGATAGATAGATAGAGTGTTGGGTAGACACAGAAACAGAGACAGATAGCGCAGCCTTCACAAAATCTCATTTTAACTGCCCTCATTTATAACATGGGTTTTGTAGGTTTTCTTGCCTTTGGAAGGGGACGTCATGTATCTTCACACCGTTCCTGAGAGTGGCAGTATTTGCACAGTGTTAATGTCTCAGGCCTGATCCTGTACTCCTCCCCTCCATGCACAGCTCCCACCTGGATGGGGAAACTGAGGCACGCAGCAGCAAAGGAACTTCTAAAGGTCCTGTGTCATGTGGGAAGCAAAGCCCAGCATGGCAGCCCCAGCGCCCCGTCCTGCACCCTCCCTCCTGACCCTGCCCCGGCTGCCTTGCCTATTGTGGTTGATGTGGAAGATGTCACCTCCTAAAAGGGTGGCGAACACCCACCCTGGAGCCTGTGTGTGCATGAGTCATGCAGGAAGAGCCACGAGCTGCGAGGTGGGAGCTGGGCACCTTCCAGGAAAAGCTGTGCTGAAACCACAGAAGCCATTTCCTTGCAGGCTCGAGCCATTATCCCCCCGCCAGGAACGACTGCTCTGCACATGCCGAGCTCCCATGAGGTTGGATTTGCTCCCACGTGTCCTCACCGCAGAGCTGCCGCTTGCCCACCCTCTGGCTGACTCCCACAAGAGCCCCCTGGCATGAGGACAACCACGGGACCATCGCTGCCTCATTGCTTGTCTCGCTCCTGCAGCTTCCATGGATTAACCACCCCTCTCTGCATTGCTGCCCTGAGCTTCTCAGTCAGTTTTAACCCAAACCAGAGACCATCCACTAAGAAAAATCACTGCATCCCATTGGAGAGGTGTAGACCATTCTGTGGGCTGCTGTCCCTCCAGCTTCAAAGAGGCTTCCAGGGCTTCAGGCTCTTCCCACCAAAGAACAGGCATCTTGGCTCCAAGTGCAACTTTCAGGATGTCATTCTCTCTTCTGGACCGAAATAGTCCCCAGAACATTGCAAGATTAGTAGAAAAATGGTATTGGAAGAAGATGGCTTGAGGTGGCTGTTGAGGGAGGTGGTTGTACCTCCCCAGCTGAGGCTGCAGGGGTGCAGGTGTTAAATGGGATAATTCACCCATTCTTCATGCCCAGGAGAGGTGAACCAAAGGGAAACCCCACGCCAGCTCTTGGGACACCATTACAGTGCATTGCTTTTCCTAGGTGGGACTGTATGTACAGGCTCAACCAGGCTGCAGGAGAAACCTGTCCAAGAAATAGCTACTGAGAGGCAGCAGAGATTGTCAGAAACAGCCTGAAAAGGACTCGAGGGATATTTCCTACTGCATGTCCCAGCCCAGCCCCGCTCCCAATGGGAGATGCTCTTTGTTCAGTGCTGACTGACAGCAGTTGTGTGTGCTCTATAAACACTGGATGGAAGAGACACTTGCAATGTAATTATAATTTAAGCATAAAATATGTCGCTTCTGTAGGATTTTGTTGTCTGGTGTGTAATTACTTTATGGCACTATAAAAATATATTGCATTATGATGCCTTGCTGTGCTTTGCTCAATGAATTTATAGCACAGTAATAGTGTGGAGCAATATCCAAGACCATTGTATCCAAACTAGCATATAAATAAAAACTATGTAAAATAAAGATCTTGGTTAAATGCTTATTCAATTCTTTCCCTATCTTGGCAGAGGTTCTTTATCCCGATTTCATTCCCGAATCCTCACCAGATTGTATGTAAAATATCTAGAGGGAGACCTTTCAAAGCTCAGGGAAAACAGAGCTGTGTATGGGGGGGAGGATGTGTGTGTGTGGTATATGCTGCCATCTCCAAACAACCGGGGAGAGTTTGCTGCAGGTTGGCTGGAACTGAAAACGTTTCCAAACCTTCTCCCCAAGCATTATATTGCAAACATTTTCATTTCAAGCCCACTGAAACCTTTTGCTGGTTTAAAACCCCAACCCCCTTCCTTCTGCTTTTGAGGTTCTCAGCACTGAAAGAAAACTTTACTGGCTTTTGAAGCAAGATGTTGAGTCAAAACACCCAACCCCCTTTTTGCCTTAGAAACAGGGAAGTGAAACCCTTCTCTCTTTTCCTCTCAGTATCCCTCCCCCGGCGTCTGCTTCTACCACAAGTAACAAAACATCCCTCCTGAGCGCTTGCTCCCAGAGCAGCGCTCGGGACCCCACCACCTCCTGCCCCAAACACACAAGGTTTGGGATGTTCACACAGCACAGGGATGCCGTGAACCCGCAGGGGATGAGCAGGGACTCCTTCCACTAGAGCAGGTTGCTCCAAGCCCCTGTGTCCAACCTGGCCTTGAACACTGCCAGGGATGGGGCAGCCACAGCTTCTCTGGGCCTGTGTTATATTTAACAAGCAAACAAGCAAAACAAGCCTCGTTAGCAGAGGTTGGAGCTGAATTTACAGCTCATGAAGGACTGGGAATACACTCTGCTGCCGTTGGGGCTCACTGGCAGCAAGCAGTAATACTTTTCCTTTTAATCTCCATCTTCTCCTCTGCGTGCACACGTGCAGGAAGCTGTGGTGCTTTGCGGAGCAGGAGAACATGTGCTGTTGCTGTAGGAAGGTCGCTGGGCAGTTTCTTTGCCCAGTGCAGAGGTAGGATGGGCTCAGCCCCAAAGCTCAGCTGTGTCCTGGGGAGACGAGCATCCCACAAAGGAGAGGGGTGAAGTGCCCTTCCTCACCCACAGGATCTTCCCTCCTCTGCCTCCCTCATCCTCTTCCCCCTGGGTCTGCAATGGGAGCTGGGACAAGGATCTAAAAATAGTGGTGGGCCCTGTGTATGCATCTTCAGCAAAGAGACTCATAAATGCAGCCAGGACTGAAAATCAATTCCTTAAAGCTGAAATCAATAACAATAACTAATATTAATAGTGATTATCCTTTCTTTATCGCACTTTGCAGTTGGAAATGAATTGTTTTTAAGGATTAGCGGCAGCTGAACTCTGTAATGCAATGTAAGAGTGAAGATTTACTATGAAAACACAGCTTATGAGGAAAGACCCATTACTGCTGATGGAATACACTTTGGAAATAGCCCCAGCGATGGCTGCTGCTGCTGCTGCTGAGCACACGGAGCCTCAGAACCTGAAGTCTTAGTGGTGGATTTAGGTTTCTGGCAGGAGACAGGGATTTTTGGTCTCTAACCCCGTCTGGTTTTCTGCAGTCTGACTTTTTAGTTCCCAGACATCCCAAATGCATTCTCATTTTTGGTATCTTTTATCTGAAACAGCTTCAGACATGCAAAACTTGGGGTTGGGGGAGAAAGGGAAGTGTGTTAAGCCAGTCCTATATATATCTGAGTCAGCCATACCTATATGAGGCGGCAGCACCTAAGCTCGCTCTCTGTGTCAGAGTTTCCAAAAGCAGAGTACATGAAGTGCGTGCTGGGCGCTTTAGGAAGGTCTGGTCTGGAGCATCCCCACAGGCTGCCCAGCACTGAAGCGCTTCCGCACACTGCCTGCTCCCACAGCCTGGCTCGAGACGGGTGTGAAAACCCTCTCCCAGCACACCTGCAGGGACGGGGCTGGTTCTCACGTCTGCTCCCGGGCCAGCCCTCACGCTGCAGCTTGTGCCTCTCTCCAGATGTGAGAATAAACTCTGATTTGGTTTCATTTCTATTCTGAAGGCCAGGAGCCCGTTCCACGTGTGAAGACCAGCGCGGTCGGTGTGGGGCTGGTCACGGCACTCAGATGGCACTTGGTTGCAGTATCTTCTGGGAGAAGGACTGCATCTAATTGATGTGGGTCTATATTTTCCCAAAGGAATAGTTGCGCTTTTTAAATGCAGATCCTAAATTTTTCCTAGAAATACCTTGCTCCAGGGATGATGTTTTCTTAAGCACAAAATTCAGGGGGATGGATCTGAGGACGACATGGACTTTCAGACAAACACAACAGGGAAAATCCTGTCTCTGCTGAGCTCAGGTAGGAGGGGATCCCACCCCCTGGCTGGCTGCTCGTCCTCCCGCGGGCAGGATCTCGAGCTCCTGGACCTTTGATTCCGGGTGTTTACTCACTTTTCTTTTTAACACTGTGGAGTTTTTTACTATTAGCTGACTTGTAAAGAGAGACAGAATGAAAGCCCTTTGCAAACAGCAATAGATCAGCGGCAGCCGGCTCGAGCAGCCTGATTGTGCCGCGTTATTGATCCCTGCTGAAGGGGATCGACATTTTTCACCTGGGAAGGTTCTTGTATTTTCATTGAAAAAAATGGCCTTTTCTCCGGAAATAAGATTGGACTCTCACCTCCATCCTTCTCTGTCACTTTAATTCATAGTTCCCTTCCCATTTTATAAAGGTTTTCATCATATTTGTCCTAACAATTCTGAAGATCTGGGTTTCAATCAGGAAACACACTTTTCAATGGCACCGCATTCTGGCAACTAGAGCGATAACCACGTCCAAAATGAAGATAACTTGGATGGCTCAACAGTTCTGCCAAAGTTGTTCTTTTTCTCTCCCTTGTGCCTTAACTCTCCTTTCCACCCAGTCCCTTCAGCCACCTCAGAAGCAGAAGCTCTGAGAGCTTTCCCAGCAGGGCTGAGCAGCTCCTCACATTGGTGCCAGCCTGGAGAGGTTTGCTGGGGTTTCACTGCTGGCATGTGTTGCGCAGATGTCTCCAGCTTTGAACTCTCTCGAACAATTCAAGTTTTTCAGTTGTGCATCACTGCTAATTTCCTCCAACTCATCTTCCAAGGGCCGGGGTCTGGAAAGCAGCTCCTTTATCCCAGCTTAAAGCAAACAGCCCGCCCTGGCCTTGAGCAAAGGAAGAGGGTGGCTACCTTGAAAAAGACCTAAAAAGACCATGGCCTGCACCAGCATCAAGGCTGGAGATGCACCACTCTTGAGGGAACTGAGAATCCAGCTGGGAAGAAAGACTTGTTCCCACTTGAATAGGTGCATACGCCATGAGGATGCACAAAGTGCAGCTTCACGGGACCATCCCCTTCGAGCACAGCAAATGTTGGGTAGCAGCTTGCTGAGATGCTCCTGGACACATCATACTTTCCTGATGAGTGTGTTTCATGGCAGCAAATGAGTCATGGTGAGGGGCAGGAAGACACGATGAATATTGTGGCACACACAGAGGACCAGGCATCTTCCACAGCTCAAATCCCAGCCACATGGGCTATTTCGCTCCCATCTGGCAAAGTGGGAAATCAAGGCACAGACAGGCAGAGCCACAGCCAGTGTGTTTTAAGCCACAACTTTTGAACACAGGCACCTTGGGGGTCGTCTGTCCTCCCGAAGAGACGGGACCTAGTGAGGTTTGGGATGCAGGGCAGGCAGTGACGCTCGTGGCCACACGTGCACACACAAACCCAGCTTTACAAAGGACGTGGTTGGTGACCTGGGGTTTTGCTGCAGGTCTGGGTCCCCTCCCTGTGCTCCCATCACTGTCCTTGCCCCGTTGCCAGCCGGCAAACTGCGCCGGAGGAGAAGATGGGAGCAAGATGTGGGGGATGGCGGGAAGGAAGGAAGACGGGAGATAACGTGGGGATTGATCTGTCCAAAGGTTAAGGAGCTGAACTTATTTAACTCCTCTTGGTTTATTTATTGTCCTGGGGTTATATTTGTGACTGCGCCTGAGCAGATTAGCGCAGGATTGCTGGGCAGGTGTAGAAAGCTTCAGTGTTTTTCTAGCTCGGTGTGCACGGGGGCATCTGTCTGTGTGCCGGCACAGTGTGCCTTATTCGCACTTTTCACCAAGAGGTCCCTTCCTACTCTGGTTATGGACGAATATAAGCACCCTCTATGCAATTAGGGACAGAGAATGGGAAAAATATCCTTGCTCATCAGATCAGAAGCTAAATTCATGCAGGGTACAACACATGCTCTTTATTACATCGTGAAAGCAGTAGGTAGTAATTCCTCTGTCCCCAGAAACAGGGACACTCACTGCAGTAAAAAATACATATATATATAAAAAAACCCTCCCACTGGTGGTAAACATGCGTCATGCAGGACTGAGATAAGCTGGAGCTGGTGAGCACTGGATGAGGATGAGTAATGCTTGTTGTGGCCTTGCTGGCTACCGGGCACTCTCGGTAGCAGAAGCTGCAGAGGGAAGGAGCAGCAGCGCAGGGGGAAGGACCAGCCGGTGGGCAAAGGGCCCAGAAGAGACCAAAGGTCCCTCCAGGCCTGGAGGCAGCCTGGCAGGGCCCTCCCAATCCCTCAGAGCCCCGTTTCCCTGGGGAGCCGGGTGGGTTCGGGGCAGTGGCAGAGACTGGTCCCGGTGGGTCTCCTGCAGACCCCTTTGCTGCCCAGAGAGCAGAGCCCAGCCTGGGGCTGGCTGGGAACTGGGGTGAGCGGGATGGATGTCACAGAGCAGGAGAGAGGTGCATTAGTCAGATGGCTTGGCTAACATTGCCTCTTACATCAGTTTCTTTTCTGTCTCTGTAAAACAGCCACAAAAAACAATGAGTAATTCCTCTGCGGAATATTCATCTTTAAAAAGCCAGGCCCAGTGCTCCACCGCTTCCAGCTCGTTATTTCTCTTCCCTTGACTTTGAGAGTGTGCCTGGCCTGAAATACCAGCCAGGAAAAGCTCTGACTGGGGAGAGAAGAGCACAGGAGAGGGTGTCCCGGGCTGGGATGAGCGAGGTCCTGAAGGGGCTGGGGCTGGCTGCAGAGCGGGTACCATGGCGCTGGGGTGGGTGAATGCACGATGGGTACCATGGCACTGGGATGGGGCAATGCATGGTGGGCACCAGGTCACTGGCACAGATATGTAGCTGAATTTCAACTTGAAAGAAAACCAAACCACAGTGTTGGAGCCAAGTATGAAACTCCCTGGAGAAATCTGTTTGCCTGCTCCTAACACGGTGCCACCAGCTTTACTGCAAACACAGAGGGAGAAGTACTTTTTATAGACACAAAACCAGTCACCAGGCGTTTACTTCATTTATGGAGGACACGGGTAATTGGCAGGTGGCTGTCTGAAAGAGATGAAGCCCTCCAGCTAAACACTGCAGCTCCAGCAAGGGAACTGGTGACAGAGAAATGGCTCCGGAGGTGATAGACTTGTAACACTGCAAGAGATATAAAGGAACAGGGTTGAATCACACCTAACACTGAACTAAATAAACCTGATGATTTCATACCGGTGTCTACAGCAGCCTTCGACTGCCCTTGAATTAATGAGCGCCCTGTTGCCTCCCAAAGGGACTTGCAAGCCCAAGGACTCCAGGTCCCTTTTTCAGGGGTTCACTGTGCCCACGCCGGGGCCAGGAGCAGGGTGAGGGTCACACGGGGCTCCCTGGGGATGCTGAGCAGTGGGATGTTGCCCTTCAGCAAAGCAAGGGGCAGGTGGGGAGCGGGGCAGCATTGCTGGTGCTGGCCTGGCCAGTGTCCCACTCGCCGCACACACCAACCTCTGCTGCTTCTCTTCTCTCCTCTCTTCTTTGTACCAGCCCACCCAGGGCTTTGAAGCCAACAAAGCTCTTCAGGCCTGGACCTCGTGGCCCTGGATGGACCTGTGCCTACTTCTAGGACACTCAGTGTTACCCACTCCTGGCCATTATAAACAAAACCAGAAGCTTAAATATTAACCCCCAGCCCTCACAGCACCGTGATATTCTGCTACTCGAGAACTGCTTGCTCACATGAGAGATTTCCTTCTGTTTCTTAGTCAACCTCAAACTTCTCTTTGTTTCTAATGTTTACTGGAGTTTCCTCCCTGCAGGGCAGGTAATGTTCATGATGTGAGGTTACAGAGGCTGTTCTTGTGCCGCACGCCAGTGATTCAGTGTCCAGCTGGGACCGAGGGAGCCTGTGAGCAGGATCCCTCTGCTTCCCCACCTCCACACGGCTTTGCAGCAAATCAAAGTGCAACAAAGAGCTTTGCATCACTTCTTTGAGGAATCCTGGGCCTTGTACATTATCTCGAGGGCAGAGTATATACTGTAATAAAAGACAGATTTACTGCAGCTGCAACAAAGGCAAGGATTCAGACACGCATCGCCTTGTGGGTTCACTGTAAACTCCCTTTTATGGCCCTTCCAGTTTATTGCTAATAGAGATTTACAGTGGGAAGAAGGGGCCGTGTGCTGTAATTAATACTGTTATTAGCCGGGGTGGGTTTGATGCAACGAGCGCTGCTGCCAGCCTTGGTGTTTGCCCTTTGCTGCCCATCCCTGGGAAGGGGACGGGGACGGGACGGCACTCTGCTGGAGGCGGCTGGAACAAAGTCCTTCCCCACTTGGAGGGACCCACTGTGGGTCCGGCCAGTTCGGAGCAGGACATCATGAGACACCACATCAGCTTCCCTTGAGGGGCTGAGGAGGGTCATTTCTGTTCCAGCCGCATTCCCCCCCAAAGCAAACACCACTCTCCTCAGGTGGGAGGCAAGGAGAAGGGGGTGGATTATTTTCAGTGGTTTCAGGTATTCCTGGACACAGGAATCATTTCAAAGCTGGACACAGAGAAATCAGCAACATTCCCCGTGGTCCCCTTTAAGGGAGCCTGTTTCAGTGTGCTCAGCCCACGGCGACAGGAGCCAAACATGGCAGATACAGCAGAGCACTAGATAGGGAATGGGGACTGTGCTGAAAATATCCCATCCTGCCTGCTTGCGTTCTCTGTGCTCAACTGAGGCTATTCATTAGAAGTGATTGTTGTTCCTTGTCCATCTCTGGACTCTGGAGGACTTCTGAGCCACGATCCAGCCCTGACACTGCTGGGGGCACTGGAAGTGGCTCTATTAATATCAACCTGGTTTCCATCACCCGCTGCTCTGCTGGAACGAAACCTCAAATGAGGCAAATTTCATGTGGCTGCAGCTTTTTGCTGTGAATGTTTCATGCCGCTCTGCTTGGCAATTAAAAAGCAAGGAACTGGGGTGAGAACAGTCCTGCTAATGATTTACAGTCAGCTTCTTAGAGCCAAGTTGTCTTTGCAAAGCCAAAATTATATCCTATCAGTCTCCAGAAGCTACCACAGAAGTTAAATATTAAGCGGTTGAAGTTGCTGGAAACTTCCGTGGTTTCCGACTGATCACAGGTCAAGGATAAAGTCATTGAGAGTGTCCTTCATGTCAGCCAACTGCCATGGAAATGGCCAAGCCCAGAGAGCCACTAAGCAACAAACTGCACCATAAACCCGACCACACGTGACTGCTCCTCGGGGCAGGCCCCGTCCCAGCTTCAGGGAGCAGGGAAGATGCTGCTGATGATGCTCATAAATACAGGAGGGATTTTGGGGATTGAGAGCACAGGTGGGAGGGAACATCCAACTCGTGGTGCTTTTAGAGGTCTGATCCAGCCATCGAGGCTGTGCCAGCTCCTCCAGTCCCCAGCACAAGTGTCGCGTTTTGTGGTTATCTGTCCAAATTTCACTCCAGGAATTCCCTGCAAAAGGGAAAAGCACGAAGGCTGAGAGCTGGGAGAAGTCACCAGGGCTTGGGACCGACCTGCCCTGGAGGGTTTGAGCCAGTATATGGAGCTGCTGCTTGTGAGTCAGGGGTTTCTGATGGAGCCTGGGGTTCACTGGGCTGTCAGAGAAGGAGCTAAGAGATACCAGGCTCCTTCTCACCATTGCTATTAATATCCAAGCTAATTAACTTCACTGAGGCTGGAGGAAATTGGATCTCCAGAAGAACCTAAGCCCTGCATTAGATTTTGAGCCATTCGAAGCTTTTGATTCGAAGCTTGTGCTTTTATTATTATTATTTTCAAATCTCCCATATTTTCCCCTGCAAACACCAGCCCCGTCAGAGGATACGGCAGCAATAAGTGATTGGTATTAACTGGCCATTAGCTGACCCAGAGCAGCAGGTTTCTCCTGAACAGAGCACGTTTGTGGGGGAACCAAGGGTCAGGTTTGGGGGTGCCAGGAGGGGGGACCCTGGCCAGAGCCATGGGGGGGGCTTCCAGCAGTGGGGGTCTCCCTGGGAATGGGTCAGCCCAAACTGGCCAAGGGATTGGAGCTTTTGTAGGGTTGAATGGAAAAGAGCTTAAAACGCCAAAGCTTTTCCAAGCTGGAGCTTACAGACATGTCCTCCCTTTCTGCCCGGTTATTAAGTAATAATGAAACACTTTTGTCAAAGCTGAGGCACCAAATTTCTGACACCAGATGAGCTCTAAAGCTAATCAGGGGCTGGAAAAATGGGAATATAATTAAGGCTGCTGACAGCCCTTTGTCATTAACCTCACAGCTCTCAGGTGCCACACTGAACCACAGCTGCAAAAGAAACTGTGTTACGGGCACTTGGTTTCAGCTGTGGAAATGAATTGGGCTTTTAATGGCTCTGTAATGCCTCTGGAGCTGTTTGGTCGGGGGCTGTGGAGAAGGGAGCGATGGGCTGCGCTGGGTCCGGTTTGTCTCTGCCCCTGGCTCTTTGATGCTGAACCATGGCTCCTTGCTCAGAGAAAGGAGGTTTGTCTGGGTGAGGGTTCAGGCTGGGGCAGCTCTGCTCTGTCTTTATTCTTCCCCTGTAATTACTGTCATTCTTAGCAGTGTGGGTGTCTGCTTTCCCCTGGCACCCGAGGTTCCTGCCTGCGCCCCGCTGTGTGCTGTGCACCTAATCCTCTGATGTAACCCTGTAGGCTGATATCCAAACCACCCACCTGCTCCGTGACTCAGTTTCCCATTGTACGGAGGTGGTAATAACCTTGGGGCCTTTGCGAGGATGCTCAGGGGCTTGCCAAAGTGTCTGTGTCCGTTCCTCTTAGGAGTATGGTACAGCAGGAGGCTGTGATGGGCTTTGCTGGCTTGGGAAACCCCTCCTGAATCCCACACCAGCGGGAGCACAGCAATGCAATGGGCAGTGCTGGTGGTGGAGCAAGGCTTTCCTTAGTTTCTTTTGAATGGTTATTGGAGTTTTTTCCAGGATTTTACTGCTCTGAAGGTGAGGAAATGGAAAGCAGCTGTTCCCATGATTTACCAGCACAGGCACCTCCACCTTCTTATCAGTGCTGGTGGGAAGAATTGGGACAGCCAGAGCGTGTACTGCAGTTGGGAGCCCCTGGGCTGCTGTAACAGCAGTAACCCTGTAATAACCTCTTATCCTGGGAATCTTCACCTGTGCCGCAGGGCGTGTTTCATGGACCAGGTACCTGGGGACATGGAAAGGGTAAAAGCGTCCGCCTGGGAAGGAAGGCGGCTGCGTCACTGCCAGGAATAGCACCGGCATCCCGTGACCCGGCGTTCCGCAGCAAGTGAGATAACATTCCCAGTGACAGGCACGGGGAAGCAGCACAGAGACCCCCCAGAGCTGCCCGAGGATGGTGGACGTGCTCCAGCCGTCACCCGGAGCACACGATGCTGTTGTCTGAGCAAAGCCTCGGCGCTCCCGTGGTGTGGAAATCAAGAGCTGATGAGCAGGGTAACCCCGCACGGCTGGAGCTGCGTGTGCTGTTCACCCTCCGCTCTCACTGGGGTGGCACCGGCTGCCCCAGACTTCCCACGTGTGTCTCGCCGTTTCCCTGCAGTGTTCTCTGCTCCTTGGGCGCAAGGCTTTGAGCCTCGGACAGCAGCAAACCCGGTCAGTGATGTCTGTTCCAAATGCCCTGTGGTGTACCTGGTGTGGCCACAGCCATAGGAACATGGGAGTTCGTGAGAGATTCAAAACATAAGCCCCATTATCCATATGGGACCTCGTGAGCAGTTCACACACCCCAGCAATCCCAAGCACTCTGTGTATGGTTCTTACTTGGTTTTAACTCAATTTCTTTGAGATGCAAATCAGGGATTATCTTCAGAGGCTGCATCAGAAAGTCTTTAATCCAAATGGGCTATAAGATTTATTTAGAAGAGCCAAATGTCTTGTCCGGGACAGAAGCAACTGAGCTGAACTGAAACAGATGGACATAAAGGAAATTAAGCAACTCTAATGGTGTTATCCGGAGGTTCAAAGTATTTGGTCTTCCGAAAGCTCTCACTCCTGCAGCACATGATGGGATGGAAGCTCAGGTTTTGCTTCAAAACAGGCTTTGCAGTTCACTGAGGAAAACAGCAATGATGTTTGTGTCCCTCCTGTGCACAGAGGAGGCTGCCTCCCAAATTTGAGTCCTTAGCCAGGCTTGTATTGTCACATGAAGATACATTGCATGGGGGTTTTGGATTCCTCATTTCCATGACAGTGTCATTATTTCAGCAGTCCAGATTCAGGATTTCAGGAAACCTGATGCTGGATATGGGGATCACAGGTCATTTGTTTACCAATACAGGAAAACACCCCTTGAGTCTGTTGTTTTGCTGCCTGAAGCGAGCTGCTGTTTCTGATGGGACCTACCCAAGGTCTCTCTGAGCCTGAGGTTCAATTGTGATGGTGGTGGTGCAGGGCCAAGGTCAGCTCCAGCTGTGCTGGATGCAGCAACCCCAGAGCATGTGTTTGGGATATGGATGAACCACTGGGCTGGGAACCTCGTCAGTCCCTCGGGACCTCGTGTGGCTTCACTGCTGCTGAGGTCAGATTTGCAGCAGCGAAAGAGCCTCCCCGGGATGTTTGGATGTGTTTGACCACAGATGGGCTGCACGGACAGAGAACAAGCGTGAGGACAAAATCCCTCCCACCTTACTGGAGCTTTTCTGCATAGAAAAGATGGCTGGGGAGGCAAGTTTGGGTTTGAGTTGGTTCTACTGTCTTCAGGTTTTAGGCTCTCACTAATGACAAGGTGTGTTTATCATGAGTAAAAACTGAGTGTGCTGCTTCGTGCTTCCTGAGGCTCCCAAAGCACTGCCCAATGGTCAAGGAGACCTCAGAGACAGAGGATGGGTGAATCCTCAGGGATTGGGATGCTGAGCAGGGAGGAGAGCCCAGCGTGTGGCTCAGGGGAGCAGGGGGCTCCTGGGGCGCAGGGTGCCTGAGCAGTGGGTGCTCAGTGCCAGAGGGTGGCTGCCGTCTCCCCAGCTCCGTGCTTGTGGAGCTAAAGCTCCTGCAGTAGCTGGGAGAAGTCTTTCTGCTCACATCTAGACACAGCCCTCCCGAAGGCACCCCCTGCTCGGCTCAGCTCCGCTCACCAAGTGAAGTACCAGAGCGCAGGAATCTCACGTGTTTGTGCATTTGCCATCCTTCACCCCGGTGCATTTGCAAGTGGATTAAATAAAAGGTGAGAGAAGTGGGGAGAAGGGGAGGGAGAGCGAGGGAGGGAGTGAGAAGGAACTCATCCATTACTATGCTGTGCACAATGCAGGAGGTCTTGGCCTTCTGGTTTGAGTGCTTATTCCCCATAAAATACATCTGAGAGAAATCAATACAAGAAGCATGCAAGAACTTAAATCAAAGCGCAGGGAAGCAGCACTTGGCGAATGGAACGACCTTGCAGAGAGCTGTCAGGACTGGAGCCCCAGCACTGCAAATGCAAACCCTGCCAGGAAGAATCCCTGCAAGGCTGGCATGTAGGCTTGGGCGGGTGTGAGCTTCCTTGGCATGGAGCTGGCACTCGGGAATGCTCTGATCTTCACAGCAGAAGCGCGTGGACAGGGTAGGCTGCTTGTGGGCTGGGTAAATGGCACAGGCTGAGCTGCCAGGTTGCTGCTGGGACAGCAAGGAGAGCTGCAGTACTCTGTGTAGCCTATTTAGGCTCCTTGGGAACATTGGAGATACCAAGGCAAGGGAGGCACCCAGCTTTGAGATAGAATCCCAGACCAGTCTGGGTTGGAAGGGACCTTAAAGCTTCTCCAGTTCCAGCCCGTGCCACGGGCAGGGACACCTTCCACTAGAGCAGGTTGCTCCAAGCCCCTGTGTCCAACCTGGCCTTGAACACTGCCAGGGATGGGGCAGGCACAGCTTCTCTGGATACGCGCTCCCTCCAGCCTTGGCCGTGCAGGACCTTGTCCCTTGGCACAGGTACAGGTAGGAGTTCACAGACCCGGAGCACAGGTCTGCCTCCACCAGGTCCGTGTCCTGCCAAGCCCCCCACTGCCCGGCACAGCAGCTGAGGACGGGGTTGTCTCCAGAGCTGGGTCCCCTCCATCCATCCCTCCCTCCCTCCCCTGCAGGCGGGTGCCTGGCCCTGGCGCAGGTCGTGGTGCTGCAGACACCATCCCTCTGCTGAGGTTTGCTCCGGTCAAGCTCCACCTCTGCAGACCGCGGGCACATGTTCCCGTGCGGGGAAACCTGACCCCTCGGTAGCCTGAGAGACGGGAGAAGCCTGGGTTTGGTGTTTTGAATAAGTGGCTTTTTATCTGCAATCCCTTTGGGAGCATGAGCTCAGTAACCAATGAAATTATATCTGTTGTTTCAAGCAGTGAAGAAAACTTGGCTTGATGTTTATTGAGATTTATGGCTTCCCTTGAGCTTAATTGTCTTTGGGAGCCCTGGATCTTTTTAACGGTTCAGCTAAGTGGTACTAAGAAGGATGGTAATGGTCTGAGCAGCCTGCCCCCTTAGCATAGCTCTTCCTCTCACACGATTTGCTGATATTTGGGAAATATTGCTGCTGCTTTTGTCCGAGGTCACAGTGATTCACTGGTGTGAAACCAAGGGACAAAACCAGGTGTGAAAAGCTCCCGGTGAGTGTTTCCTTGGTGAGGTGCTGGCTGCCATCATCAGGCTGTGCTCAGGGAGGAGGAGATGTTCCTGCTCCTGCTGGGGAGGGTCACCCTCTGCTCTGAGGCACTGCGGTCCCCCTGCTTGTGCTCCTCGCCTGGATGCTGTGATTCACCTTCCTGGCCACCATGAGCCCGGGGGCCTGGGGTAGGTTCCTCTCTTGTCTGTGGTGGCTTTTCCCTCTCTGCTGTCGGCTCTTGGTTGTGTGCAGCTCCAGCTGCTCACTCCTGAGCACAGCCCAGCATCGCTTCCCAAGTGAGCCGGGTCTCATCCGGGGTCATCGGTGGGGTAAGCATTGGGATCAACCTATGGAGATGCAATGGGAGGAGTATACCCTTCCTCTCTGCTCTTCACACTGGTCTAAACTGGGAAGGGACTATATGGGCTGTGGGGAAAGAGCCTCCCGCCCAGTGCTTGCCCTGCAGAGGCACAGCTTGGTCCCTCAGTGGAGCATCCTCAGCACTGGAGGGCTCTGGTGAAGAGCTTGTCATTGGGAGGAAGAGCTTGCCCTTCACGAGCCATTATTCCTCACCTCTGGAGCCTTTTCATCTCCTGTCGGTGGTGACCCCTGATGTTTGTTATCTCTCCCCAGCCACCCAGCAGAGCCGCAGACCTGTCACCGTGGGGAATGACCTCAACCCTTTTCCTCCCCTCCCCACGGCGCGGTGTCCGCTCGGCGCGGCCGCCCGGGATGCTGCGGTGATGGAGGTAATTACAGCAGCCCGCTATGGTTCAGCGGGCACCTGCATTAACAAACCTCAGGTTTCAGAGTGCCCAACGCGGCCACTCGAAACCACATCTGGCTGTAACTCCGCAGCATGTCTAAGCTTTCAGCTGCTCGCCGCTCGCATAAGCGGGTTACAGGATGAGCAGTAAACAAAGCCTGTTGTGTTGGGCTTTTGCGTGCTGTAAGGCAGAGAAAGCAAACACCCGCTCACCAGGCTAATCCCAGCACAGGACTGGAGCCTGGCAGCTCCTTCCTAGGTCATGCCAGTGGGAATTTGATCTCTGATGTGGCTCAAATGATGAGCACGGAGATGTTCTCCTGTGCATGTGCAGCCCTGGCTCGTGGCACTTGTCAGGGTGGTGTTACTCAAATTAAATGAAGTTTAGGTGATCAGACTGGGTGTGTGGATGCCTTTGATCCTGTTGTCCCTGCTAATAGGTCTTGGAGCCACGAGCCAGTTCCATCCTCACTAGGATAAAGCCCCTGAAGAGGTTACACTCTGATGTTTTCCATGGCCGGAGGCAGCCAGGAGCAGAAGAGCTGTGGTGAGTGTCTCACTGGGGCAGTGTGTGGCCTTTGCAGGGATGCAGAAGCTGCACAAGGAGCCCTCCTGCCTCTGCTGCTCCCTTACTGGTCTGTCCATATGTCCCTAAAACTTGACTCAGCAGTGGGTCCATGCTGGGGTGGGCTCACTGGGGCTGCTGCTGGTGAATGAATTAACCTACAGCCCACATCACCTCAAAGTGCTTATAAACACTTTCCCTAGCACAAGTGCGGTGCATGGGAGGATGAAATGCCACGTTGGAGGGAAAGATGGAGTTAAATTCCACAGGGGTGTGAGGAGAGGCAATGGGGTAAGGATCCAGATGGGGATCAAAGGCAGTGGGTAGACAAACCTCCAGCTACAACCAGCCCCACCCACCAGCAAAACATCCCCTCTAATAACTCGCATCCCACTGGAGCTGAAGGGCAAGTGAATGCAGGCCCAGGGCTCTGTGAAGGGGCTCTGCCTGGGAGATGCCAGCAGAGGGGTCTGATGCCAGGCCCTTGTGTTGGGGGCTTCCAGGCCCAGCTGAAGGGAGAAGACGCCCAGCCCTTGGCACTGCGGAGCAGCCACCTCGGCTTCCCAGTAAGCCACTGGGAAGGTGATGGGATTGGCCTGGAGCTCCCTGGCTGTCTGAGGGGACGGCTTTGTGCTCAGCTTTGTGCTCAGCACCTTTGTGCTCAGGGTGAGCTGAGTGCTGTGGGTGATGGAGAAACCCTTCCTCACCATCCCCAACTGCTGCATCCCCAGTGCAGAGAGAGCGGGTCCATCTGTGTGGTTCCTGCGTGCTGAGGGTGCTTTCCCACCCTGGGGAATCGAAGAGGAGGTGGCAGCTTTGGCTGTGGGTTGCTGCAGAACCCACGGGTGGATTGCTAATGAAGCTTGTGAAAACCCAAAGCTAGGACCACACACAGGAGGCTTGGGCGAGGATGTATCTTAGACCTTGAGGGTACAAGGCAAAAATGATTTGCGCCTGACTCACTGGCTCTGTGCTAACACTGACTCATAATCACTGATTTCAATTCAGACAAAAGATTTATCTGAATTGGAACCTATGGAAAACACCAGTGTAACCTGGCAGAGCAAAGAGGAGGCAGCGCTGTGACGTTGTCCTGTTGTCCTTGGCCCTGGATAAGTTGTGGGTAGCACATGATGGGCTGAAACCAGCTCCCTCATCCCAACTTCCTGTTGCATGTGTGGCTGGGATGGGCCCCCAAGGCCAAGGAGCGTCTGGTCACCCTCATCCCTGCACAGAACTGGCCACGCTGGAGGGAAATCTGTTTGCCAAAGGCGACTTTTGCACCAACAGGGACACGTCTGGACCCTTCTCCCACGGCCCCCATGCAGGAAGGCAGGTCTGGGGATGGAGATGCGCTGTGAGCTGGACCTGGAAGCGTGTTTGCATGGTACCTCTGCTCCAGCACAACACGTGCTGCAGGGTGGGTTGCTCACACAGAGCGAACAAGCAAAGCGAGCTGAAGGAAGGCAGAACAGACAGCCCTTGTTAGTGGGTAGATTAAACCCGGGGCAGCACTGGGCTCTCGGCTCCGCTGTGATGGCAGAGGCTTCGTGCCGCCTCCTGCCCTGGCCGTGCCCTCTCCCGGTGCCCTGCCCGTGCCACCTTTCCCCCGCTCCCAGCGCGGCTGGATGCTAAGTGGAAGTTTCCCCCCGTGCCAAGTGTTAAATACTTATCAGGCTCAAGCGGCGTCTCCGTGGAGGTGCGTACATGAGGCAACATGCTACCGTAATTAACAAGCAGCTGGAGCTGGCACCGGCCTCGGCTGCAGCTGCTCCCAGTGCTTCCAGCGCCATTCCCAGGGCTGCGGCTCTGCCTCCTCCACGCGAGGGCTGCGGGGGGTGATGCCCTGCAGGGGCCTTTCTCCCTTCAGAGGGGCTGGTTGTGGTTCCCAGCCTGTGCTCTGCAGACCCTGCATGTCTGGGGGCTGTTTGTGCTCTCTATGAGATGACTTGGGTCTGTTCTCGTCAGGCAAATGGTTGTGCAGGGGGCGAGGAGCCGCTTGGGGCAGGTTTGGGGTGTGCTGGTTTGGAAAGGTTTAGGTAAATCCACTGCTGGAGGAAAGCGAGTCACCGGGACCCAGGGGTTTGTCCCTCCCTGCTCATGTGGCCACAGCAGCCCCTTTGGTTGGTTTCATTGCGAGAATTGCCCTTGTGCAGGGTCCCTTCCCTGGGCAGAGGTGGCTGAGTACCACTGGGGTCTGTGTGGAGAGGTCTGTGTGGTGGGGACTGGGATGCTTCTAGTGGTACCAATGCTGGAATGAGATGGGAGTGAGGAAGAGAGAGGGGCTGGGCTCCGGGGGGAAGGCTGCAGAGCGGCTTCGGGTGCTGGGAACTGTTTGCAGTGTTTATCATCTGGTTGACTCTATCTTCACAGCGCCCAGCCCCTGTTATCTGGGCCGATGTGGGTTAGTTCACTCATCATCGACCCACTCAGCCCCAAGCAGAGCTGCTGCATGAAACCTCCCCATCCTTTTAAATTGCCTTGAGCTCCCTAACTTCCCAAGCCCAGAGAAGCCATCTCAGCAGTAGACGTTTGTATCATGACCTACATTGCTATTGGTTTTAAATATATTTTTTTTCCTTGTGCTATGTACTAGCTTCCCACATGCAAATTGCTCTGAGTGAACCATTTATCTGGAAAATAAAGGTTATGTTCTCAAAAGGCATTTAGTTCCCTTTCTGAATGATTGAATGAGTTTTCCACTGAGAAAACAAAGGTCTTTAACACAGTCCAAGCCAATGACAGGGAAAAAGGTTCAGGTAAAACGCCTCCATTTATTTAACAGTTCCCCCTTCCTCATTCATATTTACAAGATAAAAGGGGCTCCATCAACCCATTAAAGTTGAAATACGTGTCCTGTCTTCAAGGAAAGCAAATCCCGTCTGGCATCCCTGGAGGAATATAACCTTAACTTCAGCTTAATGCCACATTAGGGTATCTTGCAGATTCTGCCTGAGATTTACCTGCCTTAAAGGGAGATTTATTTCTGAAGTAAACTGGCTCATGTGACAAATCTCCTTCCACAAGCAACTTTGGTGAGGAGCTGCATGTGGGACTCGCTGGTTCCCGGCTCCCTGCTGGGGGCAGTGGGGTCGGTCACGCTGGGGACCACCGGTCCCTGCCCTGGGCTCCATCGTGTGTCCTGGGAGCCATGGGATGGACCCATCCGGGGCAGGCTGTGTCCCACCAGCAAACCCAGCTCCCTGCCATGGATCTGAGTAGCTGCAGGCTGGGGTGGGAAGATCAGAGCTGTATCGGGCTCACTTTCCCTGTCTTGCAGCACATCCCGGGGGAGCCGGCGCAGCTCCTGGGGTGAAGGCGTTCCCATCCATCCCCATGGCCACAGGCACCCCCCGGGCTCCAGGCCTGCAGCGCATCGCATCAGGGGAGGTGTTTATAAAGAAAGGCAGGTCCAGATGGCTCAGGGGAGAAGCCACAGCCTCCCCTGGCCTGTGAAAGGGCTTTTGAAGGGACCAAAGTGTTGTACTGCTCATCCGAAAGTGTGTTATGTACAGAGCTACCTGGAGGCGCTCTTTGGTAGCATCAGTTTATCGCTGGTTTTACTGATATCCCTAGAAATGATGAAGGTTTTCTTATTACTGAATGGATCCCAAATCCTTTTAAATGCACAAGATTACTTTTAAAAGTCATGGGTTAAAGCAGAAGAAGTCCGTGTGGAGTTTCCCCCTTGCCATGCCTTGTGTGAGAGCTGTTCCTTGTTTCTACAACAAGCGTAAACTGCGAGTTGGACCCTGACAAAAGCTGCTGGTGGGTTCTGGACCGATGCTGCTCGTGTGCAGGGCGCTGGGGCTGGGGAAGGGCCTGGGCTGCCCTCGCTCCCCAGCTGCAGCCGTGGGGCTGTTGATGAACACGCTGTTCAGCCTGAGAACGGGAGGGTAAGTCAGCTGCAGGTGGGTGAAACCCATCTCCTCTCAGCTTAACTGGCCGGCCCGACTGGTTTTTTATGGGTATGTGTTCTTCTGTCTCAGTTAGGCAATACACCCGCTGTTGGAAATACCGCCCTGGGCTGCCAGCTCAGCGGAGGAGAAAGGCGGGTGTGTGTTCCCGAGGGGGGACCAGGCATCACCTCTCCCCCGCCTCTGCCGACCCTCCCCTCGCCCTGGTCCATCTCTGCCATTCCAGACAAGCATCCTTACGGCGGGATTTCCTTAAGGGTCACTCCTGACTCCCCTGCCACTGTGCTCTTGCACACTGGTGCGGGTTGCTGGGCTGGAGTGGGTGAATTTCAGCCAGGTGGTGGTTTGGGATCATTAACCATCAAGGTGCCCCTGGGAAGAAGCAGGAGTTATTTGGGAAAATTTGCTAACAGACTCTAATGACTTAATAATCCCTGCGGAGAGAGCAGGGGCAGGCGGGTTAGGTCAACGTCAGGTTTCTTTGCTCTGCTGAGAGTCGGCTGCTGGTTGTCACTGGGGCTGTGACCCGCTTTAAGGCAAGGGAAAAGGGAAGAAAAAGGAAAGTACGGGCCTGCCCGCTCCATGGAGCTGGGGGAGGCCAGAGCTCAGCACGGTGGGAGGGGGCAAATAGCAGAGTCAGGGGATTGCAGCATGACCAGGGTTGGACCAGGGTCCACCCAGAGCAGTGGGTACTGGGACAGGGTTGCTGGAAGTGCTGCTGCCAGCAAAACCAACCAGGAGCCCAAGTAGCACAAGGGACTGATGTGTGTCTGCTGCACTGGTACGTGCTGCAGAGGACGGGGGGCACAGAGTGGACACGGTCCTGAGTGAGCTCTGACACAGCACAAGCCCTTATCCCTCTGCCCGATGGGGTCTCTTGTTGTTGCTCTGGCTTGCCAGGTCATCATTCCTGATGCAATTCCTGATCTGGGGTGGCAGGACCAAGAGCTGGTCAGGGTCTGCTCCGTGATCCTCAGAGGCAATGGCTGAGGATGCTGAAGAGCTCCCAGGCTGATGAGAGTGAGCATCCGGCCTTGGCTCGCAGCAGCAGTTGGGAAGGGGGTGAGTGTCCTAAAAGCTTTGGCCCTTTCTGGCCAAGGCTGCCCAGAGGGATAAAGCTGTCCTGTTTTGGGGAGGCTGGTGGGATGCTCTGCTTTGCCTGACTGAGGGTGCTCGGGTCCGAGCGAGGTTCACGGTTTGCTGAATATGGGGATTTTTCCTTGAAGACGAAGGGGTGTCAGGGCTGCTCAGCTGTGACATGGTTTCTAACATGCTTTGCATCAGCTGGCGGGACCCACAGCACTGGTGTGCCCTGACCCGCTCCCGCTGGGGTCTGACATCTTGCTTGGGAGCTGAAACAAGGCCGGTGGGTGCTGGATCCCGCTCCCTGCGGCTGAGCCGGGGCTGTGGGGACCCGGCTCTCCCCGTGCGCGGCAGTGCCGGGCTCCAGCGCGGCTCCTCAAGCTGGGGCTTGCCCGCCACCAGCGCTGCTCAAACAGGCGCATCCGCAGACATTGCTCTGGGCCAAGTCGCGGGCGGGCGGCGGGAGCAGCCGCAGCCTGGCTCCGGGCCCCAGCGCGGGCTCGGCGTGGCGGGTGCAGGGGTGCCATTGGGTGCCATTGGGTGCCGTCGGGCGCCAGCACGGCACTGCTGGGGCCACCGTGAACCCGGCCACAGCCAAAAGCTGCCAGTGGCGCAGGCACAGGACATGGGGCATTGGGGATCCCGTTTGTACAACCACCCCTCTGCCCTTGCTTTCAGGGCAGGCTGCACATCCCAGTGGAGATGTGTGTCCTGGTGATAGGAGCATCCTGGGGTCCTCCCAATGGAACACAGCTGCGGAGCCAGGCCGGATCTTCCAGCATCCTCCTCCCTCCTGCCTTCTGTCTGGTTTCCTAGGCTGATGGCTCTGCAAGGGATTTGGGGAGGGTGCAGAGTGGGGTGGCCCTGGGCAGGGTGCCCTTCCAGAGGCCCTGTGCACAGCACCCAGCTTTCCTGCTGGGAAATCACTGCAAGGGAAAGTGTGAAACGTGCTCCTCCGAAAGAAAGGGAAAAGAAGACAGACAGAAAAAAAGAAAAAAGAAAAAAGGAAAAGGCTTCTGGAGCTTAGAGCTGGATATTTATACACTTGACATAAAGGATATTTCTGCATTGAAGTAATAAGCGTGACTCAGTAAACCAATGGGGAAAGGGTGTTCCCTTTGCAGCAAAACCTCAAAAGATCAAAGAACTTCTTGAGTGGTTTAACATTTCGAATGTTAAACGAGTCGGTTTCCCCTCCCTCTCCCCTTCGCCCCTTCACGCTTTGAAACAGAAATGGTTTGATTTTAGCTTGGGAGGGAGCTTTCTGGCAGCTACAGAGCATGGTGATGGTCTGGAGCAAGAAGGTCACGGGCTTGGGTATGCAGGGCCATTGGACATCAGCCCTGCTCTGGATGGGACATGCCACAGCCTTGGGGCTTCCCATTCACCAGCTGAGCTCGTGCTGGTCTATGGAAACTGCTGCAGACTGGGATGGGCTGGCTCTGGGCTTCAGGCAGAGCTGAGCATCACCAGGGTTCAGCGGGTTCTTCCCCTGGGAAAAGCAAATCCCGATACTTTTGTGCATGTACCCAGCATGGGTACATGGGATACAGTGGGATATTAGTGGCTGGTCCCTGGCCCTGCCTGCGCCCAGCAGCAGGCCCTGGCGACTGTTGTGCTGGTGGGAAAGTGGTGCTGGGTATTCAGCAGGGAGAGATCCAGCCGCAGCGGCAGCTCTCGGGCACGTGTGTGTTTCTGGGATCGATGGGCTGCAGTAATATATCGCACCAGATAACAAATCACTTCACTTATTGGGTCTTAATTAAGCCTCTTTTATCTCCATGACAGCCACACACCTGGGCTGTCGCCCGGGCAAACCATAGCCATGGCCGAGCCGTGGGGACGCCGCCGCAGAGCCGGGGGATTGATGAGCCTCTGCTGGGTGGAATTACCTCATTGTGTTTGCAGCGCTTGGGGCCATCCATCTTCCAGCTCCCCTGTCCCCCCGGCGGCACCCAGAGCACTGGGTGCTTCCCTCCATCCTCGTGCCCGGTGAGAAGGGGCAGGAGATGGGGCTGGGACCCCTGGTCAGGTTAGCCTGGGTGCAGAAGATGAGCTGGGGCAAAGCTGCCCCGTTTGGCCTCCTGGGTAATAGATACAGTTGTTCTAGTCCCTGACAGCATGAAATGAAGACCTACATCACCATAATGTATTGTCAGCCCGCGAGCACGCGGCGGCCCCCGAGATGAATGAATGCAATATCGCTGCGTGCGAGGGGAAGGCAGGGAAGGGGCTCTGCCGCCGGCCTCCGGGCAGAGCCGCTGCTTTGTGTGGCTGGAGAAGAAAAGGCATTTTTCATTTGTGATGAGGAGGCTGAGGGTGTCCGATCCCCGCGGAGCCTGTGACAGACACGCTCCATGAAGGGGAGCGCTTAACAGACGGCTGGAATGCTCCTGTGATGAGTTCATCCAGCAATGAAGTCATCGTGCCCCACGTTACTGAGAGCAGGGCAATTTACTGCTCTGGGGCCAGGCGGATCAACGCCGGCTTCAGCTTGTGTAACCCAAGAATGGAGGGGACCATCCAGGCTGGGGGGGCCCATTCGACTGGAAACGTGTGTGCACGGCAATAGGGATCTAAAGCACGTGTTGCAGTTAGGTATTCGAAAGTAGGACAGTTTTTGCTCTGAAGTGTGACTGCTGGCGTGCTGACTTGGAGTGAAATAATGAGAGCTGGGAGTTGCTGACTTAGAGCTGAGCAGCCACGTCCTGCAGGACCCCTCTTCTGCAGCACTCCCCTTCTTTAGCTTGATGCTTAAACTCTTTCCCACCTTGGGCTTATGCTGGGACCCATCCTGTCTGGTAGACACAGTGCAACAAGAGGCACCCTTCATCTCTGCTTCACACCCCAGAACCTGGGGCAGGACGGCAGCAGCATTCCAACACCAGAAATGGTTGGGAACTAGATAGACATTCCCAAGTTCAGGTCCCAGTGTGGCCATAGGGCTATTTTCTGCCCATGGGCAAAAATTGCTTCTGATTTCTCCCTTTGCTCACATATGAAATGGCAATGGCCATATAAGGTCCCCTCCAACCCTAACCGTTCTAGGATTCCATGATTCCATGATTCTAGAATTCCAGATTCTTGTCATGATTTCTGATTCTTGCCAGAGCAGTTGCAGGGTGCTGAGTGGGGAGCGTGCTGCTGCATGGCAGGTACTGCATGTTTGCAAACGGTCGTGGAAAACAAGACAAGAAGGTTCTGTGCTGGAAGACAAGCAGCTCACAATTCATCTCCGTGTTAAACAAAGTCCAAAGTACTCACATTACACAAAATCCAACTGAAGGGCAACACCCTTCTCCTGTTCCTGAGTTTTCATGACTATTTACAGGTTTTGGATAAACATGAGAAAGTTGATATAGGCACGGCCAAATCCCATGAGGTGTGGGTAAAACCTTCCCCTGCAGACTGGTGCTGCTGGGGCACATGATGTTATTAAAGCCATTTGCACTGGGGCTTCCGCGTGATGGACCCGTTCTCGGCTGTTCGTGATCCTTTGCAGCAGGTAGGACAGGATTCCCCTCCCTGCCATGGCAGTTTCGGGTTTGGGCTGCGCTTGGCCTTTGGTTTCGCCTTCCCAAAACCTTCGGCCAGAGCCCTGGACTATAAGAGCTGTTTTGGGGGGTGTTGGGGTGGCAGCATGTGATGGGTAAAGGCTGAGGAAGGGCGAAGACCAGCCTGAGCAGCTCGAACAGTGGGATGCCCGGAGTGATGCTGTTTTGACCACAGGGTGCAAACAGCCTTTGTGCCATGTCCGGGTGTGCTGGCTGGCCAGGGAAACGCTTTCTGGTCTTGTGGCATTACCAGGGAGCGATGCCTTTGGTTGTTGCATCAGGCACCAGGCATGAGGCTGCTGCGGGGTTTTGGGCATCTCCCCTTCTCTGCTACCAAACTCCCCTCTCACCGGCGCCGCGCAGGGACACAGCTCTGCCCTTCTCTGGGCTGTTAGTGCTGCTCTGGGGCTTGCTCTGCAGGGCTGGGCCAGCCCTCGCGCTGGTGTTCGGAGCAGAACTGATATATGGTGCCCTTGTAATCTCCAGTGACATAAATTCTGCTCCTGTTTGTCTCCCTGTGTCAGATCCTTCCCGTGCTGTGTCTGTTATTGTGTCTGGCCTTGCCGTTGTGCTTCAGCATTCGCCGTTGTTTGTCTTCTTCACCTGAGGATGTCCATTAAGGGATGGAACAGCTTTAATAGCTTATAAATGGGAGACTGGAGTTTTTATGTTTCAGGGAGTGCCGCTCATGGCAGCCACCATTCAAGAGCGGCACTTAACCGGTAATTAGTGCCTAAAACAGAGTCTTGCATCCCAACTTTCTTTTAAGGGCAAATAGCTTGTGTGAAGCTGCCGGCCCTTCCTGGAGGCCAGGTTTGTACCTGCTGGGATTTGGAGCTGGGGTGAGAGGCTGGGACAGAGCCTGGCGTGGCTGGGAGTGAATGGGGGCTCCTCTGCTCCCAGCGCCCGTGTTGGGTTTGTCCCTGTGTCCCCCTGATCTGCAGCCTTGAACCAGAGCTTGAGATGTGCAGCTTCAGTGCTCTCCTCCCCAAATCCTGCCCTGTGCACAGGGTGCTCGAATGCAGATAGAGCCAAGGCTGGGCCTCGGGAAGGAACTGTTCCACTCTCCCTCATCAGCACCTCTTCCAGAGCAGAGCACTCTGCAACCAGGATCTAATTAAGCAGGCTCATCTGAAGGAGGTACTACATCTCCATGGAAAACTGCTTCAGTTTGGCTTCTCTGAATAATAAACAAAGCACTTGGGCAGATGATAGGGCATTTAAGTGTTTACTCTTCAAAGCATTAAGTGCTAAATTTGTTTTTAGCTCCCTTATGAAAAGCCCTTGCAAAGTAACAGCACACAAGGGTCTCAGTCACCCCTCGCAGCTCTCCTCCGAGCCCGCTGTGTCCGGTGCAGAGCCCAGCAGCCCCGGGGGACAGCCAGCAGCACCGGCCATTAGTGTCACAAGCAACCACTGAGGTTTAATCTGCTGGTGAGGAGCAGGGGATAAACCAGAGCCAAGCCTCAGGTCCACCCATGGAGATGTGCACGGGCTGTTTTCAGTGAGGCCAAACTAAGATGGGCATCCACCGCTATTTGTTAATCTAATCCATCAATCACTTAGTGTAATAAACTCCCTAAATGGAAAAGATGGACACAAAAACCTCCGAGTGAGTCAGAGCACAGAGCTCATTTCTCCTGCCTCTTACCATGCTACTCTTACCATGGAGTGACTGTTCTGGTGGCCAGGGCTCAGGTCTGGGATGCAGGACCTGAGCAGAATTTGGCCAGGGGCATGTGGAAAGGGAGAAGAAAAGGTCACTGGAATGGCTGCTTTGGAGTCACAGGGGTGTAGAGGTTGTCCCAGCACAAGGCTGGAGGGGCTGTGCTGCTCACATCTGGCCGCTGTGTCCCAAAGACCGCATAGGGAGGGCTTCAGGGCTGAACCCACCGCTGGAGCTATAGAAATGGAGCACAAAACCAACAAAACAACTTTCCATTTCTAAAGCTTGAAGGGGTTTGCACCCTACCATGCCAGGACAAAGGGGGAATTAGCAGCCAGCAAAGGGAAAAACAACACAAAGCCACATCACAGTGTCAAGAAGCCAAAAAGCCTTTTTCCTTCCTACTGCGCGGGTAGGGCTCAAAGGACTCTTGTTCTGGCTGCAGAGCCCGATGCGGCTCACTCGGCTCTGCAGCGCTTTGCTCTCATCTGTGTGAGCCCGAGCACAGCTCTCCTGGCTGCTGCTTCAGCCGTGATGTTTTAAACCAGCTTTGGCACATCAAAACCCATGCAGAGTGACTCAGAAGTTTTCAGACAGAGCTTTCTCCCTGCGGAAGGGGACAGAGGGGGCACACGCATGTTCGGCAGCAGCCACCTCCTCTAAACCAACCTTTATTTTCAAGGAGAACACTATGGTTGAGGTGAATCCGGGATGTGCCCGAGCACGCTTCCAGCCCGCATCATGGATTCAATTACAACACAACACTTTGCAGATTTCTGTTAAATTTTAACTCGTTTCACATGGGTTGCGTGAACTTTGCCTGACATTTGGAAGCAGGCAACTTGTGTCATCAGGTTACACTCACACTTATCTCTGCAAACACATCCTTGTACCCAGCCCCGCACCAGCGCGGCCGCCTCTGCCGGGAATGGCATTAATCGAACCTGAAATGTGCTTTCCTCCGGCGCTACGCTCCCGCCTGCTCACAGAGGGATGCGTGTGACCCCGACCCAGCAACCTCCGAGCAGCAAATGCAGTGTCTGTGGCCATGGGGTGTCCAGCATCTGAGCAGGGAGGGGATGGGGACAGGGGCAGCGGGGGGATGAGAGACAGTGAGCGATCTGTCTTGCTGTGAGTTTTTGGTGAAGGGCAATGCTGGTGCCATGAGAAGGGAAAGACTGAGATGATCCTATTCCCCCCCAGCCTCTAAATTGCAGGGATGCATCTGGTGGCCCCAAACCACATCTCCCGGGGAACCCCGAGGCCCATGGCAGCTCAGGGCCCCTCTCCTGTCCCCAAAGCCGTGCCCTGCTCTCCTCCATCACATCGAGCCATGAAACCCAGCGCTCAACATCTCCTTTAAACAGCAGTTCCTTGAGGTGGCTAAAAAATCAGGTCTGATCAAAGCCCGGCTTCAATCCCGGTGCCGGGGCTTGGCAAGGAGGAAGGGAAATATTAAAACCCCAACATCAGTCGGTCGCTGGTTCTTACTTCAGCTGCAAGAAGTGACTGGCTCTGCTGATCAAAGGCCTCGCCACTGTTGTTTTAAAGGTGACATTAACATTTAAGGAGCTTTTGAAAGCCCTGGCTTGCAATAAAAAGCCAGACACCCGGCCACAGAGCAACTCAAATACAAGTTTAATGATAATGAAACAGCCTTTTGTTCTTAAACTCAAAGAAGAACCACAAACTATTTATAGCGTTTATAATAAAGACTGAATCTTTTTACACACAATCCAGCAAACCAATTCCTGCCGTGGTGCCGTGGTGCTGCCAGCAGCGCCCAGGGTGTGCAGAGCAGGCTGGTGTGATTGCTGCCCTCCTCGGCTTGCAGGCACGACTGCCGCGATCCCTCCTCATGATGCCAGGCTTTGACCAGCGCCGGGAGCATTGTGCGGATGCCTCTGCCTGGTTGTGAGCCTGTGCCGAGCTGTGCTGAGCCATGCCACCGGCCTGGGGCTCATTTGCCTGTCCCCAGCAAGGGGTGGCACGGCATGGCATGGCTCAGAATGGCACAGTCCTGCCATTCACCCCATTCAGGACATGCAACAGCCAGGAGCCTCCTGCACCAGGACAGGCACATTTTAGTGCTTGGCTCATATACACCATTAGCACAGCAGGCACCAAACCTCTGGGTTACGCAGATGTACTCACTGCTTTTCCTCCTTCCTCCCTTCCTCAGCCCCATGTTGTTCCCTGCATCCACCAGAGCTCACTCTGGACCTATCCCTGCTGCAGATGCGGACCTGGGTGCTCAAGGCTGCTGCTTCCCCTGCTCTCAGAGATGGATCTCTGGAGAACCGGGAGCATTTCAGCAGTGCAGGGGGCAGCCGTGCCCGGCACTTGGGTTGTAACAGCCTGGAAAGCAGAGCCGGGTGGATGGAGCACGGGGTAAGGAAACCCTCCCGTCCCCACGCTGCTCCCACTGCGCTGTGTCTCACTGTGCAGCTCTTTGCTTTATGGCTCCCAGCCTTGTCTGCTGTGCTTTACCTTGCAGTTCCGATCAGGGCAATTGCGTGCACGTTCCTTATCACATGAGATTGGAAATATCAAACCAATTCCCTCATTCTGCAGAATCCTGGAGAGCCTCTGCTCTACTGTACAAATAGTTTTATGACAGCGTGTCACATCAAAGATCTTTTAAGCCTCCCCACCCTCCTGGAGGTGGTAAATAACACTGGGTCCTGATCACGAGCATTCCCTGAGCACGGAAAGAGCCGCGGAGCTGAGCAGGAGCAGGATAGAGAGGTTTGTTCGTGTGGTTTCGTAAGGGCTTGGGCCTGGCGGGTCCGAGGTCCCAGCAGAAGAGGGCATGGAGGAGCAACACCCTGCGATGCTGCTCCAAACCCCTCCTGCCCACTGTGTTTTCCAAGTGGGAATTTCCTCTCCTGGCTCTTGCAGCAGTGACCCAGGATGATTCTTTCTCTTTTCCAGAGGGATTGGCAGGTCTCCTGCCCCAAGACCTTGCTCCAGCCGGGAGCCGGGATGCTCTCGGAGCCAGGATGCTCTCAGCACAGCGGTCATTGTCTTGATCCCAAGCGGGGATTTCCCCTTTGCTTTCTGTGGGCATGGATATCCAAATGAATTAGCAACGGGAATGTGTGGGGGTGGGAGAGGCAGGCATGGAGTGCTGGAAGGCTGGAAGTGACCCAGGCCCAGGGAACAGATGCAACTCATAACGTTAATGAGGGCATTGGGGGTTTTTCCCTCCCCAAAGGCACCGCACTCCTGGGAACGGGGGGGTCCGTCCCATGGCAACACCAAGCGGGGAAAAAATGGGCCTGGCTTTTATTTCATTTTTTTTGTCCTTTCCGGGAATCGCAGTGAACAAAAGCCCTGAACAGATTTATCATTTTTCCTTCTCCCCCACCCCCTCCTTTTCTTTCCTTTTATATTTTTTTAAAATAGGGTTAGAGCAAGATGGATGGTTCCCCAGGCCCGGGGAATGAGCCGGTCGAGGCAACCCTGTCGTCTCTGGCATCCCATTAAGCCGGGCTCTGGGAGGAGGCCGCCGTAGGACGCATTGAATTTGCCCCAGCCCAGACCCCAAGCACCAGCCCCGGCTCAGCCTGTCCCGGCTCCGCCACCTGGGTCCCCCCCAACCATCCAGTGCCACCGCTCCCGCATCCCAGCCCCCGGCCCCGCTCTCGCCCCTGCCTCATCCCGGGAAGCGGCTCCATCCGTTCTTGTCAGCCGGGGCCGATTTGTCACCGCTGGGGTGACAAGTGCTTGTATGGCTCCATCAGCCCCGCGCTGGGGCGGGCCGGGCCCCCCGCCGCAAAGCCAAGGGTCCCCCCGGGAGGGGGATGAGGGCAGCGGGGGGGGGCACAGCCAGCCTCGACCTACCCCTGACCCGGGGGCTCCTGTGGCTGCAGGCTGGCAGTGAAGGAGGGAACACAAAGGGAGAAAAGGGGATAAAGAAGCAATTTGAGGGGTACCAGGTCCGCTGCAGGGGGCAATGGGAGGAGGCTGCTGCCCCATCCCCACCGCCTGCCCCCCATTAGCATCGTTATTTCCACTTTAATACTTAACAAGGATTTAAACCCCTTCTGCAGTCAGAGTTTGTCCTCAGCAATAAATTTTGAATAGCTTATAAATTATGGACACGATCTGGTGTCTGTGTCTGGGAGCAGGGGCCGGACCCGGCTGCCAGAGTGGTGTAAAGCCGCCGGCAGTGAGTCTGGCAGGTCGGCATTCCCAGAGCCGGATCCATCCCGCCGCGCCTGGATATAACATTACTGTGAGGATCGTATCATATCGCATCGCAAAGCACAGGCACGTCTGCTTCACACCTCCCGATAGTCATCACCCGGGAAGCAGAAATCACAGGGCAGGATTACAGATGAACAGGGAAATGCACATCACCCGCTGCTGCCTGTGTGTATATATAGAGACATCGATATATATAGGCACGAGCACACTTGTGTGCATGGGGAATATGTTCCCGCTCGGGACGAGGGGTCAGATTGTGCATCTCCTGCTGACAGCCATCCCCCAGCTCCCGACCAAGCATGTCCCTGCCAAAACACCCTGCACGGGACCACAAATCCCAGCTAAAATCCCTGCGAACATGGAGCTCTGGCTCCCACAGGAACACCTCGGCTCTGAGGCCAGGAGAGGATCCACTATGAGAAGATCCTGGCTGGAAGAGATGATTTCACCCACCCGGGGAGAGGAATAGAGAGTGTTTGTGAAAGCCAAAGGGGTGTCTGCAACAGGCCTTTTCCCTGGCACACCACAGCAAGTCAGTAATGAGGTGACAGCATTGCTCCAGCTTTATTCCAATGCACCGATGTCCAATAAATGCCTACGAAGTTCATCTGTGGGCCTGTAGTACATAAAGGCTGTAGGAAAATGGCCAGTTTTCACTACATTAATTCATAAAGCAGGTCGTGCTGGTCTGGCCCTTTCCTTTACTTGTTATTTCTATTTATTAGTAATATTGATGTTTCAACCAGGGAGCAGGACCCTATCGAGCCAGCTTTAGTATCAGACAAGATTTAGCAGGGGAGAGCTCTGTAAGGAAGCAGCCCCAACACTGAGCTGTCTCATAGCACAGCTCACAAAGCCTGTTAGTGTTTGTAATGATGTTTTACTTTGCATTTGGCTTCCTCAACACACCAGCATCAGCCTGGCCTGCCATGCAGGGCAGCATCCCCAGCCAGCGTGCTCATCATCGGATGTGACACCCCTGGGACTGGCACCCCTGGAATTGCACCCCTTTGGGTCTCGCAGTGCGGGCAGTGAAGGTGTTGAGGCTGCATTAGGGAACGATCACAGACTGCGAATGCCAAAACTAAGCTTTGAAATGAGAACCACCTGGGAGCTGTACACAGCCTAGAACCACATCTAAAGCAGCTTCAGATTCATTGCCTGCTGAGACGCTGAGCACGAGCCAGTGCTCGGCCCTGGGTGATCCTCTCAAAGCCAACATACACTTAAGCAGGGTTCGTCTGGCAAAACCCCCTGGAACTATTGATCCTTGAGAAAGAGCGGTCAAGGGAAATAAAAGTGGTTATTGCCTTGCTGTGTTCTCCGTCACTGCTGCAAAAGTTCAACTGCAGAAGCAAGGACAGGCCTAAGGCTCCTGCCTCCAGCAGCTCTCCCTTGGCGGTGGCTGAGATGGATCCTCTAAGCAGAGGACTCCTGTTCCGCCTGGCAGCAGGACCCCCGTGCATGGTGTTACCCCTGGGGTTTACTCTGGCCGTTTCTTTAGCGTATTTCCCAGAGCACAGGGGACCAGAGATTGTGCCTTGAGCTGTTACTGCTGCACTCACCATCCCGCGGCTGTGGCATCGTGGTGCCAAGTGCTTGGATCCCCATTGCTGTGCCCAGGGGACAAACCCCAGCGGGTCCCTGGTGTCAGCACATGCGGCTGGGGAGGAAACCAAGGGATTTTGGGAAAAGACTCGGGAATTTCCACCCTAAGCCAGACCTCAGGGGTCGGACCCTGCTCTCGGTGCCGCTGCTGAAAAGCTGAGTAAATGTGGGGGAATTGGCCAAGGTCAGTCCAGGCTGGGAAGTGATGTCCGGCTCCCCGTGGTGTACATGGCAGCAGGACCTGCCCCCCCAGCGCTTCCCTTCATCCCCTTCTGCCATCTCTTGCGAAATATTTATGTTGGATGCTCGCAGGGGTTACACTGGATCCCACCGCGAGCACGTCCCTCTGTCCAAACGTGCCGTGTCAGCAGCCGCATCCTGACCCACGGTGCTGAGCACAGGAGGCACAACGGGCTGGGCAGTGCTCCTCCAGAGCAGAGCACAGCACTACAGGAGCATTACAGGACCGGGCAGGATGAGAGCGAGCCCTGGCAGCATCCCTGGGCATCGCACGGGCCGGGCAACCACAACCCCCCATGTCTGTACCTTCTGCGGAGCCAAGTGGGAATTTCCTGCTGGAGTTTCTTTTCTGCAGGGAAATTCCAATGAGCTGAAATTGAAGCTTCAGCAGAGAAACCCTCCTGAGCTGTGGAGGAAAAGGAATTGCACAGCGCAGGGCTCAGGGCTCAGGGCAAGGGGAACCAGCCAAGTTCACCCCCTTGTGCTGAGCCAGGCAGGATGGGACCTCCTGCTGCAGGGACCATCCAGTGTGAGGTGACTTGGGGGGTTCTCACCTTTTCATGACAAGTTCTGGTTTTTAGCAGCACAGAAGAGGGAAGTAACCAGCAGTGCCCAGCTCGTCCCTTTGGCTGCCGTGGGGCACGGTTGGTGCTGTCCCCCTCCAACCGAGTGGGGCTCATCCCCACCGCCAAGGGGTGAATTACTTGCACCTTGGGGCAGCCACTTCACATGAGGTCCCCTCTGCCAGAGATGGAGCCTTTGTCCCCCTGCGTGCGCTGTTTGCTGCTCACTGTGCATCCTCTCCGCGGGGCACGGGGACCGCGAGGCCGTACGAGGCTGATGCACATCCACCCTGACCTACTTACACCGGGCCCGGGGACCTTCTGGAATTCATCCTCTCGGAAGCACGACGTGTGATTTTAGGGCAGCACAAATCCGCGCTGGATGGGGACGTTGTCCCAGCCTCCTCCGGGTCCATGCTGCTGGAATTGCTTTGACTGCCTCGGAGCCTGCTTGCCACCACGTATCACTGCACAGGCTCCGGTAACAACTCCAATTGCCACTGATGTGCTTCTCTTTGCATTTTGGGCCTTATGCATCATTATTTCATTTACAGTGTGGTATTGGCTTTTCCTTCCCTTAATTCACCCCCAAAAAAACCTCATTAAAACATTGTTGCTTGTTGCAATTGGGAGCAAATCACAGCTCAATCCAACCTGCCCCAAAATCCTCCTCGAGGTGTCCATACAGGGGCAGGAGGAGGGGGAAGAACAGCAAAAAGACATGGAATTAGGAGACTCCGAGGCTCGTTTGAGGGGCTGACAGGATAGCAATGCAAATGCCCTGTGGAGCACCCAAAGAATCAACCTAAATGGATTAATGTGAGGACAGAGAAGAAATGACTTTAGTTGTTTCCATAATTTGATTCAATTTATTTTTATATGGCATCTTCATATGGAACATCTCACAGCTGCTTCCCCAGAAGGGGAATAATACAGAGGCTGCTCTGGCAGGAGTGCTCACCAGGACAGTGTGAGAGCTGGCCTTGAGGGTTTGATCAGGAAATCACATGCCATCTTTCTTCTCTTTCCCAATTTCTATATCACTGATTTCCCAAGGCTTCCCTCGGAGCATCTCTGCAATGTCCTGGGGCTGATTCTAGTCTCACGCTGCTTTTACAGCACGGTAACTCTGACCTCACACTGGCTTTACACCAGTGCACTTCCACTTACTTCAACTGAGTGAATTCCTGATTTATGTTCGTGTAAATGACAGCAGGAATAGGCCCATGGTTTTCCCTGGAGCAACACGGGGGTGAGGAAGAGGAAGATCGGGTCCCTTGTGATGCAATATAGAAAACTGCCATTAAGTTACAGCTGGACCCAACCTTCAGACACACTTTTGCTTCCTTTCACAACTGTGGTGCCGCAGTTACAGACAAGGAGGGAGCCCAGGACATGCGGCTCCGGTGGTGATGAGCAGGTGGGTTGCAGCTCCCCTTCCCCTCCTCTTTCGGGGGGCAGTCAGCCTGCATCCCCTCCTTGCTCCTTTCACCCCTCACAAGCTGCTGCTCTCCTCTCGGGTCCAGCTCTGCCCATGGGTGCTTCAGGTTAAACTGAAACGTGTGTGTCCTGTTTGCTTTAAAACGGGAGAGTGTGATCCTGGGGGATGGAATTCCTGAGGGCATTAGCCTGACCCTCGTTAGCACAGGGAGAGCCCTGATCAGAGCCATAGGTGTGAGCACCAGCGGGTCCCTCTGCAAAGAGCCACTAAGGGAACTCTAATTCATTTACTTTTCAAGGGTACACCCGAGGGAGCTGCTCAGTGCCTTGCCCTGGCTCTGCTCTGCATGGAGCACAGATCACCTCCTTGATTTATTCTCTGTGATGTGAAAGGATGTAACCAGCATCTCGATACCTGCCTCTGAGGCTGCTCTGGTCCCCTCCCCACAAGCCACTGCAGCATTCCCAGCTCCTGAGCTCTCCAGGCAACACCTGATCCCTGTTAGTGGCTGCTATTAAAAGCAGCTCCCCAGGCTGCAGGGCAGTGCTGCTGGGTTGACGCCAGGCATCTGTGCTGGGATCTCTGTTCCTGAACCCCCTCCAGACCCTGCTGTGGCTGAGGGATCCTGCTGGGCTGCACCCTCCGTACAGGCAAGTCTCATCCTCACTTGGCTCTGCTAACAGCAGAAAACCAGGGGCTGTTGTGAGTTATGGCTGTGGCAGCCACTGGTTTATTGTGGCTTGGAGTGTTTTCCCCCCTCTGCTCTCGGAAGAAGCTGGGACAGAGGCAGGGGAGATGAAGGCAGGCCGGCAGCCAGGAGGGAAGGGGACCTTTGCTGCGTTAGTGGCAATGGAAGGATGTTGTCTCTGCTCAGATGTGGGTCCGGTTTTGTGGACAGAGGTCCCTCAGCTCCCACCAGCCCCTGTGCTGTGCCCTTTGCACTTTGCTGCAGTGCAAACCCACCAGCCTTTTGTGCAGGTGTGCGATGGCCAAAAAAGCAAGTAACTTGGGGTCAGTGGTGTCACCCACAGCTCTCCCAGCTTTCCTGTGCTCTAACCCAGGTAGGCCCTTGCTGGTGCACATGCAGGGGTGTCAAAGATCTGTTTATCTCAAGCCATTCTCCCCCTACTGCGAGCTGGTGCAGGGAAGCAAGTGATGCTGCAGCCCCTCCAGCAGTCCCCTGGCTTTGGGCACACCAGGCCAGGGGAGGGAAGAGGATTCAGGTGCCCCAGCTCCCAGAGCCACACTTGGGAAGCCTGGTGAGCATAAACCAGTGTAGCTGTACTGTTTTACAGGGCTGTGCTGAGTTATGCTGGCTGAGAACCCTTTGCCATTGCTCAGCTTGATGGACAAACATCCCCCTTCTCAGCCAGCATGGCACCAGCTCCTCCTCTGAGCACCTCTCCTGCTGCTCCTCACTGTCTGTGCCAGCACAGCCATCCCTGCACATGCATCCCTGGGGAGCATCCCTGGGGAGCATCCCCGGGGCTCCCCAGGCAGACCCAGGAGGATGATATGCCACAACCTGCCACCAGCGGAGTAAAATGTGGCCCTGGCAGTAATCTGATAGAGCCTGACGGTAATTTGGGGTGGGGGGAGGAGAGGAGGAGGCATTGCAAAAGGAGGCATTGGAAGTACACTTCCTTTCAGTGCATTGCTGGGAAGACCATTAGGAAAACCACTAGATTATTTTTCACATTCTTCAGTGCAAAACTACTGCATTTTATGACCACTATCAATAACAGCTATCATATTACTAATGCTACAGTTGCCACATATATAATATTTAAATCACATTTGCGGCTGACAGAGACCTATGGATATTCTCGATCCCAACAGGCTATTACAGTTCATATCATGTCTGTCATATAAATATTATGAATCATTTCCCACTATCTTTATGGGGGCTACATTGACATCATCAAAAAGGCTCTGGGTACTGCCGGATACTGCATATTTATTACACACCTTATGTATATGTATGTGAATGGAGGGAGATTTATACAACAATCATCAGTAATAAATGCCTATGATAAAGCGTATTATCTTCACACTTCATTTGCAAAGTGTTCTGTATGCAGGGACGAGGAGGCTCTAAGGGACTGAGTCACATTCCAGCCCTGGTGCACACCAGATGCTTCTGTGCCATGAGGCTGATGCGCAGCAGCAGGGCAGGATGAGCTGCAGCAGTGCCCAGGCTCTGGTTTGGTCCATGTGCTGCTGCTGCCTCGCTGCAGGTGAGGACTTGGCTTGTGTCCTGCTGGCTGGATGGGTGATGCTGCATGTGCCTTCCCAAAGAGCTGTAAATCCACTGGTTCATGCACTGCACTTCATCTTCCACCCGTTAACGCTTGCTTTGCTGGCTTCCTTGGCAGCCAACCCCTGGTCTGGGTGATGAGATGAAATAAAGAGATCTCCAGGTGTTACAGAAGGCAGAACTGGACTTTCCATTTACAGAGTCTTTTTGCAAAGCAGTTAAATTGCTGTGCCTGCAAACCAGGTGGGACATGCTAAACCCAATCCACCAGCAGAGCACAAGAGGAGAAGGAACCTCCCATTGGATTGTTCAAGGGGGATCCAGACAAGAGCCCAGGTGCCCTGAGCCTATTCCCCAAACCTGTTTTAACTGCTCAAACACTTTATTAAGTCTCACTCTATATGCAGAGACAGACAAGAACAAATGCAACTTTATGGTGTGGAAGTCAGGAGGTCTCTAATAAGCATTTAACGTCCAGTTCTGGAGCAGCTGGGAGGGCAGCACAGTGCTTGTGCCTGTGCAATGCATTATTTTATCTGAGCAGCCTCCAGAAGAGGGGAGAATGTGGAGTCTCTGCCTGTCCTTGGCGTGGGAATATGGCTCTCCAGCTCCAGCAGATCAAATAAATCATGTGCATTCACTTCATAAACAAACATCATCAGCCTGTTAAATGCTGCTGGGAACAAAACAAAGCAGTTTGAATCTCCAGCACTTAGAGAAATGTCTCGTCCTGGAGAGTTTTTGCTGGTTTGTGTATGTGGAGCCTCCCCAAGGAGCAGGGACCTACCCCTGCATCTGTGTGGGTTTGCAAGGTTGGTCTGATGTGCCTGACGGGTCCTGGCAAGGAGATTGTGTACTTGGGGACTACCTCTGCTTCCAGCCTCCAGGGTCCCTGTGGGATGCCACAGGCCCTGACCTGTCCCCCAAAGTCCAGCCGTGCCCCGTAGCTGCAAGAGAGCCTGGATGATACTGGGAAGAAAAGCAACACGTGAGCTCCTCGTGCCCCTGAGAGCAAGAGGTAGGTCCTGTCCTGAAGACCAACAGATCAGACATCCCAGGCAGAAAGTTCCACAGTGCAGGGACATTTCAGCAGCCTGTAAGTCTCCTGGGAGTGATGGATAAGCCAGATCCTGGCCTACAGCATCCAGAGTGTCCAAAGTCCTGGAACCGGCAGTGGCTTTGGGGGGAGCGGATGCTGGAGCTGACACACACAGCGTGCATGAAGAAAAGGTGTCTGTCTTTTGGCTCGTTTGGTTTTTAGATTGCTGGAGTCCCACAAACACCTTCTTGGGGCTGGAGCCACTCTTGTGCCTGCACCAGGGTGCTCTGGTCACCCCTCGCTGCGCTGGGGAAGATGAAGCCCAGACATAACCCAAGAGCTTCTCCTGCTCCTTCTCTCTCAGGCTCTGTATTTATTCTTTCTTTAATCTGTAATAAAATGCAGCTGGGGGGAAATAGCTGTTTTTTCTCACTGTGCGGAAGGGCAGGAGCAGGAGGGGAAGCGCAGCAGGTTTTGCTGTTGTCCAATCAGATAATTCTGGGTTATGGACAAGATAAGCTGGAATCACTTAAAAATAACCAAGTCTGTGATTTCCAAATCCCCTTAACTGGGTCCAAGGGCCCTGTTCTGGATGCAGTGTCAGCCCCCCACAGTAACTCAGCTCCCAACTCCTGCTGATGCCCACATGTACCTACATCTCTCTGCCCTGATGTCTGGAGCACATGTGGTGGGGATGGAGGGAGAAGCCTTTGTCTAATGGACTTTCAATAGTATCTCTGTTCAAATCAGTTAGAATTGGGTGATGGGATTGAAAGCTGCCCAGGTGAGGACAGGCAGACCCCAAATTACCCCATCGCATAAGCCTGCCTCCCCGAGCATCCCAGAATGAGGGGTATTTGCATTACCCAAGGGCAGAGGGAACAAGAGCCGCTCAGTCTCACCCGACAGCTCTCCCAGGTGGCGCGGGACCTTCAAGCATCCCTGCACCAAGCAGATGTACAAGCCAATGACCTGCAAAAATTATCTTAACGTCCTCCCGTCACCCCCTGTGATGATTTAAGTCCTTAGCTGGGAAGTGCAAAGCTGAAGTTGAGCACAGCATTAGGCAGCCTGGTAGAGCTTATTAAATTAATAGTGCATTAAAGAAGTGAGAGGAGGCGGGTGGGGGGAAAGGGAAAGAGAAGGTTTGTAACATCACAGAAATATCCTTGCTACCTTCTGGCATCTTCGGGAGACTGGAAATGTGGGACTGCATCCAGCTGTCTTCTCTGGGGCAAAATTCCTTTGGCTTCTGTGGGAGGTTTTACCCAAATAAGGACTGCAGGATCAGACCTGTTATTGTCACTGCAATTAACATTTAGATCCACATCTAACACGAACTGTTACAGGCTGGTTAGGGAGAAATTTAATTTGCTCTAAACAGCTTGATGGGAGAGGAGCATGAAATGTCCTAGTTATGGTAATTTCATGTGTTAGAGGCTTACAAAGGTGGATTTGCAGCCATGGGTCTAATAGTGCTGGTATCTGCTGCAGCCATCAAGCTGAGTGCACTTTGGGGTGCTGAGGTTTGGGGCAGACCCCGACCTGCGCTCAGTGGTGTGAGCCGTGTACGTCGGTGGGTTGTCTGATCTCCATCGACCTGCTCAGAGCCATTGAGGCCCACACTCACACTCACACACAGCACTGGTGTGGTGTGGGCGCAGTGGGGAGTTTGCCTTCATCAGACATGAGGATGAGCTTTAGTTTATCAGGAAACCAATTTTACCTTTTCGTTGCTGGGTTTTATACACAGATCCATGGGATTTATGACTTTGCCCCACTGATCCACTCTTGGGGACTTCAGACCTGCTTTTTCTAATGCCCTCCAACTTTCTCTTATATTCTTATGTATTTCCTTTTCCCCCCTCTTCTCCCAGGAGTTAATGTATCTCAGCCATAAAAACTGACTTGGAGATGAAACTTGGCATTTAAGGCCCCAGCCCGGGAGCAAATGAAGTTACCAGTTATAAACACACACCAAAATCTGTTTGGACATGCTGAAATTACAAGAGCAGAGGATAAAAGGATCCAAGATGTTTTATTTTGTTTTAACTTCTGCAGCTCCGCGTGTCAGTTCGCAGCCTGACGCAAGATGGGTCCTCTCGGTGTTGCTCTTGTTGTTGTTGCAATTAAAGCTGATGAATTGCAAGCATCTCGCCGTGCCAGGGAAGAGGCAGGATCGGCAGCAGGACCCTGCGGGGCTGCTGGCTGCGCACCCCTCGCCTCACCACAGCGTGTGGGTCTGCCCCGGAGCCAGGGCAGGGGCTGTCCTGGCAGCCAGCACAGAGGAGCAGGCAGGAGTTGTAAGGAATCAGGTATTAGGGCTTTTCCAGGGCCTCTCCTTTAGATACTACAGCGACAGATAGGAGATAGACTGATAAGTGCACGCAGGTGATAGACGGGGATATGGCAATGGAAGATAAGAGGCTTCATTTTTACAGGAGGAGTCGCTGGGTTGCTAATATTTATGGCACAGGACGCTTTGCCAATTAAAGAATAAATCACGGCAGATAAGAGCCTCGGAAGCGCTTCCACGGCCGGATCCGCCACACACGAGGTGATGGTTGGCGGCGGCAGCGCACCCACGGCTGAGAGTTGTGCACCAGGATGGTGTTGGGTGCTCCTGGCTCTCCCCGTTCCCCAATCCCATTCAGTGCAGGGGAGCTGGGCTCTGTGTTGGGGGTTACCTTGGCCACCAGAACCTCCAGCAGTTGTCCCGGTGTCACTTCAGGCTTCCTGCATGGCTGCGGGGCTCCCACCGCGTGTGATCAGCAGCAGCTGTGGGCTCAGCCTGTTTGTTATGTGTGTTACAGCCATCAGGAGTGAGGGTCGATATGATGTTTAATATGCTTCATGCATAGCGGAGTCGCTTTGGTCCATCGAGTCACTAATACACATTCTTAGGGGCTGAGTATCATTTATTAAACCCCGAGGCACGAGGGGAGGGTGGAGGCCGGGGCCTGGCGATGCTGCTGGGGTGGTACCCGCAGAGTTTGCGGCCGCACACGCACAGAGACTTATTTGTTGTGCCTCGTTCGCGGGGAAGGGAATAAATCGCGCTTTGAACGCTGCCCAATGCGCAGCGCACCCCGTGGATGGGGCGTCGGGGTCCTGCTGGCTGCTCCACGGCTGGGGACAGCGGCCGTGGCTCCGCATCACCCGGGAGAACCCGCACCCCCATTGCTATCCCCGCACCTCCTTCTTTATTATTATTTGTCTCTATTTTCTCCCCTTTCTCATCGCTTCAACAGACCCCGCCGGCCGGGCCGGGCCGGGCCGGGCCCGGGTGGCTGCGGGCGGGCGCGGGGCGGCGCTGCGGGGCGCGGGGCGGGCGCTGGCGGCGGTCGCGGCGCTCGCTCCCCCCTGCGCGGGCCCCGGCGCGGAGCCGCAGCCGGAGCCGATCGCGCCCGGCGGAGCCCCGCGGCCGAGGGACCTTGTGGGGAGTTTGCAACAACTCCGCGGCCTCTGCGGGGCCGCCGGTGCGGGGCCGCCGCCGCCTTCCCCGCCTCCTCCTCCTCCCCTTCCTCCTCCTCCTCCTCCTCCTCCCCCTCCTCCTCCTCCCCCCTCGGGCTTTTCTCCCCCCCTTCCCCTCCCTCCCCGCTCGCTCTGATTCCGCTC